>NC_140495.1:59595126-59777626 GCF_964271855.1 Acomys minous
AGGTAGAGGCAGGTGGATCTCTATGAGTTCAAGGCCAGCCTGGTCTACAAAAGGGAGTCCAGGAGAGCCAGGACTGTTACACAGAGAAACCCTGTCTCGAAAAAATAAAATAATAAAAATAAAAATAATAAAATATTAATAAAAATAAAGTAATAAATAAATAAAAATAAAAATGTGAGCTTGTGTGTGTTCAAGTGCATACAGCGGGTACATATATACTCACGTATGTGTTTATGTGTGTGAGTGTACAGACCAGAGGGCAAGACAACCTCCAGTGTTGTCCTCAGGAGCACTGTCCATCTTCTTTGAGTCAGGGTCTCTCGTTGGCCTGAAACTCACCAATTAGGCTAAACTGGTGGGCCAGAGTGCCCCAGGGATCAACTTGTCTCCTCCTCTTTACTGTGTCATTATAGGTGCATACCATACACACCCAGTTAGTTATTAGTTGGCTAGCTAGCTAGTTTGTTTATTTGTTGTATTTGTTTATTTATATTTTGTCACATTCTTACTCTTTTCCCAATTCATCTCACTTCCCTACCCTTCCAGTTTCTTGTTCCCTCCCTCCCTCCTCCCTCTGCCCCTCCTTCTATCTCTAAAAGCCAAAATGTCAAAACCAAACACATTTTTAAAACTTTAAAATGATTAAAAATATCAAATTTTTAAAAAATGGAGTCTGTTTCATGTTTGCCATGTGTGTCACTCTGCTGGGGAAAGCTGACCTTCCCTCTCCCAGGAGTTATCAACCTTCTTGGCTAGGGAATGGGGCTTTGTGCCTGATCCTCCTCCCTTGTGCTGAGATTTTGTCTGGCTTGCATTTGTGAAGGTCATGTGTGTGCTCTGTCACAGTCTTCTGTGGGTTGCTATGTGCATCAGCCCCATTAAGCCTGGGAGACACGGTTTTCTTGGAGCTATCCACCGCATCTGGCTCTTGCAATCTTTCAGTCTCCTTTTCCACATAGATCCCTGAGCCTTGTGCAGCGGGCTTTGAGAAGGATTTCCCATTTAGGCCTGGGTGCTCCAAAGTCTCCCTCACTGAGCACATCGTCCCATTGCGGGCTATGTATCCTCTACTGCAGGAAGGTCTTAGCTGTTCTGAAGGGCTGAACAACACACTAATCATACCCAACCTTTTTATGCAGGTTACAGGGATTAGACTTGGGCTATATTGAGCCTTCTCCCTAGGTCCTTATTTTTGTTTAAAACAAGTATTTAAAAACCCCTCTAATTTCTGAATAACCTGCTTCCTCTGGACAGTTTTCCTGTTTCTCTTTCCTACTGCTGATGGTGATACGGGGTTGGTTCCCATACAAAGAGCTAAGCACAACACTTTATGCTTGTCATCACAAGGCTGGAGGAGTTGAGACACATCAACCCTGGGGGCTCAATAGCCAGCCAGTCTAGCCCAATCAGTGAGTTCCAGGTCCAGTGAGACTCAGTGAGACTGGGCTGGGAAGCCGTGTATCAAGACACTCAGTGTTGACCTCTGGATTCCACATGCACACACACATGAGCAAACACATACATATAAGAAAAAAACCCAAGTAATTGTAATGCACATTATACTGGTAAACTATTATGTGTTTACTGTTTGAGTGCACCTCAAATCTGGCTCTGGAAGTGGGGCTGCATCCTACTCCCATCCCAGGCCCAAGCATGTTTGTTGAAACTGTCCTCCATGGCCCCATGTCTATAAAATAACAGCACACACAAGACAGGAAAAACAGCCCCAAAAGTAAAAATCAGTGTGCCCTTTAAAATAACTATAAGATAAACCATTTCCAGCAGATATAAAAGTGAGTCCCATGGCAAAGAGGGGCCAGAACAGGAACTTGGTCGGCCACAGGAAGCCCAGTCACAGAAAGAACATGCAATGGGAACTCAAGCTAACTATTTCAACTTCCAGAGTCTCTGTGGGATGCTGTGAGCACCAGACTTAAAATCTCATCTCTCTGCCCCACCCCTCCCACCTGCCACCTGTGGAAGGCAGGAGAGCTGTCCCTGCCCCTCACCTGCTGCAGCACTCCAGGGAGTGGGCCCTGCATCTTCCCAGGACAGCACAGTAGAGCTGGCCCTGATGGCCAGGGTAAGGGTGAGTGAGACACAAGGGTGTGAGTATGAGAGAGTTGGCCCTGCAACTTGTTAACCATGTGGTGGCATGTAAGAGCTGCTCCCCCAATGGGAGAGCTGGCCCCAAGGTCATGAGAGTGGGAGAGCTGGCTCTGCTCCTTGCCAGCTGCAGCATTGGATGAGCTAGCTAGGGCACTGCTGGAGAGCCAGCCCTGGTGGGGTGGGTTCTGGAGAGCTGGTGGACTGACCAGCTCACCTACCATGCAGGCCCAGATCCAGGGCTTTGTGTTGGCCCACCCCAACATCTACCCATCAATGAACTGCTGGAGTGAATGAAGGGACTGGTTCTACGGACCCAAAGCTGCAGGCTCTCATGACACAGGGCAACAATAGGGTATCTGAGAGGAGACTCAGTGAATCTAGCATCGATTGTACAGAAGAAGCCAGAGGCCTCCAACCAGACCAATGACTCATTGCAACGAACATTTGCAAGTAAAGAAAGTGTGGACAAAAGAGTACACTGTGGGACACACTGTGACACACTACAGCTTCTACAATATATTATCTTTCTTTGGGCAGGGGAGGTTGCAAGGGTGGAGGGTGAGTACAAAGGAATGGGGACGTGGGTGGTGTTGGGGTGTGTGATGTGAAATTCACAAAGAACCAATACAAAGTTTAAAAAAGAACATAAAAATAGCAAGCCTCAATTCAGGGAAATAAGTATTAAAACAGTTCAAACACACACACACACACACACACACACACACACACACACACACACACACACACACGTCATCTCTCTGTTGCTATTTGTTCTTAACTTGGAAGCCTCATCTGAGAGGATACTTTGTCTTCCCTGGGGAACTGCAGCTGGCAGCCTTAGTTCCTTAGCCTGTTTCAGCCTCATGTTCTTAGGTCTGAACTGCTGCCTTTCTGCCCGTTACGTCTTCTTTCACACAGCCGTCTCATCCAAGGGATGCTCTGTTCCGCCTAAGACTCCCACAGTTCCTCAGTGGGGTTTCGTTGGTCAGATTTTGCTGAATATTTCGCTATTTCTTTCCACTCATCTTTTGTTTTGCTTTGGCTTACTACATTATTTTATAGATCCACTCATTCAAAAACAAAAGTGTGGCCTTCGTCAACTCCCTGGACCATACAGAACATGTACCCAGAGAGATGAGATGTTAGTAGGATCTGTTCAAGGAAAGTTTCCTAACCACCATTGTAAAAGGCTGACCACAAGGCCACCATGTGTCTATGCCCAGGTCATACATGGTGTACCATCAGTGCAGACACACACTCTAGTGACTGACTTCCTGCTCCCCAGCAAATAGTTAGCTTCTGGGCCTAAACTGCTACAGCCTAAGCAAAACTTCCCTTGCAGCTAGTGTGAGAACTAGTGAGCTAGGAGCTGAAGAGATGTGGCACAGTAGTTAGGAACATGTACTGCTCTTGCAGAAGAGCTGAGTTCAAGTCCCACATGGGTATCGGACGGCTCCTAAGTGCCTATAACTCCAGCTGCAGAGAATCCAATCCTGCTGTCTTCTGCAGATGGCTATATTCTTCCACACATACTATTTTACATTCATGTGCAAGGACACAAGTATAACTAAAATAATAACACGCCTGGAAATGGTCGCACATATCTTTTAATTCCAGTGCTCAGGCCGGTGGATGGCTGTGAGTTCAAGGCCAGCATAATCTGTATTGCAAGTTCCAGGCCAGTCAGGGCTACAACAGGGAGACCTTACCTCAAAAATAAAATGAAGTAAAATTAAGTCGTAAAAGAAAAAGAACTGTTGAGATCATCCTTCTGAGGTGACAGTCCATCTCTAACACCTGAAGTCCCGAATAAGTGGACTTCTTGCTGCTGACAACAGAAAGGCCGATGGTGTTACTATTTTTTTTTCCTTCCTATGTGGTCCCAAACTGGCTTCAAATTTATAATCTTCTTGCTTCCAACTCTTAGGGCTGGGATCAGAGGCATCTGCCGCCTTGGCCAGTGCAAGGTGGTGTGCATGTGAGTTTGTGTGAAGACCAGAGGTTGATGGGAGGTGACCCTCTATCACTCTTCACCTTATCTTTAGAGACAGGGTCTCTCAGTGAACCCACAGCTCACTGATTGGCTAGAAGGCTAGGCAGCAAGCTTTGGGGTCTGTCCTTTCTCTGAGCCCTCCAGTTCTATTATTGCAAGTGTCTGTAGCCACGCCTGCTTTCATATGGGTGGCAGGAATCTGATCTCAGATCCTCCTGCTTGCATGGCAGGCACTTAACCATCTCTCCAGCCACCCAAAAATAACTTACAAGTACAGCAGAAGTCACAATGAGACACAGTGTAAGGTTAATGGTCATTTAATATTTTAACAAGTTCACTTATAAACATACCATAAGCACATACAGGGAGAAAACAGGCTCTGTAGACACAACCAAATAATAAGCGATCACAAAGAAGATGGCCTGCATTCTATACCTTTCATCTCCATAAACGAGAAGGCAGAATGAAAGGTCACATGGGACCAATAACAGATGTAGAAAATAAATCTGGATCATTCTGTCCTGACCGCAGGAACTCGCTGCACTCCAGAAGGCTATTGTGGGCATTGATGACCTAAAATACGTGGAGTTGGGCTTTCTCCACAGTAAGGATCTGAGACGTGAACCTCAGGCTTCCCTCCGTCACACGAAAAGTTCTTAGGTTAACTCAAAGAGCCAAAGGAGCAATGAAATCAGCCACGCACGGCGCACAGCATCAGCAGCCAACCTCTTCCAGCTGTGGGTCATGGTTTCAAAGCAACCGTGGAAGAGATGTGTTCCTCAGCCCTGGACAAGTGGTTTCCTCCAACTCAGGAGTCTCGTGACTCACTGGGGTGCAAAAGGACATGAGACAACAGAAAGGGCAGCGCCTGTGAGGACAGGGGCTTAGGAAACAAGATGCCTGAGTTCATCTTCGTACATTCCAAAAGAGTGACAGGAAATGACCAGGCTCAACTATGGCTGCCTGTTACAGCTAGTCCCACTGAGGTCAGGAGCTAGGCAGGGCACACCCACGGGACAGTAGGAGATAATTCTGTTTCATTGGTACTTGGAGGGTGGGGGAGGGACACCTAACTCAGTACTCTGTGGCTTTTAGGAATTCCAGTAACTCAGTTCAAAATTAACAATCCCCTGCAACACTAAAAACTGGTTTTAATGTTTCATGAGTAAAGTACAGAGCTTTAAGAATGATAACATTGTGAGCAAAGCCATTCTTATAACACAGGCTGTAAAGTCAGCATTACATTTATTAAAGTGGCACTAGAAACCATCAATACCACGCTGTCACATAGCCTACCTATCAGAGGAGACAGAAAAGCAAACTTCAGCTAGAAACAGGCAGTGCTGGGTCCCCGGGTCCCCAGGTCCCCAAGGAATAGCTAGAAAACCACCATCACATCTACTTGACAACTATCTCACATGGAGATCTGTTCAAGACTTGACCTAACCAAGAGAGAGCTGCCCAGCAGTACAGCAAGGGCTTTCTGGGAGCACTCTGAAGAAAGAGACTATGCTAAGTAGAAGGCAGGGCCTTCACTGTGCTGCCCTGCCTCTGTGAGACAGCACTTGTTTAAAACACGCCAGTCACAGCACTGGGATTGGGAGTGTGTAAAACATGAAAGAACAGAAACTTCACATATGTGGAACATGTATTTTCTAATATTGGAAATACAAATTTCTGTCTGAAGGCAGGACTGTGGGCTTCCCAGAGCATCACGGGTTTGGGGACTAGAAACGTTTTAAGTTTTTCTATCATGAGTGGGTTAGGAACGAAACAAGACCGATCCCCACTAACACGAAGCATTGGAACAAATCCCTGAGACTCTACGCAACCCCAACTCTCACCCAAAACCTGAGTCTCCCAGCTCTCCTCATCCCCACTCTCGGGACAGCCACAGGGCCCTCGCTACTGCTGCTCAGCAAGAGCCTCTCAGGGCGCTAAAGAGAAGCCCTGTTCAGCTTGTACCCCAGAGGGCCTGAGGCGGGAACATTCTAACTAAGGCTCTCCCCGAAACCACTCACCATACGTTCTTTACTAGTAGAAAAATAGACTCTCCACAGACCAAGCCGGCAATCAATACACCTAAGGCAAACACTGACCGCACACCACTGGGCAGCTGCCAGCCCACCTCCAGCCGCTTACGCCTTCATTCGGCAGGGCTTAAAGGTAAAGGCCCAAATTCCGCAGCTCAAATCAATTCCTAACTTGAGACTATCTCCGATCATGCCCAGGAAAAGGACACAGGAGACTGAGAGGAGAGGGCAGATTCCCGAAGCGGGATTTTTAACAGGAGCGGGGACGCTCCCTCTTTATCTTGAGTGTCAGTCCTGCAGGTGCCTGGGAGATCCAGGGGGTGGGTTATGGGGTTCTCACACCACCGCCCTACAGAAGCCACCAGCCCACAGTTCCTAGGGCAACACGCGGCCAGGTCTAGAGTGAGATTTCACCGTTAAAAGTAGCTGCAAGTCTTCCCCCTACACTCACCCGCACCCTCTTCCCTCAGCACGGTTATTATTGGCATAGCAGGGAAAGCCATCCCTTAGCGAAGTGCTGCACCTAACTGAACAGGAAATGCTCTTTTAAATGGGCGTGTTTACACAAAGCCATCCGAGAGTCCCGAAGAAAGACTTGGTGCAAGCCAGTACCCTGAAGAACTCGGGTTCTCAGTCCCTGCGAACTTCAGTACCACGCTGGTCAACCACAACCATCAGATTGCCGCCTTCCCAAGAACTACTTAAATTATTACAGAAGACACATATCACAAATAGAAATGCCCTGCAAATCAAATTATTGCACACAGGACTAAAAGAAGCTATGCACTGAACAATTTGAAGGTTCTAGAAGACCCAAAACAGAGAGCCCAGGGCCATGCCTGTGGCTGCCCCCGCAAGCATGCCCAGGGCCAGGTCACTGTCGTTGTCTCGGTACCGTTCACGGATGATGACTTGACTGGCAGGCTGCTGTCCATAAACTCCTAGAATAGAGGAGGAAAGGAGATCTTTTAAGATGTCATTTGGAAGTCCAAAACTCACTGAGGAGATTGCGCCCTTACCATGGACACAGTCTCTCCATGTGACCAGCTTGTTCACTAGGTGGCCTTCGAGGTCCATCAGAAAAGTGCTAACATGTGGCTCCAGTGAGCCCAACCCAACCCTTTCCAAAACTCAGCACATGCATGCTAAGGAAGACACTGATGCAGTTTATAAAAGATGACACATGAGGGCTGGAGACATGGCTCAGTGATGATGAAGACTACCTGTTGCTCTTGCAGAGGGCCCGGCACCCACATGGTACCTACTAAGCGCCACAACATCAGCTTTAGGGGATCCAATGTCCTTTCTGATCTCAGCAAGCACCAGCCATACACTTGGTACATACACATACAGCCAAACACTCATGCATAGTAAATAAATGTATCTAAAAATATATATATATATATATATATATATATATATATATATATTTTAAAGATGATAACATAAGGCTTGACATGGTGCTGCACACTTTTAATCCCAGCATTTGGGACACAGTGAGAGGAGGAGATTTGTGAGTTCGAGGCCAGCCTGGTCTGCCCAGTGAGTTTCAGGCTGGCCAGGGATTCCCAGTGAGAACCTATCTGAACGGCAAGAGGATGGAACACGGCTGCAGAGGGGAAGCTGATCGTCCTTCAGAGAAACCTTTCTAGAAAAGTATGCTGGTCCAGATGAAGGTGAGCCCCATAGGGTCACATGCTTTAACGCTCGGTCCTCAGTTGGCTGAACTGTTTGGAAGAATTAGAAGGTGCAACCTCGCTGGAGGAGCTGTGTCACCAGGGATGGGATCTGAGATTTCAAAAGCCCACACCATTCCCAGTTAGTATGCTCTCTCTCCCTCCCTCCCGCCCCACCTCCCTCTCTTCTTTCTTCCCTCCTTCCTCCCTCCCTCCAGCAGATAAGGCTGGGGCAGTAAGACCTAATCAACCCGTCCTTCTCTAAGTTCCTTGGTCATGGAGTCTCATCACAGCAATAGAAAAGCAGCCACCAGGGAGAATGCCTTCGGTTCCCTTCCATTCCTGGGAAACCGGGAAACTTCTTTCACACAATGGACCTAGCCCTCCTGCCGGAAGCCAGGAAGGCCCCAGAAGGAAGAGAGATAACTCAAGGCTGCCTTGATATTTAGAAGAAGGCACACGTGAAGCTCTAATGTCAAGACAGGTCTCTCCTGAGGATTGAATTTGGGGGCGGGGGAGGGCGCTGTTCTGACTCTGTTACGGACTCTTGCAGTCGTGCTCACGCTAAAATATTAAAAGAGACTCTCTCTCATTCATAGAGTGAGCCACGAACACCTTCTTCTCCATACCCCACCCCCACCCCCGCCAGCCCCAAAACATAGTCACTTCCTCAACAGATACACACTGAAGGAGAAACCCACTCAGGCCATCTGGCCACTTCAAACGTCCCAACATCAGAGAGGTCATCAAAGAGTACAAAGAACATGGTGTGTATTCACTTGGTGCCCAGAAGCCAGAAGTACAAAAGATAATACCTTCAAGTCACTTATCTCCAAGCAGGAATGTCATACTCTTAGGAGTTAGCAGAATTAATTTTGCCAGCTCCAAGAAACCCAGAGGAGTGCCTTGGAAGGAAAAAAAAATCTCCTTGTCCAAATTGCTAGACTGTGTTACACAAAGCTACACATGTGCCTGCCTGTGCTGTAACCTGGAGAATTCCGAGCTACACTTCCCCTCCTCCTCTACTTTCTCTGCCCCACCCCCACCTCCGCCTCCTCACCCAGTTCCTCCTCTGCTTCTGCCTCTACGTCCTCTTCCGTCGGTACTCTGGCTGTACTGCTCAAATAACACAAGTCCCACTAAAGGGCATCAGCCTGGACCACTAACAAAAGATAGACTCGTACGTGTAATAGTTAAAGATGTGCTGAAGGGGACACTAAAGACCCCCAGCAGCTTAATGAAAGGAAGAAGCCGACTTAGCAGTTCCTGACTCCAACTTGGAGTGAGTCACCATGGAGCCGAACGCCAAAGTGTTATCCACAAGCTAGAAATGGGCCTTTTATTTTCTGAAGTGCCTGGCCATGGAGTCTCTACGGTGTTTAAGACTGAATGGCGAGGGGGTTGGGGAGAGGGCTCAGTGCTCTGATCTTCCAAAGAACCCTAGTTCACTACCCAGCATCCGTAAGTCAACTCCAGTCCCAGGCATCAAATGCCCTACTCTGGCCCCAATAGACACTTGCACTCATGGGCACGTACCTACAGACAGTTACACATAATTAAAAATAAATCTTAAAAAGTGTTGAAGTTGAATGACACAGAGAACAGGTAAGCAACTAAAGTGTATTTGGCTACATTTTAAATAAATATTACTAAAAACCTTTAAATAAACAAAAACAATGGGTAGTTGTTGCCAATCAGACAAACCGAGCCCAATCTCTGGGACCCACACAGGGTTAGGTGAGGACTGACTCCCTTCTGTCGTCCTCTGGCCTTCCTTCCCTCATGAGCTGTGACACACACGTACCCACACACGTATGCACAGCACAGGCACACAAAATAAATACAAATGTAATTTTTAAACAACAACTACTCTAGCACCATAAAGATATATGACAACCCAAAAGACTATTAATGAAAAAATGAGAGAAAATCAGAGTGACAAAGTGACTCCGGGTCTCCAAGAGAAAGTGCAACT
This sequence comes from Acomys minous, assembly GCF_964271855.1. Classification (NCBI taxonomy): domain Eukaryota; kingdom Metazoa; phylum Chordata; class Mammalia; order Rodentia; family Muridae; genus Acomys; species Acomys minous. The sequence goes on from NC_140495.1 coordinate 59,604,913, forward strand.
CACTTAACTTCAAGCTGAAAAGTAAACTCCTCCTTGCCCCTGCTGCGTGCAGAGACCAGGAGCAGCAGCAGGAGCAGGCGGCTCACCTGCGTACGGGTACTGGTACGGCACGGCATACGCCTGCCCGTTGGCAGCATACACGACTGGACTTCCTGCTGGGTATGCGCCGCTGTATGGACCATAGCCATAGACCTGAAAAAGAGCAATGTCCCATGAGAAATACAATTTTGAGGGGCGGAAGAGATGGCTCAGTAGGTAAAGGGACTTGCCACCTGGCCTGAAGATGCCTTTTGTCCCTGACCCTGTAGAAGGCAGGAAAGAATCCTAACAGTTGTCCTCTGACCAGGAGCAGGGGTGTGTGGGGATGGAGAGGGGTGAGACACACATGGGAGGTACTGGGGAAGGGAAGGGGAGAGGAGAAAAGATGTGATTATATTTTAATTTAAATACATACACACACGCATGCATAAAGGGATGCCCGCTGACTTCCACAGGTGGCTGTGGCATGTCCTAGATTGGATAATGGAGAAGCTGGTAATGCAGAAATCCCAATGAGTACAGACAAAAAAAAGGGGGGGGGCCCAGGAAAATGCTGCTCTCTCTGCCCAAAGAACCAAAGAAAGGAAAAGACAGCCTCACAAGAGGGAAATTTTTCAGACAGTAACTTTTCTGCTCTACGAAGACACAGAAGAACCTTCAGGAACACTCTGTTCCTGTCACTAAGAGCAGCAGTGGAAGCCAACCTGCGACAGCAACCTCAATACAGCTGCAGTAAGCCTGTCCCGCACCCTTAGAGTGCAGCCGGAAAGGGAGGAGTGGGCGATTTCATCCCCGCCAGAAAGCAAGCCGGTGAGAGAGCCACCCAAACACATGTGTAAAACGCCTAAGATCTCAAGGTTCAGATCTGAAAGTGTTTCCTTTTGTTTTTTTTTTTTTCCCCTACCACAAACAGCGAAGAAAACCTCAAACAGAATAACAACAGAAAAACAGCCACACTAAGTTAGCAGCGATGTCAGCGTAAGGGCTGGGGGCGGGGGCAGCTCAGTGGACGAGCTTGGTAGGCATGGGAGACAGCCGAGGTCCCATGGCAGCACCTGAGAGGAAAGATGCTATAATTATCTAGAAAGGATTTGCATATTGGGCTCTGATTTAAATGTATGTGTGTGCATATATATGTATATATACATACATACACACACATGCGTGGTCTATGCGCAATTTATGGTGGGTGCAAACAAACGTGTGGAAGGTATACATGCCTGTGCCTGCATTCAGTGGCCAGAAGAAGACACTGGGTGTCATGTGCTACTCACCTGTCTCTCTGTCTCTGCATATGTGTGTATGTGGAGAGACAGAGACAGAGAGAGAGAGAGAGAGAGAGAGAGAGAGAGAGAGAGAGAGAGAGAGAGACTCTGTCTCTGTCCCCCTCCCCCACCTCTCTCCACATACCTATTCCCTTAAGACAGGGTCTCTCACTGAAATTGTGTGTGTGTGTGTGTGTGTGTGTGTGTGTGTGTGTGTGTGTGTGTGTTTGAGAGAGAGAGAGAGAGAGAGAGAGAGAGAGAGAGAGAGAGAAAATCTACTAATTGACCTAGTACTCTCTCTCTCTCTCAAACTCACAAAGATCCACATGCTTCTGCCTTCTGAGGCCTGAAATTAAAGGTGTGTACCACCACACAGATTTGGAGTGCACATTTTTGTTGTTGTTAGGTTGGTCTTTTTTAGTTTTTTGAGACAAGGTTTCTATGTGCCCTGGCTGTCCTGGAACTCACTCTGTCAAACTCACAGAGATCTGTCTCTGTCTCCTAAGTGCCAGGATTAAAGGCATGTGCCACCACGTCCCGCCACCTGGAAAGCATTTAAAGTAACTATTATAAAAAGCTTTCAGTTAGTAATTATGAAATGAACATAGTTAAATGAAAAAAATCAAAACTCCACCCAAAGTAAAAAAACAATTATAGGGAAAAAACCGTATGATATATATTCACATTTTTATATGTTAAAACATAAAGAACACAAATTTTAGAACTAGCCAGGGTGTGGTGCTGCATACTTGTAATCCCAGAACTCGGGAAGTTGACAGAAAGAGTTTCCAGCTCCCACATGGCAATGCACAGCTGTTCGTAATTCCAGCTGCTGGGGATCTGATGCCTTCTGCTGGCCTCTGTGGGCACTGTACACATGTGGTGCTCATAGCTGGCTGCAAGCAAAACACCTACACACACAAAATAAAATACCTCTTTAAAAAATATAGTTATGTACAATCACTTGAAAATAATGGAAACGTGGGGCTGGAGAGATGGCTCAGTGCGTAAGAGCACCGCCTGCTCTTCCAAAGGTCCTGAGTTCAATTCCCATGAACCACACGGTGGCTCACAACCACCTCTAATAGGATCTGATGCTCTCTTCTGTTATCTGGGTATACATGGCAAATAAAGAGCTATATACATAATAACAAATGAATAAATCTTAAAAAACGAAAGAAAGAAAATAATGAAATACTTATAAATCTAACAAACGTACTAAATTATTATGCTGAAAACTGTACAATGCTGACCAAAAATAAAATTAAATTAAATTTAAAAAAAAAAGAAAGAAGGAAGAGAAAAGAAAACTAAAGAAACACAATAAAAGCAAAGAGGCAAATAGAGAAGGGCATGAAGTTCAGGGCAACAAATGATGCTAGTCTCTACACATGATCCACTGGCTTAAAGGAGCCTTTGTCAAAAACGTTGCAAGATTTTGCAGAAAACACAGATTAAACGGATTCAGGGCTCACCAGATGGCTCATCGGATAAAGGTGCTTGCTTCCAAGCCTGGTGACCGGAGTTTAATCCCCAGGACCCACACAGTGGAAAGGGAAAACCAACTGCTATAAATTGTCCTCTGACCCATACCTGTGTATCATGGCATATACATAACACACACACACACACACACACACACACACACACACACACACACACACACACACACACACGCTCATGCACACACAATAAACATAATGTATATTTTAATTAATTAATAAATATATAAAAAGTGAGTGAGATAGCTCAGTGGTAAAGAACTTGCCTACCATGTGTGAGGCCCTGAGTTCAATCTCTACCACCACCATCAACACACACACACACACACACACACACACACACACACACACACAGGGATTTTTGTTTGCTTTGGGACAGGGTCTCAGATCAGCTGCGCTCCTATGTAGACAAGAGTGATCTGGATCTCTTGATTGTCCTGCCTCCACCTCCCAACCGCTGGGACCCCAGGATGCCACTCCCCGTTTATGCAGCGCTGGGGACCGAACCCAGGACCTCCAGGTTGCTAGGCAAACACTCTATGAACTGAGCTACATCACCAGCTCTAAGCAAAGAGGATGAGGAACACTCTACGATAACAAGGGAGATTTAGAGTATGTTTCTAATTTTCTTGAGATTGACTCAAGATTAAGAAACAAAACTACAACGGAAACCAAGAGACCAGCAGAGCTGGAAAAGCAGCAGACAGCCCCAGATTCCCGCACTTGCATGACCTCTGCTCCCTACCTCGGGGGTCGGTGCAGCATAGGTGGCGTAGGGGGGTGGCGAGGCGGCCACGGCAGTCTCTTCAGACAGGATTGCTGAGCCAACGTAAGCCTGTGTGAGACAAGAGAGCTAGGACCAACAGCACATTCGCTCCGCAAAGGAAACATCAAAAAGTCTCAGCAATCTGAGGAGGAAAGGCCTCTGCAGCTGGTCCACAGGCAGCCTCCAGCCTACTGAAGGTGGGGCGCCCAAAGGCCACTGCTGCCAATGCCTTTTAGACCCAAGGGTAACCACTGTCATTAGTCCATCTGGTCATAATCAGAAGTGTATGGGGAGCATGTCCTTTCTGTAGCTCAAAAACTACGCTCCAGTGAAAAGAAAAAAAAAAAATCCAGCTGGACATGGTGATGGTGCACTCCTTTAATCTCAGCACTCGGGAGGCAGAGGCAGGTGGATCACTGTGAGTTCAAGGCCAGCCTGGTCTACAAAGCGAGTCCAGGACAGCCAAGGCTACACAGAGAAACTCTGTGTCGAAAAAAAAAAAAAAAGAAAAAAAGAAAAAAAGGAAAATCCACATGCTAACTTTATGGATTATCACAGAGAAACTCTGTGTCGAGAAAAAAAGAAAAAAAGAAAAAAAGGAAAATCCACATGCTAACTTTATGGATTATCGATACTAATTTCATAGGCACAAGCTGTTCATGGGGAAAAAAAGGAACTGGAATGAGCTAAGAGGGAAAAGTATCTCTGGGTAACAAAAGCAGTAGACACTGAGCTCTTTTGACTTTACTTCCCACCTGCACAAATTCTTCTGTAAGCCTTATCTATTTTTCCCTTTTCTTCCTAGAAAGATATTGGAAAAAAAAATAGAGTCCCATCTAAGAATGAAAATGCTGACCACAAAGGTCTTGGGCAGTAGGAGGCACTGCCAGGGTTACAACAGGGCTACGGTTTCTGTGTCTCCTGGGCTCAGAAATACTATTAGGGACAAGAACGGGGACAAGAAGGTTGAGACTTTATGGATAAAGTGGGCACCACGGTTCTCTTTGAACCTTCACTTCAAAATAGAAAACAATTCAAGGTGATGTAAGCCTGGAGAAAGGTGACTAGGGGCAGATAAGCCTGGAACGACCACGCCTGGCCGAGGAGGCATTTGCTGCCCTAGTTCTTCCTCACGGCTCTGACAAGACGGCCCAATGAGAACGGCCCGGAGGAGAAAGAGTTTGTTCTGGTTTACAGTTCTCAGGGAAACTGTCCATCACAGTTGGGGCGACACCCAGGGAAGGAGGCCTGACTAGGAAGTCAAGACAGACTCAAGGCCCGCTCCCCCCAGTGACCCCTGTTGACCCCAACCTCCAGTGAGGCTCCGCCTAAGGGTTCTGTAGCTTGCCCAGAGAGCTCCTCCAGCTGAGAGTCAAGCAAGTGAGTCAATGGCGGGGTGCTTCACACTCAGACCACAACAGGTGCCTCTGACCAATATATGACCGACGTGATCACTGTTAGCCAGAGGCACCCTGCCCTGCCCACGAAGCAGGGCAGGAGGATCCCCCGCCACCACCCCCCCTTCCATTTTCCTCCCCCCGCACCTCCTGGCCTCCAGCTGGCTGCACAGATCCAATATGCACAAACAAGACTCGAAGGACCAAATGACTGTGGGTAACTTACTGTGTTTGTTCTGGAATCCTGCAGTGTGAACTTCCACGCCCTGGGGAAAATAAAGAACAGGGTATTCTGAGGTAAACCAACATTCCAGTGATTCTTAAATCCAGGCAGGCAGGCAGGCAGCTTAAGGAGAGACATGCAAGGCCAGAATGTAGGAGGCTTAAACAGGAGGACGACCGTGAGCTTGAGGCCAAGCTGTGCTGTAGAATAAAACACTGTCTCATGACACTGGAGAGATGGCTCAGGGGTTAAGAGCACCGGGAGATCTTCCAGAGGACCAGGGTTCAATTCCTAGCAACCACAGGGCAGTTGACAGACTGTCTGCAACTCCAGTTTGAGGGAATCTGACACCCTCACATAGACATAGACATACAGGCAAAATACCAGTGCACATAAGACAAATGAATTATTTAAAAGATTGTCAAATGCAAAAAGACTGGGTTATGTACATGAAACTTGTACCTGGTAATTCTGTATATGTGTATATTTATGTATGTAGTTCTTGGTTTTGCCTATTTTTTATTTTTTAATAGAAAAGGGGTGTATGTGAAGAGAACGTAATCTTGCCTTAGTCTGGACCCAAGGTGAAAACAGTCTTGGGATGCTTGACCCCACTGAGACTTTGTCCCTACAAACTGATAAGCATCTTAGTATAGACTCAGAGGAAGTATCAACCCAAGACAAAAGACAGGGGCCTGGATTCCGCCTGGGTACTGTATTGCAACCGACCAGACCATCGGCTTGGGGGAGGAAGCCGGAAGAGAGAGGAAGAAGGAAGAGCCGCCATCATGGGTTAGGTGGAGGAGAAGCACATTGCCGGCGTGGATGGAGACTTGGCCCAGATGAAGAACATTACTGAGTATTAGAACCAGATGGCGTGGGGTTGGGACAGGGATCCCACGCCTGCCTCACTAAGGGAAGTAATATAGGGGATTAATATCTGCCCTGCCCAAGGTTAACTAAGGCTATTTTAAAAGATTAAGGTGTCTGTCTTAATTGATTGCTAGTAGGTTGTCGTAATAATAACTATAGGCCTAATAATAAACAGCATTAGGCAATACTGGTAAATTAACTGCAACACTGCTGGGAGTCACTAAACTTCCAGTGACTTCTTACAGGAGCATGAAACAACCAACAGACGTTACTTAACCTATCTGTGCCCCCAGTTTCTGATGCCTGAAGCAGTAACCACACTGTCAGACTTGGTTAAACAGCATCTTTAGAGCCGTTAGCCGAATGCCTGGAGGAAATCAAGTGTCTGGTTTATGTCGGCTCAAATGGCTAATTGACAAATGCCGTTCCATGGTGTAACAGGAGTAAATTAGTCTGGCGCTCAGTTACTTCTCCAGGAAGTCATGGCTCTACCATCTAGGCCACTGCTCACTGATGGCTCAGAGACTAAATAGTGCTCTTGCAGAGGACGGCGTTTGACTGTCAGCAACATGTCACTTAGATCTCCACCGTTTGTAACTCCAGCTCCAGGGGATTTTGACACTGTCTTCTGGCCTGTGAAGGCGCACCCACACACACAGACACACAGACACACAGACACACACATACACACACACACTTTTCAATTTTAATAAAAATTTTAAAATAAACCCTAAAAAGCTTTATTATTATGGCACATGCGTTTAATGCCAACAATGGGGAGGCAGAGGTAACTGGAACCCTGTTGAGTTTGAAGTCTACATAGTGAGTTACAGACCACCCAGGGCTACTGAGCAAGTCAGTCTCTGTACTGGAAGTTTTGGTTTCTTTAAAAACTGTTATGTTATGTAAACAGGTTTTTGTTTTAATCCCAAGTGTGGGATATGAAATGCTTTTACTTTGTCCACAGCTGATAACAGCCTCGTGCAGCTCAGAGAGGGGTGTGGCCTTTGCCAACTGCAGTTAGTTTAATTCTGAGGACTCTGAGAGGGTATAAATATCAGAGCACATACACACACACACACACACACACACACAGAGAGAGAGAGAGACAGACAGACAGACAGACAGACAGAGACAGAGAGAGAGAGACAGAAAGACAGAGAGAGACAGAGAGACAGAGACAGAGACAGAGAGAGACAGAGAGACAGAGAGAGACAGAGAGGGAAAAGACGCTTAGAGGAGACAGTCAGAGGAGGAGGAAGGCTCCTGGACGGCTGTTTAGCTGGACTGCTGGATAACCTGATGACCGAGGTTGCCCAGAAGTAGCTACAGAGAACTCTGCTCCTCCCCACTGACCTTCTTTTTCTCCCTAGGGTTAGGGGGTTGGAAGGGAGGTAGAGGCTTAAGGAACTGCAAATAAAATAGAGTTTAAAAGTAGTGCTTACCAAGAGTGTCTGTGTGTGTGTCTCTCTATCTCTCTCTCCCTCTCCCTCTCTCTCACATACACACACAGACACACACACACACACAGTTTTAGAAGTTTAGTCCACGTCCTCACAGCAGGGGAGCATGGCAGTGTGCATGCAGGCACGGAAGTAGCTAAGAGCCTTATCCTGGTCTATAGGCAGAGAGACTCTGGGCCTGGCATGAGCTTTTGAGACCTCAGAGCTCACCCCCAGTAACACACTTCTTTTTTTTTTTTTTAACTTATTTAGTACGATTTGTTTATTTATTACTTATATAGTATTTGGCCTGCACATGAGACAACAGGCCAGAAGAGGGCATCAGATCTCATTATAGATGGTTGTGAGCCACCATGGGGTTGCTGGGAACTGAACTCAGGACCTTTGGAAGTATAGTGAGTGATCTTAACCTCTGAGCCATCTCTCTAGCCCCAGTGACACACTTCTTCCAACAAGGCCACACCTCCTAATCCTTTTCACATAGTTCCACTCCCTGAAGACTAAACACTCAAACACATGAGCTTCTGGGGGCCACTGTTATTCAAACCACCACACTGCTTAAGCAGAAGGGACAGAAACCAGAGTCAAGGGGCCTAGGGAGATGGCTCAATGGGTAAAGCATTGGCGATGAAAACATAAGGACCCGAGTTTGAATCCCCAGGACTCATGTAAAATAAAAAATTCAGCTGTGTAGCATTAAGGTACATAAGCCAGCACTCCTATAGAGAGATGAGAAGAAGAGAAAGGAGATTCTACAGCAGCTCAAGGGAAAATGCAATGAAAAATCAACAAAACCCTGTCTCAAAAACAAGGCTTATGTAAAGAGCAATACTGATATTGTCTTCTGACCTCCATCCTCGCCACACTACATAAGTGCCTTATCCATACACACAGATGTGGATATACATTGTACACACACACACACACACACACACACACACACACACACACACACACACACGAAAAAAAAACAGTTTCTGACTTACAGTCTCAGCCTGGAGGGAAATTCAAGTTAGACTCTCTTCCCATCTTAACAAGGGGGAACTAGAGGAAAACACCTTGTCTGCCCACTAAGCACACACCGCCACCGCCACTCACAGGCAGTCGTCGGCGCTCTCTGCACAGAGGCTGACAGTCTTCCCGTCTCGGCAGACGATCTGCAGCACACAGTCTTTGGGCTTTCCATCTGGAGGCTGGATGTCTAGGAGAGACCAGCAGAATCAAGGATTTTCCTCCTTACACGTTTCTTGGACCTAACGACCCAGAGGAGTGAAGATGGAGACAGCCCATCACTGCATGGGAAATAACCGGGGCCCAACTAAGAAGCAGAAGGGAGCCAACCAAGCTGGCTAGCAGGAAGACACAGCTGCTCCCTGTGAGCATAGAGAAACCATGGTTGGTCCCTGCATCCAGTGTTGTGAGCATAGAGAAACCACGGCTGGTCCCCGCATCCAGTGTATTGCATCATGGTTTCAAGAAACCGACCAGAGCTAGGCAGTGGTGGCGCACGCCTTTAATCCCAGCACCGGGGAGGCAGAGGCAGGTGGATCTCTGTGAATTCGAGGCCAGCCTGGTCTACAAAATGAGTGCAGGACAGTCAAGGCTACACAGAGAAACCCTGTCTCAAAAATCAAAACAAAACAAAACAAAAACAAACAGAAACCAACCAGACTACCACACATATCCAGTGTCTAGATCAGAAAATCAGCATGACCTAAGAGGGGCGCCACCTTTCTTGGGGTTGTTAGCAGTCTGGTTCCTTCTCCCTAGATGAAGCAGTGCAGACTGGGCCTAACTCCAGCGGGGGAAAAAAAAATCTATACATCCTGATGTTCAGGATGCGAGTGCCCACTGTGCTGCCCTGCCTGGACCAGAGACCAGTCTGACAGTGGGAGCAGACTCATTAAGGAAGGGTGGCACGGCAGGTCTGGGCTTACCGCGACACTCATGCCCCATGCGGATGTTGATGCAGTCCACAGGCATGTGGACCTTATCCTCTATACTCTGCCGCGTCTGGTCATCATAATAGATCAGGTGCCCGTCTGACCACAGGTCAAACCAATTCTTCTTCCAACGCTTCAAAATAGTACCTGGGGGCGGGAAATAGAGGAAGTTGGCATTGGGTTAAAACAACAAAGGCTGGCCCCAGTGCACAGCAGGCAGGGAAGAACCTGTCCACCCACAGAGAATTGGTGGAAGCAATCCGCTAAACTGGCAGTGCAAACAGACATGGCCTGGCCACTCCCACTTTAAGCTGCAGGCCCTTGGAAGGCTGCCAGGCAAAGCACAAGTTGTGAGATGAATGAGAAAAGGCAGACTGAATGACAAGACTGTCCCTCTCCAAGGGACCATCAAGGAAGAGGGGGCAGAACGCATGTAGAAGCCGAAGGGTGGAGAAAGGAACAGTGTCGTCTGGTTTCAGCACGGCCATTGAACTCAGGAACACAGTAGCTATGGACACCTGCACAAGACCCACACAAGACCCAGCCTTCCAACATTCCATTGCAGATGGGGAAAACATGTAAAAAATAACCCCAGCACTCTGAGAGGCAGAGGCAGGCAGAACACTGTGAGTTCAAGGCCAGCCTGGTTACAAATAAAAATTTAAGAAAAAGAAAAAATTTAAAAAAGAAAATGATAATAATTTCTGAAGAAAAAAGGCTCACCTTTCAAGAGCATAGCAAAGCCTAAGGACAAAACCAGAGGCCACCAAAGGACTGGCAAAGACCTTGTCCTCCGGTCTGAGCAAGGTGCCCCAGCCCCTCTGTCCACAAGAGCTTGGGGACACAAAACTTAAGAGAAAGTAGCCCTCAGGGTCTGGGGCTACCCTCTGAGACACCAGGCCAACCCAGCGTCACTCCCTAGGCTAAGACGCCCCCACAGACCTGGGGAGCACAGGCAGCTCCAGGTTTGGGGACAGGTAACCGGGCTCTCCTGCTTGCCTGCCGGTACCTTAAGAGTGGCAGCTGACCCACAGCAGCCAGGTCTAGGACACTGACTGGACCTCAAGCCAAAAGAACAAAGCTTCCTCTGAAGACAAAGGTTGACTTCGCTAAACTGGTGCACCCACCGAGGCAAGTCCCCCTACCGATCCTTCTCAGGGTCCCAGATGGGATGGGTCATCTCCCCCACACAGAGGCCAGCGACAGGGAAGCCAAGTATGGACAGACTCAGCAGCCTCAGGCCAACCCTTAACAGTACTGGACATGACCGCAGAGAGGCAAAGGAGCGGGGAGCTCCGAGCTTCCTGGTTCCGGTCAACCCCATGTTTTCACAGTTCACAGAGCTCTAACAACCCCCCAGAGGGAAGGCGGGACAACAGCATCACCCACTCGTGACTCTGCACATGTGATCTGTTTCAGCAGACCCAAGCAGCTCTACTCACTTTGTCGAAGCAACCACCCGCTCTTCACAAACGCCATCGCTTCAGCTGCAAGAGACAGAGCACACAGGTTCAGAATCAGGAGTCAGGGTGAGAACAGTTCATCTTTCCCCTCCCCTCCAGTGTGAGCTGAGGAGCCACTCGGAGACACCGGGCCTCACAGTAACCGACATTTATCAAATGCCTCTTCCACGGCCTACACCACCCACCCGTCCTCCCACCTCCAGAGTCCCAGTAGGCACGGGGACAGCCCCAGGAATGCTGACACACTCAGTGTCCTAGAGACCAGGATCCTAGCTGCCACAGCCTGGCCCCCGACACGTTCCACAGACTAACGGCTCTGGTCAGGCCTCCCTGGTGTCAGCTGACAGTGTGGCTAGATCAAGGCAGAAAATTTTGGGTCTTAAAAAAAAAAATCACTGATATATTTAATTCCATAAAAATAAAGAACGTGAGGATGAGAGAGACAGCTCAGCGCTTCCTGCTCTTGCAGAGGACCCGTTTCCTTCCCGGCACCTATATGGTAGCTCACAACCACCCGTAACCCCACTTTCAGGGGCTCTCAACCCCCTTTCCTCATCTCCAGAGGCACTGCATGCACATGGTACACTTAAAATACGCACAGGAAGAGGGTCACACGTAGGCAGAGGGTCTCTCTAGGTTGCATACACCTTTAACTCCAGCACTCGGGAAAGCAGAGGCAGGTAGATCTCTGTGAGTTCGAGACCAGCCTGGTCTACAACAAGAGTCCAGGACAGCCAAGGCTACACAGAGAGACCCTGTCTCAAAAAACCAAAAAGAGAAAACAAAATACACACAGGAAAAATACCCATACACATAAAATGAAAAATTAAAAAAAAAAAAATTTAAACTGCCTTGGGCCAGTGAGGTCACTGGATGGTAAAGGAGGCTGCCATTAAGCCATTCGACGTGGGTTTAATTCCTAGGTCCCAGAAAACGGAGGAAAACTGTGATTCCCACAAGTTATTCTCTGACCTCCATATGTGCACTGTAGCACAAGTGTGTCCCTTCACAGTAACAATAAACAGAATTCTAAAAACAAGGGACTTCTGTGTGGGGGCGGTAGGGGATGGTGGTGGTGTCAAAAGACTAAAGACAACTTAGGAAAATCATTGCAAACAGAAGGCAGCCGTGTCTTCATTCCTTCACTTACTAAAGCTCAGACACCAAAAGGGAAAAGCAATTTTGATTTTTCTCTCATACACATACATGGACACACCCAAAGCAATAAAACAAACAAATGTGGGTAAACTCGTAAGAGGCCCAGCTTGGGTCAACAAGATGGCTCAGTAGGTCAAGGGGCCTGCCACAAAGCCCAAAGTCATGAGTTCAATCCCCGAGACGCACGTGGTGGGAAGAGAGAGCCACCTTCCTTAGCTTGTCCTCTGACCTTGCCGTGCACACCATGTCATGTGTGTGCACATACCCAACAAAGAAATAAATAGGTGTCCATTAAAATTTAAATTAGACATAAAATTTAAAGAAGATCTCTATTTTCTTTCAACCCTAAGGACAAAATTCCAATGCGAAGTTGACAGTTTTACCTGTCAAAATAGCCAGACTCCACTGCCAACACAGAAGGGAGCATTGAGGTTGTAGAAGGCCAGGTAGGGCAAGGATATTCCACAGACACCCACTCCCTCCCTTTGGCGAACAGACTGTGAAACAAGACACCGTGGGGAATTAGGATCTTCCCAGAAATCTCACTCTGGAAGGGAAAGGCTGAAGCCTGGTGTAGCCAGAAGAGGAAAGAGAATCCCCACCATGTGACAACCTGTCAGGAGAGACCCGGGCAGCGCCCGCAGAACCACTCCTTGACCAAGGCTGGAAAGACTGGCCCTGTACTTAAACCTACACTTTCCTGTCAGGACCCAAGCATGCAATCACAAACTGCATCCAGAAAACCAACCTCTATCTTTTTTTTCCCCAGAGATCAGGAACAGAGAAATAGCCGCTGCTGCTGGCAGCCATCTTGTGGTCTGTGTGTGTGTGTGTGTGTGTGTGTGTGTGTGTGTGTGTGTGCGCGCGCGCGTGCGCGAATGCATGCATGCATGCATGCATGCAGCCCAAAGGCAGTTGACCCTGAAGACAGCTGCGCTCACTGAGCTAACCCTAAAACCCATCTGTGATGGCTAATCCACATGGTCAATCAGCTTGATGTGATCTAGGATGCCCTGGCTGAAAAGCGTCTGGGCATATCTGAATTTGCAGATTAGGTAACTGAAGCCAGGGGACACATCCTACATGTGGGCAGCACTGTGCTCCATGCTAGGGTCCCAGAAGGAATGAAGAAAGTGAGCCAGGAGCCGTATTTACCTATCTGCTTCCTGACTACAGATGCCATGTGACCACTGCCTCGAATTCTTGCTGCTCAGCCTCCCCATCATGAAGGACTGAATCCCTCAGGCTGGGAGCCAAAGTAAGGCCTTCCTCCCTTAGGTTGCCTCTTGGCAGGTATCTGGTCCATAGAAACAAGAAAAGTAACTAATACTTCGTCCTAATCCAGGGCTTTATACTAAGTAAAAGCAGAGGTTTGTATTTCAGACTGGATTGAATTAGGTTCCCAGCAACTATAAACATTATCTCGATAGAGTTCCCAATAGTTACTGAGAGACACTAAAGACAAAGATCAATGTGTTTGTTTCATTTACCTTCTAGGTGTGCGTTCACAGGAAAGAACCACTCCCTGAGTGGAATCCAGACTCAAAACAGAGAGAGACAGAAACTTACACATCTAAAGACATATGAACAGCTGGGCATAGTTGCGCACGCCTGTAATGCCAGCACTCAGGGAGGCAGAGGCAGGCGGATCTCTGTGAGTTTGAGGCCAGCCTGGTCTACAAAGCAAGTCTAGGACAGCCAAGGCTACACAGAGAAATCTTGTCTCAAAAAAGATGATAGATAGATAGATTGATAGATAGATAGATAGATAGATAGATAGAAAGAAAAAATACATAAAATAAAGACATACAAATAATACATGCAATGCTTCAAAGTGTCCCAGAAAAGGAAACTGGGATCCCTCGCTGTAGAGAGGGCTAAGCAAGGCTTGTCCTGTAAGCACGAAGACCAGACTTTGGGTTCCGAGCCTCCACATAAACACCATGGAAGCCCACTGTAATCCCAGCATGGGATCTCCAGAGTAAGCTGGCTTGCTCTGGTCACACTGGCATGCTCTGGTTCATGTAAGAGACCCTGCCTCAGTGTACATGATGGAGAGACTTCAAGAGGATACCTGCATCACACACATGCATCTGCAGGAACGTGTGTCCACGCATGTGCAACATACACATTGCACACACAGTCAAGCAAAACGCAAAAAAAAAAAAAAAAAAAAAAACGAATTAGCTGTAGAACGTTCCTGAACAATAACCCTCCTGTGACTCACCTGGCTTCTGATTGGGGAACATCCTGTCAACCTTCCATTGAATGCAGAAAATTCTCACGTATCCCCCAGTGCCCACATGTATCTTTAATCCCACTGTCCTTTAAAAGGATCCCAGGCTTCCTGTGGATGAGCTGGCTGTAGTTGAGGGCAGGACATTTCAGAATACACCTAAGAGGCCTTACTGTTAAAACACAAAGATGGGGCCGGCCAGATGGCTTCATGGTTAAGGACACTGGCTTCCATGCCTGAGGACCTGAGTTCGATGCCCAGCACCTATATGATGGAAGGGAAGACTCCTCCACTCTCACAGGCTGTCCTCCGGCCTCTACACGCGTGCTATGGCAATACCGGCGAACGCACATCCACGCACTAGAATGGGGCTGGGGAGACGGCTTATTTGGGTTACAAATCCAGGGTCACGGTCCATGGAGAGAAGCCAGGGCAGAAACCTGGAGGCAGGGACTGAAGCAGAAGCTAGATGAGCCGCTGCTTCCTTCCTGGCTTGCTCCTCACACTCCTCACCCAGGAGCCCACACCGTGCACGGGGGCCCTCCCATATAAATCATTAACCAAGAGAATACCTCACAGATTTGCCTATAGGCCTCTCTGATGAAGGCAGTTCATTAAATGGGATTCTCTCCCTCTTATAGGTCTAGGCTTGTGTCAAGCTAACCAAAACCAAGCAGCACAATGTGTCACGGGGGTGGAGGTGCGGGGCAGGAGGGGGAGGGGTGGATGTATTTCACTGTGAGCTTGATTCCACAAAAACGGAAAGAATAGGAAATGGAACAAAAAGAAAGAAAAGAAAGAAAGAAAGGCAGTGTTGCTCAACATCTTTAATCTCAGAACTCTGGAAGGCAGAGGCAGACCTGGCAGGATCTCTGTGAGGCCAGCCTGGTCTACAGACCGAGCTCCAGGCCAGCCAGGGCTACACAAAGAAACCCTGTCTTGGAAAAACCATGAAACGGACAAACAAACAAACAAAAACCTCCAGTACTGTATTTGATTCTGTATCATACCATCCTTTCATTAAATAATTAAATAGCTGATAGGGATGTATGTTGAATTCACTATTTAAGCTGTTAGGATTTGCGTGTTAAGACAAAAAGGTAATGACTTAGCTGTTAAAGGCTAGGCTCACAGCTAAAAAAGACCAGACTTGTCCCAGAGTCAAGGGCCCCGGTGTACTGGAACCAGTATCATAAAAAAGCTAGGAACAGGTTCAAAGGCAAGCTGAACTTGGGCTGTTAAGCAAACAGCCCTGGGAAAATGACCCTAGGGCTCACAAGCTAAGGAATGCACTGAAGCTTGTCAGGCAGGCTACTTATCACACACTGTCTGCAAAAAGGTCAGAAGAAGCCATGTCAAGGCGAACACCCCATGACACCTTATGGCTGTTCACCCAGGTCAGGTAGGACAGTCAGCCACTGCAGCTGGGGCGTGATGCTAAGTGACGCAGTGTAGAGTAAGGAAGAGTATGGTCTCCTGGGCAGTGTTCCTGGTGCCATTACTGTTCATAGGCTTCTACCATCAGCAGCCCTGGCCTCTAGCTGCCAAGCCAAAAGCACCACGTGTCACCACCCTCCACCCCAGAGAAAGCAAGTGAAGAGTACAGCGGACAGTCTTAGTAAAAAGCTACTGACTGCTGGGCTGCTCCACTACAACCTGAGCCCCACTCCTGACCACAAGGCTTCGGAAACAATGGGCTCTGGAGAAATGGGATTCTCCCAGGAGTCTCATTGCTAGAAGGAAAAGGCTGAAGCCTGCTTCCAACACAGGGGAGGCAAATCTGCAGGAAAGAGGATCCACTCAGTTCTGACTTGTCCGACCACCCGCAAGAGAGAGTGGTGCTCAGCCAATGACGCACACCTTGACCAGAACTGCTGAGCTGCGCATGCTTCCTAACCTTCTATTTAAATCTGAACCTCGAGGCTGGAGAAATGGCTCCTCAGTTAAGAGCAGACCCGAGGCTCAACTCCCAGCACCCACATGGGTGCTCAAAACACATTCCATCACAGGGCATCCCACACCCTCTTCTGGTCTCTGAAGGCACTGTATGCATGTAGTGTACGGACATTCACGCACACAAAACACCCCTACATGTAAAATAAAGGTAAATAAATAGAAAAAGAAATAAATCTAAACCTCTCACCAGGTCCTCACAGGCAGGCATGGGGGAAATTGGGTTAGGTGGCCTTTTCACCATCATCTGTCTATCTAACTGGTAAACTGAGGACCAGCGACTGAGTCTACCTTGTTAGTGCTGCCAAGGCCCAGGCTCCTGCCATGGAAACACCAGCATCATCGCTGTCAAAGAGATAACACTCGTTGTATCCCCCAAACAAAACCAGAATGTTCAAAAATAAGAACATTCAGAGCTCTGGGCTAAAATAACCACAACCAGAAACGCAATAGGGCTGAAATACAGCTGGGTGGCAGAACTCTTGCCTGGGACAAGTGCAGACTGGGTTTCATTCTCCACAACCAGAAAAAAAAAAAAAAAAAGGAGAGGGAGGGAGGGAGGGAGGCAAGAGCTAGGTTTTGCACTGACACATCAAAATTGCCTTCGAATGCAGTCTTAGCTATTAGCGCCTTAGATTTCGAGTATTATGACCAAAACACCTTGGGGAGGAAAGGGTTACTTCCGCTCACAGTGCCACACCACAGTCAGTCAACAAAGGAAGGAAGAAGCTTCTTCCGGGACCATGCCACGTGACTGCCACGTGACCTGCCCCTTGGCTCCTACTGCGACTGCAGCTGCAGCTTTACTAATACTTTTCCTGACTTCTCACGGTGAACACAGGAGCTGAAGGCGGAACCGAGCAGAGACACTGCGGAGCACCTGCTGAACCATCTCGCTCCTGGTGGCTCGCTCAGCCTGCTCTCCTACACGACCCAAGCCCACTTGCCCACGGGTGGCACTGCCCACATCAGCCATTGATCAGCGAATGCCCTTCAGATTACGTACAGAAAATCTGATGGAGGCATTTGCTCAGTTGAGGTTCCTCTTCCCAGATAACTCTAACTTGTGTCAAATTGACAAAAACAAAAAAACCAACCAGAACAACTGCCCCCTTGTCACCTTGACACACAAATATAACACTCTTACACGATAAACTTCCCTTTCTTGCTTGTCCTCAAGGTCCATACTAATATCAACAGCACAATCTAAAAACATCTCAGCTTTAAAAAGCCCGCGATAGTCCCCAAAAATTCCAACACTTGAAAGTCCAGTTTCTTGAAATATTCAGTTTCTCTAAAAACTAAGGTTGCTAATGTTTCAAAGTCTCTTAACTATGGGCTCCAGGTGAGTCTCAGCTGGTGTTTGGATTCTGCAATAAGACACAGAGTGACATATATAATATATGATAGTGACACGCATGGGTAAACTATGGGGCGTGTGGAACTCAGCATGCCAAGCCAAAATAAATAAATAAGTGAGTAAGTAAATACATTTCTGCTCTTCCAAGGTTGTTCATCTATCAGGGATGGGGGTAGGGGAACGCTGTACTCTTCCTAACCCACGGTGCGTGTACTAGCTATTTTTATAACTGCTGTGACAAACTAACAGGCAAAAAGCAATTTAATGAAGAAAGGGTTTATTTCAGTTATAGGTTGAAGAAGAGACAGAGTCCACCGTGACAAGGAAGTCCCAGCATGCCATAGGGACAAGAAGAACCTTGCATCCATAGTCAGGACGCAGGCAGGTAAACATTCATGCCCAGCTTGGTTTTTCCTTCTTATTCACTGCAGAACCCCGCCCATTGGGCGGGGCCATCCAAGAACCCGCCCATTGGGCAGTGGCATCCACATTTAGAGCGCAGATTTTCCGCCAAAATGAAGCCAATCTAGAGTCTCCCTCACAGGCACACTCAGAGGTCTGTCTCCTAGGTGATTCTTGTCAAGGTGACAGTCCACAGTAACGGTCACAGTATCTATGCTTAACATTGTCTCTCATGGTACTTGAACTTGCTGTAGAAATAGCTACCTTGGGTTGACTTTTCCTGTCAGGTACCAATTCAAACACTTGTATATTATTTCAGCCGATTTTCCAAAATCTTGTCAAGTAGATGGTATATTTTCATTTTGTAGATAAAAAAAAAAAAGCTTGGAAAGTCAAGTAAGTTGCCCAAGATGAATAATTTAACGCAGGGCTTGAACACAAGTCTTTTAGGTCCAAAGTCTATACTTAGAAACATTGGTCTTTATGAATTTAAAAATATATGACCATCGTCATGCCTCCTGATTTTCAGTTGCTATAATACAGTCACCAAAATTCTTCCTTTCAATTTGAAAGCAAAGAGGATTATTCGAAAATAAAGTAGACAGATTTTTATCTAGATTTGCTTTTTTGTTTTGGTGTATGTCTTGTTTTTGTTTTGTTTTGCTTTTTCAATTTGACACGAGCTACAGTTACCTAGGAAGAAGAACCTCTATTGAGAAAAAGCCTCCATCAAATCGCCTGTAGGCAAGTAGGCAAGTCTGTCAGGAGTTGTTTTTGTTTTGTTTTTTTTAATAACTGATGTGGGAGCCGGGCGTACTAACATACGCCTGTGACCCCAGCACTTGGGAGGCAAAAGCAGGCAAACCTCTGTGAGTTTGAGCCAGCCTGGTCTACAATGCAAGTCCAGGACAGCTAAGACATAGAGAAACCGTATCTCAAAAAACAAATAGCCAGGTGGTAGTGTCACATGGTTTTAATCCCAGCACTCGGGGAGGCAGAGGCAGGCAAACCTCTGTGAGTTCAAGGCCAGCCTGATATACAAAGTGAGTCTAGGACAGCCAAGGCTACACAGAGAAACCCTGTCTCAAAAAGCCAAACCAAACAAACAAACAAATTAATGTAGAAGGGTTCAGACCAATGTGAGTGTAGCTGCCCCTGAGCAGGTGGTCCTGGGTTGTTGAAGAAATATCAGTCTAATTACATCTTTCCTCCCTCAGTTTGTCCTATGCAGGTTCGGGTAGTTGCTGACACTAATCAATTCTTTAATCTGTCTGGCATCCACTAATGCAGAAGAAAGGCTGGCAAAAACAAGGAAGTCACATATGGCTACAAACCAAAAGCACAGTCAAGCTCTCAGGCGTCAAGGAGAACCTACCCCTCCACCCCAGCTCTAGCTAGTGCTACAGGAGCAAGTATCTGTGCAGCCACTCTGATAGGAGACCGTGAGACAGACTCTGCCAAAGAAGCTGCTGCTTTTATAGGCTGTGCTAAATTCAAGAAAACCTGTTCAGCTTTCACAGAAGGCTAAGGCAGTTTATCAAACTGTCTCTCTCGTATAAGAACCAAAAACACCCACAGGTTCCTTCAGCTCTGACCCAGTCTTCTTGCCTCCAGCCCCATAGCCCTGCAGCCCCATAGGCCTCAGGGAAACTGCTGGCTTTTCTTTATCCATCTCATCATCGTAAGTGCTTACTGTGGCAAACAGCCTTATTCGAGGAAGTTCCTTGCAGGTCTGAAACCCTACTGAGCATTAGGGAAATGCATGGCAGCAGAACGCCACGGACCATATGATACAGTGCTCATAGTAAGACGTAGTACAGATGATAGGGAGAGAAAAGAGTCAGGAAGGGCAGACAAGCCTTACGCCATATATACTCTACATTCTAAGGACACAGGACGCATTTGCAATTTATATTGTAGAAAGGAACTGTACTGACACCCTATTCATGGTATGTAGCTCTGAGTTAACCCCTGGCCCTAGTGGGACAGGGAGGAACTCAAAGAGTTCGGCATTCATAAGAGTGTCCAAACCATAGCCAGGTGTGGTGGCACACGCCTTTAATCCCAGCATCGGGAGGCAGAGGCAAGCGGATCTCTACGAGTTCGAGGCCAGCCTGGTCTACAAAGCAAGTCCAGGACAGCCAAGGCTACACAGAGAGACCCTGTCTCGTGGTGGGGAAAAAGTGTCCAGACCGAGCTAAACAGAGAGGCCGCAATGGCGAAATGTGGACTATAAGGAGAGGTGCACAGGCTCCATAAGCCTCAGGGACAAGGCTGACCTCCTGACCTGACCCAGAGGGGCAAGACTGAGTCGGGATGGTGAGCTGCCTCTGTTTGCCCTTTCCTGTAACGCCTCTGGCTACAGCTGACTTACAAGAGAGTGTTCAACGGTGTGAGCATGCCTCCCTCCCAGCTCACTGGTTCTCTGCACAAACTACAACTTAAAGGTTCAGTTTCCAGCTAGAGAGATAGGAGATAAAAAGGGGTTGGGGCAGACAGACAGACAGACAGACCTGGTGTGTGTGATAGAGAAATTGATTTCATAAATACAGACTTTATTATCAGGAAATTTACTTACAAAAGTGTGCTAACACCCTTAATTTACTGAACACCTACTGTGTGTCTGACAGGATAACACCTTAACAGAATTTTGGTTCCTGCCCTGGGGAAGATGGATGGGGAATCTCTCATTTACAGAATAAACACCAGACACCAGATAAACCCAGGCAAGCACCTGCCTGGCTAGAGGGTCACTTCTCAAGCCAGCTGCCCTAACCGAACCCAGCTGACCATCCAGAGTCAAAACTCTTGGGGGCCAAGGAAACACCTTAAAAAGGAACCTGCAGCAGCCACAGGCCCAGCCACATGACCTTCCTCACTCCGGAAGGCAAGCCCACAGCACAGGCCGGGCAGACACAGCCATGTTTGGTCAATGATTGTTCAACAGTCATTGCCCTAAGTAAGTAGCAATAAATCCCAGTTGCCACCCTACCACTTCCTGTAAAGTGGAACAAGTCACATCACTTCCTGCACAGGTTACCACAGGAGAGCCACCTTCCTACCCTAGTCAACTGAAAAACACACACACACACACACACACACACACACAACTTCTTTGGAGGAATTAACCAGCGTATTCTGAATTAGTCTCTAGAATCTGTGACTTTCCACCTTTCTAAAACCCTGGGAATTACACGACACCTTTATTAAGTCTCTTTGTAAACCACTCTGCACCCAAGAGCTAGACACAAAAAACAAATTTACACTTACCCCAAATAAAAGCCCCTGACCTCCCAAGGTCTCACTCTAGCTGGATAACAATAAAACTTAACTAAAAAGAGTTGCGGTTTGTACAATCCAACACCTTAAACTAAAGGCATTTTAAGAATAGACCATGATAATGCCGGGGAAACAGGTAGACCCACCAGAGCAGAGCAACAGGCCCCCCCGGGCGATGGGGTGTGGGGTGTCTGTCCTTTGCCTGGACACAGGAGCTATCAGAAGGGGCCAGAGAAGTCTCCTCCTAGCACCCCCCACCCCCGCCCGCCTTGGGTGGGGAAGGGGGAGGGAGGGTCAGGCCTAAGCCGCTCTATGGAATATTCCATTAGCATAGGGGACACTAGGGAAGGGATGCGCAGGGCTGGGGAGAATACAATCAAGATGCGGGCCCTTGGGGAACCCGGAAAGGACCCTGGAGAAAGAGAGGGGCCTGAGACTGGACCAGACCCTAGGACAGGAGAGGATAAGACTGTGGTGGTGAACACTGGAGAACCCCGCAGAGACCCAGGGAAAGCTGGCTTAGAGGGTCGCTTCTCAAGCCAGCTGCCCTAACCAAATCCAGCTGACCAGCCCGAGTCAAAACTCTCGGGCTGGGAAAGAGGGGCGCTGGGCTAGACAGGAGACTAAGGAAGACCATGAAGGGCTGGGGAGGGTGGGTCAGGATGGGGAAAAGACAGAGTCTTGGAAGAGGAGCACAACCAGAATGTGGGACACTGGGGACAGGGGAGGAGACAGGAGCTGGAGGGGAGTACAACCGGGATGGGGACGCTGGGAAAGAAGGAGGAGGAGGCAGGAGCTGGGGGTGTATAGCCAGAACGGGGAACACTGGGGGAGTGAGGAGGAAGAGACTGCAACCAGGATAGGGACACTGGGGATGGCGGAGGCGGAGGAAGGAGCTGCGGAGGGGGAGGGGGGGGATACAACCAAGATTGAATACACTGAGAAAGTGGGAAGGGAGGTGGAGGCTGGGGTAATACAACAAGGATGGGGATACTGGGGGAGAGGCAGGAGCTGGGGTGAGGTTCGGGGGGAGGGGAGAAACGATTAGGACCGGCGACGTTCGGGAGCGGGAGGGGCGTGGGTCAGAATGGAGACACTCGGGAAAGGGTAGAGGGCAAGAGCAAGAGGAGGAACATTGGGGAAGGGGGAAGGAACAGGGACTGAGGAGGTTCACCAAGGAAGACAGAGACAAGGGGCTGAGGAAGTGGGCGCGGCAAGCAAGGTAGGAGTTCCCGGGAGCCAGGCTTAACGAGGGGTGTTGGCGAAGCGGGTTACCCCGGAGGAGCGTGAGCAGGGCAGGACGGGGTACTCCAGCTGAGGAGGTCCCGGGAAGGGCTCGCATGGGGCGCAGTGGGGGCACCGCGGGCACAGTCACCTGCGAATGTTCAGGCCGCCAGAGAGGGATCAGGCTGAGAGCGCAAGGTCGCCGCCGGCTTCCTCCTCTTTGCTGGACGCGCAAGTCCGGGTCCTGCGTCAGCCCTCGCGCGCATGCGCGGGAGGCAGGTTCGGTGTAGTGCAGGACCGGAGCCCGGGGCCTGAGAATTTGTTCTAACAGGGTCTTAGTTACCTACCTGCTCAAAGGCAGTTCTAACTCTCCTGATCTTGGCCTCTGAACATAGAGCTTCGTAGAGAAGTACATGACTGTGGGACTGGGGCAAGCCAACGCCAAACTCAGCCTGGAACATCCCAGAGCCAGAAACTTGGGTGCTCAAACACAGGAAAATGAGGATGTCAAAACAGAAACAGAAAGCAAACAACAAACCTGGAAGTCTTAGCAATAAGTCACATAGAATTGTTATAGCTTAGAATATAAAATATAACGATTAAAAAAATAAATAAAAGAGGAAAGAGCTGCGGGTGTTAGTAAAGGACACAGAGCTGGGGAGGCTGAGACAGGATAGCAAGCTTGAGGCCAACCTGAGCTACATAGCCACAGCCTCAAAAACCCAAATACACAGATGGTATGGTGGTACACAACTGTAATCTCAGCACTTGGGAAATGAGTTAGAAAGATAAAAAAGCCCAAGGTCATTTTTGGTTACATAGTCTGGGAATTCTTGAGATCCTGTTTCAAAAATAAAATAAAATAAAATAATAGCTATTTGAATGTCAGCACCTTGTGTATCTCATATTGTCCCTAGGTTCTTAGTGCCTCAAACAATAACTTAGACAAGGCACAGAATAGAGTAGTCAAAGTGTACAATATTTGAAAAGAAAATTCGTGGCATAGATTCCCTAGAATGGGGCTGGGCCTGAGTAAGCATAAGACTCAAGACCCCCATGCCCTTTTGGAGTGTTCTTTTTATTAGCTTAGGTAGAGCAGATTCCCTGGGTAGAAATTAGGTCGACCCTTTGCCCTGATGGACAGATGGGCTGTTCAATAGCTTTGGACCATCTTTGAGTTGGTGGGTCATACATCCTATGACTTTATACATAAGCCCCCTTGTGTTTATACATGAGACAACAAACAATTTTCCTGGAATAGTTCACTTCAAGAAAAAACTTGCCTTTACAGCACTTACACCCAATGCTGGTTTAAGATGGACTTGTGTATACGCCCTTCTACCAGAAAATGCCTGTCTCCGAATCCCCTACAGGAGAGGAGATGCTAAGTGTTGACACATGGGGAAGGAGACCAAGAGGAGCTGCCTGCAGGTCAGCAAGCAGCCCTACCCTCGCCTATATCAGTGGAACTACAGCTGCTATACTGATTAGTTTTGTCAACTGGACACAAACTAGGGTCTGGGGAGAGTGAACATCAAAGGAGAAAAACAAATCAGATTTTTCTATTAAACCTCTATACAACAAATGAATTGACTAGGAAAACATTAAAACTCTTAAAAAGTGAGCAATGAATTCATAAGTAAGTCATTAACAGAAGAGAAAGTGTACTTGCAGCCAACATGCTACAAATATAATATAATCTAAAAAATACAATTAAAATGAGTGAAATATACATTTTCAGTTATAAAAATGTCAACAATTATTAGTGAAAACTCAGTGTGTAAGAAGTAAGATAAACTGCTGAACAGAGGCTCAGCTCTGCTGGGGAGAATTTTGATGGTATTAAAAGCTTTAAACTAGTTCATCTCAACCTGGCTGAGTGGCTTTGGCTGAATTCCTACCTTAGAAGGTGGAGGCAGGAATATCAGGAGTTCAAAGCCAGCCTCAGCTAAAAAAAACATGAGACTTAAACAAAGAAACGAACCCACAAATCCAGCTCTTTAAACCACTTCTCTGGGCTGAAGAAGACAGCTCAGAGATTAAGAGTGCGTACTCATCTTCCAAAGGAGCTGAATTCAGTTCCCTGTGCCCAGCTCACAACCTCCAATTACTCTAGCTACAGCAGATTTGGCATCCTCTTCTGGACTCTGAGGTTATCCCCTCTAATGTAAACATGAACTCCCCAACCCCCGCCCCACAGAATACACTTGTACAAATAATTAAAATCTCAAATAACCAGGGATTTTATTTTGTGATAACTATCCACGATACATGAAGACTCCAGTCAGAAACTGTTTACAAGGATGCATATCATGTATGTAATAAAGGGAAATCAAAACAGTCATAGATACAAATTCAACTTGCCTAATTAGCAAAGCTGTTAAAGTCCATAGCAAGCATGACAAATAGGTGAAGCTGTCAGGCTCACACTTATTGAGGAGAGTGTAGCTATCCCCAAAGTACAAACACTTTGAAGCACTTTAGCACTTTATTACAAGGACTTGGGGTGGGGGCACTATATACTATAGCACACCCGTGGAGGTCAGAGGACCAAGTTCAGGGGTCAGTTCTCATCTTCTACTGTAGGTTCCAGGGATTGAACTAAAGTCATTAGGCTTGTACAGTGAGTCCTGTTACCAGCTGGGTCATCTTGTCAGCCCTAGACTATAATTTTTTTTTTAATAATGGCTGTATTTGGGAAATGGCTTCCTAAATTCCTGGAAATTCATCCTCAAGCTCCTACACCCACAGGCTCATTTGCCAGCCTCCTAGTGATGGGTGCATTAGTGCCTTGTTTCGGGCTGCAATCAGCAAGTTGTTGTGGACATTTCCATATAAATGTCTCTGTATAAATGGAACCATGAATACGTGGTTCTCGTTCTCTGCAGCACAATTTGTGGGGTGATTGTATAGATAGATATATGTGTAGTTTTAAGAGACAGCCAGACTGGTTTTTTTCTGAAGGGATTATGGCACTTTTTGTACTTTCAGGGAAAAAATAATATTTTTATTTTGCATCTAATTTTAGATACATTGACAAGATCCAAACCTGTAAAGAAAACCTTCATGAATATTATCTTTCTCCTGATTCCTCCCACTCCATCCCCACCTCACCACTGGCAAGCAATTGATGCTGTTTGGTTTTGGGTGCTTTTTCAATTTCACAACGTTTGCAATTGTATGCATTTCTCTTTTTAACCAATATCCTTTAGCATAGTCCTGTCTCTTACTTTTCTCCTGTGAATGGTGTGTTTGGAGATGCTTCCTTGTTGTTTTCTTTTTCTTTCTTTCTTGTTTTAGTTAGAATTCTTACAATATGGATGAACCGGACTGTATCAAACCATTTCCCTAGTAATGGGCACTGGGGTTGCTTGTGCCAGCAGGATGAGATTGACAGGCTAGTGAAAGAATTCACCAAGACAGAAGGTGTCAAAGGTGGGGAGAATGTAAGATACACAACACTGCTACAGCAGGCAAAACGAAACAAACTGTCTGCCTATAGGCACTCTATAGGGCTACATTTAAGGAGAGGCAGGGTTTGTGCAGACGGGCATGTAGTATTTCTACAATGGTGATGCTCTGGTTGTTAGGTAGCTCTCATCAGGTGGAACATCCGATGGGGATCTATCCCAGTGCGGTGGCGTAAATGTCCCTCAGGCTTAGGTATTTGAACACTTGATCCCTTGGTGACACTGTTTGAGAAAGCTATGGAACATTTAGGAGGTTCAGCTTGGCTGGAGGGACTACGCCCCTGGGGACTGGCCTGGAGTGTTTATAGCCTAACCCTGGGCCAGTTCACGCACCCTCTCTGTTTTGTGTTTGCAGTTAGAGATGGGATCTCTCAGCTCCCTGCTACAGCCCTTCCCCGCTTGCCCCCACCCCCAGGAGGGGCTGTGCCACACCCCATCCCCGCTGCTCACATAGTAGACTCGAGCCTTCTAGAACCATAAGCCAAAATAAATTCTTCCACCGGTTGCTTATGGTGGTGGTATTTTATTACAGGAACAAAAAGTATGAGAGATACATTTAGTTTCCTTACCTGTCTCGGTGAGAGAATACCCTGACATAGCCAGGTGCGGGGTTGCATGCCTTTAGCACCTGGGAAGCAGAGACAGGCATATCTCTGTTAATCTGAGGCCAGCCCGATGTACACAGGGAATTCCAGGCGACAGGGCTACATAGTAAAACCCTGCCTCAAAACAGCAACAAAACAAACACATTCTAACACAAGCAACTTAAGGGAGAAGGGGTTAACATGACTCACAGTACCCAGGCATTAGCCCATCATGACAGGGGACTCACAGCCCAAGAACTTTAAGGGTTGGTCACATTGCACCCACAGTTAAGAATCAAAAATGGAAGAATATATGCTGATATTCAGCTTCCTTTCTTCATTTCATACAAGGAACCCATCAAGTAACACAAGCAAGCTATCTCCTACATAGCCAAACAAAGTGGCCGTTTCCATGGTGACCCTAGACTCTGTCGGTTGACAGTTCACACTAAACATCACAGGCTCATGTCTAGGTGACTAGAGGGCACCTTGTCATTTGGTGAAGGAATAAAATTTTCAGTGTGAGTTATTTTTAGAACTGACTTTGTTAAAGACATCATGAGTTACCAGGGTAACATGGATGATGGTCTGAGCCTGTTGGCTAAAGTGTAGATTCCTCTACAGTAGCATCATGATGCCTGGAGGCAGGTTAGAACTTGTTAAGGAGAACTCTTTCGGACCATACTTAGAGCAAACAGCAGCCTTGCTCAGATCGTATCTTGTCCCTGGGCAGTAACAGCTCCATCCTTAGGCTAGAAGAGCTCACCACAGCCGTCTGACCCACATCCAAGAATAGCCTTCAGTGCTTCCTGTATTTTACTGTCCAAAAAGAGCATGTGCTTGCTTCATTTTATAGGTGTGTGACGGCCGTTCTTGGCTGACAATTTGCCTGCATCTGGGACCAACTGAAATCCAAAAATAGAGGGCACACCTGTGAGGAGTTTTTGCTTAATCTGGAGTAGGAAGAGCGATTGGCCCTTAATATGGATCATAGGGCAGGAAAACACACCTGTAATCTCGGCCACGCCCTCTGCTGAAAGCCTGTGTAAGGACAAGGAAGAAGGAAGCTTTGCCTGCTTGTCCTGGCCTAGCAAGTCCATTCCCTCACAGGCAGTAGAGCCTACTTCTTCGGGATTCTGGTGTATACTGAAGACCAACTGAACCACCCAGCCTCTCAGACTAGTGGATGCTTGGACTTTCCATTCACAGCCAGACATTGTTGGATTAGTTGGACCACAGCCCGTGAGTCATTCTAATAAGTCTCTTTCCTATATACAGATAGGCTCGTTCTATAAATTCTGTCACCCTAGAGAACCCTGACTAGCACAAAGTATCTATATGGAGAAGCTTTCAGGAGTCGGGTTGTTGGGCTAAAAGCTTTGTGTGCATTGACCGTGATGTACTACATCTCAGATGATTCCCTCACCGATCCAGCAACTGGGTGTCCAATCCCTGTGGCCTCACCAATACAGGTTATTGCCTTTAAAAAATGCTTCCCAGTCACTGTTTGCTTGAAGTTTTGTTTTGCTTTGTTTTTGTTATTGTCTTTGTTGCTTTTCTTGTTGAAACAGAATCTTGCTGGCCTAGAACTCAGAACTCACCATGTAGGCCAGACTGCTTTAGGCTTTAAGCAGTCCTTGTATCTTTGCCTCCAAAGTCCTGTATCTCAAAGTTTTAAATTGAAGTTTTCTTTGTAGAGATAAACTTGGCTTTTTTTTTTCATATTATTAAGACCTATTTTTATGTCCTTGGCTGTGAACACTACTCATTTCTCTACTGATTAGTAGAACTGGCTCCTCCTCCTCCCTCCTCCTCCTCTTCTTCTTCTTTTCTTTTTATAAGATTTTGCCTTGGTTGACAAGGTTGCCTTGGTTGATTTTCTTAGTGTATGAGTGCTGTACCTGCATGTATCCTTGCATACCAGAAGAAGACATCAGATCCCATTATAGATGGTTATGATCCACCATGTGGTTGCTGGGAAGTGAACTCAGAACCTCTGGAAGAGCAGACAGTGATCTTAACCACTGAGCCATCTCTCCAGCCCCCTGTTTTGTTTTGTTTTTCAAGACAGGGTTTCTCTGTATAGCCCTGGCTGTCCAGGACTCATTTTGTAGATCATGCTGGCCTCGAATAGAGATCCACCTGCCTCTGCCTCCCTGAGTGCTGGGATTACAGGCATGCAACACCACTGGTTCTTTTTGTCCTAGAAAAGTGAGGAGGCCTGGTTATTTAAGTCTAGCTGCCTCCATGCCAGGCTTTAGTTTCTGGTTAGCTTGGAGCAGGCCTGAGCCTTCACTCTTCAGAAATGAGCTCAGTGGTTCCTGGGAATACCACAGATAACAGGCAGCCAACCAGGGGCAGCCTGGCTGGAGGAAGATAAGGTTTCTCAAGGTTAGTTTACTGGTCTAGAAATCTCTTGTCTTATGATTAACTTATGATCACTGACTACGGTTGTCTACACCTTTCCAGTCTGTCTGTGCTTTGAGATCGCCAGTCATTTTGTCTAAATGCTGATCCCTGCATGCTGGACTTCTGTAGAAATAAAGGCCCCTTGCTTTTGCATGTGGCTTTGGACTCCTGGTGGTCTTGGGGATCTGTCAATCTGGGCATAACAAAAGGTCTCAGAATACTAAAGCATTTAACCTTTTGTGGTATATGCTTCATTCTTAATCAAGTGCTTCTTGATTTTGCCTAAGATGATTTCTCCAACCAACATTTTAAAAATGTAATGGAGTCTGTTCTTTTTCACCAGTAGGCACTAGGGATCACCAGGCTTGAATGGCAAGCTCTTTTACCTGGTAATTCAGTTCACCTGCCCCTCCAGCCAATGCTTTTCATAGGCATTGTTTCTGGCTTTTGAGAAATTCTTTACACCATATTTAAAAGGAATTTCCCCATGCTTTCTTCTTTTTTACATTTCCATGATTAAAAATTTATGCTTCTTCTAAAATTTCAAATCTATTCCAGAACATGAGTTATAGATAAAAATTTATACTGCTTCTGATAGTTAAATCTTGGCCCCAGTATTGTTTGCTTAACAATCCACCTTTATTTTCAGCTAGTCATTTTTGCTCGCTATGGCAAAACTGATGGGAAAAGCCATGCATGGTGGCACATGTCCGCAATCCCAACAACTGAGAGGCAGAGGCAGGCGCATCTCTGAGTCTGTGTAGTCTACCCAGTGCCAGCTGTCAACCAAGGCATCAACGTGTAGACGTAGGCAAACCTTTAAGACCCAAATTATGACACCCAGTGATTTGAAATACTTTATCCACTATCAACTTCTCTAAATTGCTTGAGTATGCTTCTGGATTTTCTATTACATTTCATTGGATTGTTCTCTATGCAGTAGTGAGCTTACTGGCTGCAGCCTTTAAAGGTTTTCATACCTCGTAGGACGTTTAATGGCCCTCTTTTTTACTACTCTCTATTCTCAAACATTTCCTGGCATGTATACTTTGTGTTGATTTTTCTGCTGTGAGAAGCTAGTGTGGTTTGGGGCTTGCTCTAAGTGTTTGGTGCTTCCTAGCTCTTGTGACAGACCTGAGTTTATCGGGATAAACACCTTATACCAGTGCAATGGAGATGAGACAGAAAAAAGAAAAGGGGTAGAGAGACGCCTCGTGATACCCCACTCCCCAAGACAGAGTTTCTCCGCATAGCCCTGGCTGTCCTGGAATTTGAGCCAGGGTTTCTCTGTGTAGCCCTAGCCATCCTGGAACTCGCTCTGTAGACCAGGCTGGCCTTGAACTCTGAGATCCCCCTGCCTCTGCCTCCCAAGTTCTGGAATTAGGGCAGCATTCGCCACTGCCACCAGGTGCAGTGATGAAGAACATTTGCTGCTTGCTCTTAGAGAGGACCTAGGTTCGATTCCCAGCACCCACATGATGGTTGACAACCATCTGTAACTCCTTCTGGCGCCTGTCGGCATTAAGCGGGTACGTGGCAGCGCACATACACACATACAGGAGAAACACTCACACTCACGCATAAAGTGAAGACATCTTTTTAAAAGGGAGTACCAGAGACGCTTCAGAGCGGTCTCCAGCACCCACGCAGGATAGCCTGAAACCCCTTGTAACTCCAGCTGGACAGAATCCCATGCCAGCACTCTTGTGAGCAAACCCACACACAGCTACACATTTATACACAAAATTAAAATTTAAATCTTAGGACTGTGCATGGTGGCTATGGCTTTAATGCCACTACTCGGAAGAGAGGCAGAGGCAGGCAGATCTGTAAATTCAAGACAGTCCCAGCCCAAAAAGAAACAATAGTCAGGAGGAAAGCTTAAAAACAAAGAACAGAAAAAGGAATTATTAAGTAAACATAATGTGAATAGGCATATATTTCCTTCCGAAGTATACAAAGTTTACGGGCCATATCTATGTTCTACAATGCTGTTTACAACCAGAGCCCGAGAGCTAGGAGACTGTTCACCATCCGGGTACCTTGCGCACGCCTATCGGAGCGGGAACGCGCGCGCGCGCGCGAAGCTGCATCACGTGCTCGGCGCGTCCCCGACCGGCGCGCAGCGGGCGGAAGTGAGGTCGTGGGCTGCGGTGTCTGCGCAGCGTCGGCGGTAGGGCGGGCGGGCGGGAGGCAGCGGAGGCCTAGCGGTCGGCCGCCACCGAGCGTTGTCTGGGCACTGCCCGTCGCCGAGCCTCACGCCGTGCCGGCTCGGGCCGGCGCGCGCCGGTTCCGGAGGCGCAGGCCACCGTGAGTACGGGAAGCACGGGGGCGGCGGCTCGGGGTGGGCGCGGGCCGGAAGTGCGGCGCTTTGTGCAGCGCCTGGTCGGGCCGCGCGGGGAGCTGGGGCGCCGCTTTGTCCACAGCGGGCCGGGGGGCGGGGCGGCTTGAGCGGGCCCGGGGCGGGAAGGTCGCGGGCCGCTGGGGACACCGGCCTCCGCAGGCCCAGCGTCCCCTCTCCCGGAGGAGAGCGCAGGCTTTGAAGGGTACCTTCGCGAGGAAAGGACGTTCCGGGGCATGGCCCAGTTAATCTGGAAAAAAGAAAGAAAGAAAAAGCAAAAAAAAAAAAAAAAAGAAAGAAAGAAAGAAAAGAGAGAGAAGGACATCCTGCTAGCGCGTCCACGGCTGGCAGTTCTCTTTTGCATTGTGTGAGCTGTTGTTTAATCAGTCGCGTAAATATCTTGGAGTGTTTTGCATGCAGGAAGGTTTGCTAGTGAAAAGGTTCACTTGCACGCACACACACACACACACACACACTAAAATAAAAGAAAAAGAATAGGTTTGTGTACTTTCTACACCTTAAAGTCTCCGGTTCGCCTTGTGTAAGATGCGATTACTTTCTGAAGTATGACAAGATTTTAAATTAAAGGAAGCAGTTGTGGTGCAAGCAATTAGAAAGGCGGCCTTTAAAAACTTGGGTAGGTTAAGAGGTGATGGGTGGTTTTTGCTTTGACATCCAAGGTTTGAGTTATCTAGGCCACGTTTCCTAAGGCTGAAGCTACCGTGGTGGAAATTGTTGACCATTTTGCTTTTTTAAGTCTCCATAAGGGGCAGGCTCATTTTAGTAGTGCCTGTAGTTCAGTCGTGCAGCGTTTTGGCATGTTTTGACATGCAAGAAAAACGTTTAAGGGTGTTACAATTAGTTGTGACCAGAACCAAAAGATGCTGCAGGGGTTGAGATGTTTGTCCCTGTGTTCGCCTAGGGATTAGGAAGCAGTTGGTAGAATTGGCCTTCCCCCCCCCCCCCAAACTCCCCTAAGGGCGGAAGTGACCCTCGGTGTATAGCAAGTCCTGGGAACCAGGAGGGAGGAAACTGTTGTTCCTACCTTTTTACCAGCCTCAGGTTGGTTTGTACAGAGTTGAGAAAAACTTAAGGAGTACATTTTAAAGATAATTTTTGAAGGTCCTGTGGTTTAAGGAAGTTGTCTTCCTAACTTGTCTTGTAGACAGTTGATTTTTATGGACTAGTGGAGGACAGTTTCAAAGCATGAGTATAGCACTGTTTCGGGAGTGATTCCAGCTCCTCTCTGTTCCGGACATTTTTTGAGATCTGACTGTTCTCTTTAAAAATACATGACGTTGTCCTCAGAGGTTTACAAACAGCAATAAAAGCTGAGTTTGGTGGACTGCAGAGTTTTCTTGCGAGGTGTACTCTCCTTGCTATCAGACATACCTAAACCTTCGCAATATTAATTTTTTCTAGTGATCTATAACTTATTTATTTAATCGTCTATCTCTGGATAGAAACAGTCAAAGCACCCTGGAATTAGTGTTGATGTGAAGAAACACTAGCCTGTGAGACCTTTAGTGTTTTGCAGACACCACTTCAGGTACACAGTACTGTTTAGTCACAGTGTGTTTCACAGCTCAGGCTGGAGAGATGGCCCAGCAGCTAAGAGTGTGTCCTGCTCGCACAGAGGCCTTGAGTTCTTCTCCCAGTACCTGTTTCGGGCTGCTCACACCTTTCTGTAACTCCAGCTCCAAAGGATCTGAAACCTCTTTGGCCTCCATGGGCACTTGTACACACGTGGCATTCACTCACAAGGCACATACATGAATAAAAATAATAAAAGTCACCCCTGCAAGCCTTTAGTCCTATCACTTGGGAGGCAGAGGCAGATAGATCTCTCTGAGTTTGAGGCCAGCCTGGTCTGCAAAGTGAGTTCCAGGACAGCCAGGGCTACACAGAGAAACCCTGCCTTGAAAATAATAATAATAAAAATATATCTTGAATGCCTTAATTGGGAAGGTCTATTTTTGTAATTGTGTATTTTCCCCTCCTGGAGCTGAGGACTGAACCCAAGGGCCTTAATTGCTCTACCACTGAGCTAAATCCCTAACCAAATTAAACACAAATTCTGAAAACCTTAGGGAAACCTTTGGTTCACATGAAGATGTGCTTGTGATAGTTGTTGAATGTTGCTGTTAAGGAATTCTTTCAGTCTTTTTTGTTTTTGGTTTTTCAAGACAGGATTTCTCTGTAGCCAAGGCTGTCCTGGAACTCACTCTGTAGACCAGGCTGGCCTCTGCCTCCCAAGTGCTGAGGTTAGAGGTGTACACCACCACTACCCTGCTTTTGGCAATCTCCTTATCGGTCAGTTTGAGTTTGGTTTGTTCTTAGGCAGGCATCATACCACCTACAGCATCCCCACAGTCGAGTCATTTCAAAGGGGAGACCTAAGAACGCTGCCCCTGCAGTGAGTTTGGGTACTCTGTCCACACCAGCTCAGAACGGGCATTGGTGGTTACAGTGTGACCAGTGGCACCAGAAAACCAAGTGGACTGGTGTCCTGCGTCTTTCTTTACTCTTTCGATATACGTACATGAAAGTATAGAGATGCTGTTTGCAGCTATATTCCCCACATACTGAAGTAAAGTTTAATAGCATTTTTGCAGTATATGCTATTTAAAGAAATGCTTTAAATCATAGATTTCTCTCATATTGTTAAATTCTTTTGTATTTCTAAAAATTTACATATAGCACATATAGCACAATACCATTACCATAAAAACAACAGTTGTTGGGTACCCAGCCTGTGTTCGCTTTTGTGTTATGTCATTAAAATATTTTATTTATTTATTTATTTATTTTTGGTTTTCTGAGACAGGGTTTCTCTGTGTAGCCTTGGCTGTCCTGGACTCACTTTGTAGACCAGGCTGGCCTCGAACTCTTAGCGATCCTCCTGCCTCTTTATTTTATTTTTTTTTTTTACAGATCTTTCCATATGAATCATAGTCTAAACAAAATCCAGCTATTGTCTTTAGTGTAAATCTAATTTTATCTCAAATATCCTCCCTCACCTGTGTTCAGACCATTGAAGAACAGACATTTGCCTTTGAGAATGCCCTTCCTTTTGGGTTTGTGTGATTTGCTTCATAGTCTTATTCCACTTATTCCTCGAGTTCCTGGATTTTCCTGTAAGTTGGGCATTAGGTGCTGGCTCCAGCTGACACTTGCACCGTGGGTGGCTCTGTCGTGTGAGGGTACATACGCATACAGAGCAAGCAGTCTGATGCAGTGGTAGCTTTACAGTTCACATCTATACATGTGCGCTGAGAAAATGTCTCACGCTAAATTGTGTTGTTATCAGTTGCAAGTGCCGTGTGGATTGCCTGGCGCTTGTGAGCTCCTGTGCTGAGCGCTGAGATGCAGGGAGACGGGCAGTGAAGTATTCCCTCCTCCCTTTGGGCTGGCTCACAGTCTTTGAAGGGAATCTCATCATCGAATACATAATCTAAATCAGGGCTTTTGTATTTGGACACAGGCCTGCATGGCTGGTTTTTGACAAATTTGAAAGGGAAACTGCAGTGTTTTCTTTTATGGGTCTTACACTGTTTGCCGGTCTCTTTTGTTGTTGAGGTGGGACTGAGGGCTTCATGCATGCTAGAAGGTAGGTGCACTGCCTCTCGGTTGTATCCCCAGTCTCATCCTGCAGATACTAATTCCTTAAGACTTGTAAATCACATAGGGAGCATGTGTCATTAGCCTCTGGAGTAGTGTGATTTCCCAAAACTGCCTTTTGTCCTTTCTTGGCTCTGGCAGTGCTGCCACAGTTCTCATCATTGCTACGCCTCTGTTTTTGGAGGAGCTCCACCAAAGTGTGCTGTCTGCACTCAACCCTTAGAAGAAGCACCTTTTCTCTTTTGGCTGTTACCATGGTCTGTCCCAAACCACCAGGGATCACTTGTTGTTGTTGTTGGTGGTGGTTTTCTTTTCTCCTTACAACAGCTATAATTCACATGTTATGTGAAACAAAAAACTCACTGTCTTAGGTTCCCATTACTGTGAAGAGACCATGACCACGGCAACTCTTATAAAGAAAACATTTAACTGGGGCTGGCTTACAGTTTCTGAGGTTTAGTCCATGGGAAGCATGGCAGCGTGCAGGCCGACGTGGTGCTGGAGAAGGAGCTGAGAGCTCTACACCTGCATCTGCAGGCAGCAGAAGGGGACTGTGTGGTATCATGCTTGGCTCATTTTTTTAAGTCCCTTTTTTCCTGTTCTAGTGGGCAGTTGAAGCCAGCACCTTGTAAGGAGTCTCACTAAGAGAGAGTCAGACCCTTTAAATGTTTTTACAATTGCATGAGATTTATGTTCTGGATATATTCTGATTTAATTCTCTGATACAAGGGCATTGAGGTTAATTGTAGAATTTTCACATTCTAAGTAGGGATGTAGCGGATATTGTTTCCCTTAGTTCTGTTGAATTGAAGAAGAGTTAGAAAGAAAAGATTACTGCAGTCTGATTGGGTGCCTGTGGCTACTGGGACATTTAGTGTTTATTTTCTGTTCTCTGTTAGTTGGGACCAGTAGAAGACACATTATTTTATAGTAGACTATAATAATATTTACTGCCTGCTTTTCTGTGACTAATGGAGAAAATTCTGGAAGCAAAAACTTGGCTAAATCACCTTTTTTCCCCTTTTAGTTCTTGAAATCATGAATCCTGTTTATAGCCCTGGATCTTCTGGAGTTCCCTATGCAAATGCCAAAGGGATTGGATATCCAGGTAAGCAAGTTGAATTTTGTTTTCATTATTGAACTTTGAGCACTTTTTATGTCCACGTAGCATACATAATTATAGTGGATGTGCTAGCTGATACTGTGACAGTGAGATGCAAGCTAGAGTCATTTGGGAGGTGGGACCCTCAATGGCGAAAATACTCACGCCATCTTGACTGATGGTTACTGTGGACAGTGCTACCCCAGGTCCTGGGCTGTATAAGAAAACATGCTGAACAAGCCAGGACAACACACCTGTAAGCAGTGGTCCACCATGGCTTTTGCTTCAGTTCCTGCCTCTAGGTTCCTGCCCTGACTTCCCTTCATGCTAGACTCTAAGCTCTGAGGTGAAATAAGTAAATTTTTCCTCTTTGGAGTTGCTCCTGGTCATCGTGTTTTGGTTTGTTTGTTTAGTTGGTTGGTTGGTTGGTTTTTGGGGGTTTTGTTGTTGTTGTTGTTTTGAGGCATGGTTTCTCTGTGTAGCTTTGGCTGTCCTGGACTTGCTTGTAGACCAGGCTGGCCTCGAACTCACATTGATCCTCCTGCCTCCACCTCCTGAGTGCTGGGATTAAAGGCATGCGCCACCACGCCTGGCTCTGGTCATCGTGTTTTATCACAGCAGTAAGAGCCTAAGGCAATGGAGTGGGCAAAAATAACTTGAGTTAGGGAAGGCAGGAAGGCAATACATGGGAGAGAAAAATCCAGACAAGGCTGGCCTTGCCCAGAGCTAATATCTTCAGTGGGTGGGGCCAAGACCTTTTTCTCTACCCTCTTAGTTCATCCCACCTTCTCAGTATTTGTGAGGTTCAGCCCCTTACAGTAGGAGCCTCACTCCCATATAGGAAAGCCCAGTCTGGTTTCACAGTCCCTGTTCCCAGCTTTCTTGGGGTTTGTTTTGGTTGAACATGACTTCTGTCTCACTGGACGGGGGGGATATCCTATTGAATAATTTAGGAGTGGACCATATCCTCTCTTGCCTTTAACTTACATTGCATTTTATGGGTGTGGTTTACATATCCACAGTGAGTGGAGTCAGTCAGAGCTGAGGGGGGACCAGAAAGCAAAACATTGGGGAACTGGGACTTTGGTCAAAAATTGCAGGTGGTTGTCCTAACAACCACCTGGTTTAGGTTAACTCAGCAAGAAGTGGGTATTTGTACCATTACAGTTTCATGTGGGTCCTTCCCCTCTGAGTACTGGAGATGGAACCCAGAGCCTTGTGTGTGCTACCTAAGTGCGCTTGCTGCTGTTGCTGTCTTTACCCCTTTTGTATTTTGAGACCGGGATTTGCTCAGTTATTTAGGCTGGCCTTGAATTCACTGTTTAACTGAGGCAGAACATGACTTTGCTGTCTCTGTGCCTCAGCCTCTGAAGTAGCTGCTGTCACAGGTTTAACCACCATACCCAACTTTCATTATGGGTTTTGAAATACTATGACTGGGGAAAACGTGTTGTTGGTACTAAACTCAAAGAAAATGGAATAAATCTGAGCTTGGAAGGGGGAAGAGAAGTATTCGGCCAGATTTGGAAGCGCTGCAAACCCAGCTCTGCCGGGAGTTGTAACTCGTGTCTGCCCTGGAGTACTTGCTGCTGTCTGGGATTTTAGCAGCCCACACAGGGACAGAACAGGAGGCTTAGCATCTTCTGAGCACAAGAAGTTAGCCTCATCCAGCTCTCTCAAGTAGTCTGTCTCTTGAGAGTGGTTCTCCCCCCCCCAAGGGCTGGATAGACTGGATAGAGCGTCTGTTGCTGTCCTCTGGGCTCTGAGAGGGGCAGTCTTCCCTAAGTGCCCAGTAGACATTCCTGGGCATGGGCTCTAGTTTGTGTTCCCTCCACTTCCTAGTGGAGGCATCAAACCTCAGACATACTCGTCTGGCCGCATTATCTCTGGAGTACCTGACAGCAGAGTTGCTGGGAAGTAGCAGTCTTCAGTACAGGTTGTTGAGCCTTCCTGAAGAAAGTACTGACCACTCATATGCAAAGTTAGTGTAAGCATGGGTGCTATTAGGAAAAAGCCTGCGTTGCTACTGCAGCTCAGCCAGCAAGTAGAAGCCATGTCACAAGAAAGTTTAGAATGCTTGTGTAAACAAAGAGCCAGATTTGTAAGTAGAAGGATTAAGAGGAGAGAAACAATTAAAACTAAAAGAAATAGGGCTCAGGACAGTTAGTTCGATGAGAGCTAGAGGAATTTGAAGATAGAACACCTCTGAGAGTGAACCAAAGTGTGCAATACAAGTAAAAGGCAAGAGGAAAGTGATTGGCTGGTGCAGACCTTTGAGGAGCGGCAGAGATGGGTCAGTGGTTAGAGCATGCCCTGGTCTTACAGAGGACCCAGCACCTGTATCAGGCAGCTTGCAGTTTCCTATTATTCTAGCCCCCAGAGATCTGAGCCCTCTTCTGGCTGCCTTGGGCACCCATGTGTACCTGCATATATGCTAATGCACACACAAATAAATACTCCTCCTCCTCCTCCTTTTTTTAAAGGATAAGGTAGGAGGGGAAATAGGCTGGTTAAGAACTTTGAGAATAGCACTTCAGCCGGGCACTTGGGAGGCAGAGGCAGGCAGATTGCGTGAGTTTGAGGCCAGCCTGGTCTACAAAGTGAGCCCAGGACAGTCAAGGCTACACAGAGAAACCCTGTGTCGGGGGGAAAAAGGAGAATAACACTTCAGAAGAACTTAGAGAAATTAGAAGGAAAGGAGAGACAGTTTTCTAGAATTGATGAAAAACAATTTCGTGATTAGATCTACTGTTTTTGAAGTTTTCTCACTAGTTTAAATGGAATAGCTAAAGAGAATCCTGAGCGACTCTGAGCCAGGCAGTAGCCAGCCCCGTGATACTAGTCTGAGATACTCTTTGCTTAAGACTTGAGCTCTTTGCTCAGCAGGCTGGCGAGGCTGTGGATGTTAAAAGGTGTTCACTTTTTCCTGCTGCTCAGTTAGGCGGGTGGCACACCTGTATGCAGATCAGAGTGTGAACAGTGAGGCTCTGTGGGTTGTACAATGCTCAGCTGTGCTGCAGCACAGACACAGCTTCCGACAAGCCCTTGGTACATATGCTCTGGCCCTTGGCCTCTCACTGACCTGTTCTTGCTCAAGAGAACTTTACAGCGAACCAGGCTGTAGGGTTTTGGGTTTTTTTTCTTCTGTAAAGACACTTGAAAGAAAGCTTCTGTAACAATGTTAAGTGTCGTTTCAGTTATGTCTTAAAACCTTTATGTACCTTGTATGTCCTGGGGCAGTGGGGGGTGGTATTTTAAAGTCTCCCTCACTGAGTAAACTGTTGGTGAATCTTAGTGCTGGGTCCTAGTAGCTGGGGGTCGGACATGTGAATTGCGCACCTGTAGAATCTTAGAATCTTAGGCCAGCATGACAAGCACAAAGGCTCATGGGATATGGAGGGAATTCCTCCTCCAAATGTGCTTTATGTAATAATTACTGGTTTTACTGGCTTCTTATTGTTTCCTCATTTATTCATTTTTTTATTTTATTTATTTCATGCGTTTGATTATTTTGCCTGTGTGTGTGTGTGCCATGTGCGTGCCTGCTGTCTGTAGAATGTAGAAGTGGAAGGTGATGTCAGGCTCACTAAAACTAGAGTTAATATGGCTGTGGGCCACCATGTGGGTGCTGGGAATTGAACTTGAATCCTCTGCAAGAGCCAAAAGTGCTCTTAACCACTGAGCCATATCTTCAGCCCCTGTTTCCTGGTTGTATTAATTTTCATTTATTCCCTGCTGTCTTTTTAAAGGAAGTAGGCCGGGCATGGTGGCACACACTTATAATCCCAGCACTTTGGGGAGGCAGAGGCTAGTGGAGCTCTCTGAGTTCAAGGCCAGCCTTGTCTACAAAGCAAGTTGAGGTCCACCAGTCCTACACAGAGAAGTCCTGCCTGGGGGTGGGGAGGGATTATTATTCTTATTTAATTGTGCGTGCTCTATACATGTGCCACTAGGTATTTGAGGACGTTGGAGGACAGCTTACAGGAGTCAGTTCTCTCCTCCACCATGTAGACCCCAGTGATGGAACACAGGTTGTCCACCTTGGCAACAGGCGCTTTAACTACTGAGCCATTTTGCTGGCTTTGCCACATTTTGTTTTGTTTTCTGGTGTTTTAAAAAACAAAAAGCAATTCAGGTTGGATTCAGGTGTTGTTGCCATCTTTTGGACTAATGAAACTTATATTAGTCTTACCTTCTAATAGCTTTGGCACTTTGCAGGGTTGGCCATGTGACTCAGGCCTCTAACAGTCCTTTTGGTACAGTGATTACAGGTATGATGCTCATGTCAAGCTAAAGCAATGTTATCACATGTTTGTACTATGTCTTACATGCTGTTGTCTGCTTGAAGGTACAATGGGTTTTGTCTTTGTTTTGAGACAGGGTTTCTCTGTGTGGCTCTGGCTGTCTTGGAATTTGCTTTATAGGCCAGGGTGGTCTTGAACAGAGAACCACATGTCTCTGCCTCCTGTGTGCTGGGCCTACTGGTGCACCACCACACCTAGCTGTGGCCCTGTTTTTATGATGCGCAACTAACTGATAGCTGCTATGGTAACAATGGTTTTATAGCCATCATTGCTTTCTCCTTTGATACTTCTCTAAGTATGTCATTTGGAATTAAAAAAAATTCTTTTCTACAGCTTTATTACTGACTTTGTAGGTAGATGGGTAGTGTGTGTGTGGGTATAGTGGGGTGATGTGTGCAGTGGGGGATGTGATGTGGGTGTGTTGACATCTGTCTTGCTTTTGTTTGGCGATGTAATTTTTGCTGAATGTTTGTTTCCTATAATGTCTATTAATTATTTTGTATATTAAAATGATAAAAATCAATGTCTCAAGGCATGATGGTACATGCCTTTAATCCCAGCACTTAAGAGGCTGAGGCAGGCAGATCTCTGACTTTGAGGCCAGCCTGGTCTGCAAAGTGAGTCCAGGACAGCCAGCAGTGCTACACAGAGAAACCCTGTCTCGAAAACTGAACAGACAAACAAACAAATTTGTTGTTTCAAGAATCCAGAAGTGTGAGATTAAGGTACTGGCAGGGCTGTTATTCCCTCGGGAACTCTGAGCAGAGTCCACTGCTTGCCTCTCTAGATGGTGACCTTTATACTGTCACCTTCTGCTGTCACTCCACTTTTGCCTCTGCTCACATTTTCGATTTCTCTTCTGTGTGCATGAGGAAGAATATTTACCATTGGGCTCATGTCACAGCCATATGTATCGTCTTTTTCAGTATAAGGTAATAGGCATAAGATTTCCAGGAATCTGGTCTATCTTTTGGGAGGAACTCCCCCCTTCCTCCTTTTTCCCCCTCAACACTGACTACAGATTTTTTATATTGGCCGTTACTTTCTCTCAAACCTTAAAGATACAGCTGTATTGTCCCAGGTTTTTACCATAGGTTTTGCTTTGCATGTGCTCTGTAGCTATTCTCCATCCCCGTGCTGTGACTAGATGTAGTGCTTTTATTTTGTTCAGCAGTTAGAGGGCTTCTTGGGTTTAGCTTGTTTCCCCCAATAGCGGCAGGAGTTTTGCAGATACTTTCTGTCTCCTCCTCTCTTTTGTAATTCCATCCATAGTGTATGAAAGTGCCGTGTTTTGTGTCTGTCTCTTAGCTCAGTGTGCATTTCACTAATCTTGTTCATCGTGCCTGAATCTGCTGCAGAATCCATGTGTTGAGTCAGACCATCTTGCTCTCCCTGTTCCTCCAGCATACTGTTTAGTTGGCTTGTTGATGGCTGCAGTCTCTGGATTGCCACTGGCTCTGCTTCTCTTGCCAAGGACTTTCCTTGCTTTCTGTCATGCAGTCCTATTTCTTGCATTGTATTAGAAATTGAGTTGTCCAGTTGCTGTGCTCCTTGCCCAGCAGTTAGCACTGTGATTGTTCTCCCTCCACTCAGAGGGTGCATGTGTGTATTTCAGCCTGGGCAAGGCTCTGCTTCCCTTGGCCCTCATCCTGAAGTGTGGAGCATCCATCAGGCCCATTCCTCTGCAGGAAGCTGTCACGTACAGGCGTGACTTAAGGAGGACTGCCGCTGGTTTCAGGGGTTTTTAAGGGTCCAGCTTTTATCACAGCAGTGTTACAAGACCACCAAAATTCACACTTGTTTCTTTGGTCGGTGCTCAACACTGACAAATTGTGTAATGTAATTTATCCTTACACAGAACATAATGTACAGTGGGAATGGGTGAGGAACACAAGCAGTATTTACGATGGTGATGTTATGGACAGTCGGGAGAAAGCTGTTGGGTAGGAAAAGCCTCAGACTGGCTTGCTCAGCATGGAAGGCTCAGCCATCATTAGGTGCCTGGAGCAAAAATGGCAGGTAAAAGAGGTCTTCCTCCTCTCAGACTGCAGATGT
Source organism: Acomys minous (assembly GCF_964271855.1). Lineage (NCBI taxonomy): Eukaryota > Metazoa > Chordata > Mammalia > Rodentia > Muridae > Acomys > Acomys minous. The sequence continues at coordinate 59,647,345 of NC_140495.1, forward strand.
TTCTGGAGAGAGGCTGGTGCAGGTGCCAAATAATGCATTCTAGGAACCGCTCCGCTCCCATACGAGTTCATGGGGCTTGCCTGCTCTTCCATATAAAAATAATAACCTGTCCTGAGGGACTTTCTTATTCAGCCCCCTTGCTTTTTAGTGTTGGTTATTTGAAGGGTTTGCTGTTCCCCAAATGTCGCATGCAAATTAGCCTTGTACTTTTAATAAGTATGTTGAGGACAGTGACCAGCATGGTAGAGTCCAAGAAAGTAAGCACTTGCTCAGTATTTAGGGCACTGTCAAGCTGACTTGTGTAGGGATTTTCACCATTTTATACTGTTGGAAGGAGTGTTTGCTTCTCATAGCCTTGCTAACAGCAGCATGCTTTACGGCGCTGAGTTGTAAGAAATGCTATCAGTGTGGTTGGGGCTCATGTAAGTTCAATTCCCCGCACCCCCCCCCCTTTGGGGTTTTGATCTTCTGTATACATCTCTGTCGGGCCCTGTGGTTTGACTGCCAGCACGGGGATGGGGTAGGGGAGACACACACCCTGATTTGTCTTTTGACTTAGTTCATGCTCTCCTCTGAAGTTGTTAGGATTGTTTTTACCTGTCCAGCCTCTGTGCTAAGGAGGTAGAGCTGATGTGGAAGGAGCAGGCCTGGGTAACCGCTGGAGGCCCTTTTGGGAAGAGCACAAGGACACAGTACTGCTGAGCCTTGCTGCATGGAAGCCTTCCAACCAGATGGTGGAAAGCGGAAGAGTCTGCTGTGAGTCTGCAATCAGCTTCTTGCGCTGCTACCCTGGGGGATGGCTGCCTAGGAGAGATGGCCTGTGTTCAGTTTAGGTCAGGGCGATGGGTAGGATGAGCACCGTGTGACTGGAGGGATGAAGCAGGACAGGATAGGAGGAGCAAGGCTCCCCAGGAGGCAGGAAGGGGGTGGTGATACCCACACAGAGCCCAGCGATGCCGTGATTCAGCCCATTAGACTAAGTGCCTGTCGGCTTGTTTTATTCAGTTTCAGGGCGTGTTAACTCACTGTTAGAAGGTTGGGATGGACTCTAGTAACAGGCACTGGGGCAGAGGGCTTCCTGAGGAGTTACGAGGGAAACATGAGGGAATTTTTATTTTTGTGGCAGTTATTGAAGAAGCCTGTGGAGTATGATGTAGTTTGTGGTGAATCTGACTTTTTAAAAATAAATCATTAAAAGTTCTTGCTCCTAACTGGTACTCTGGTACCTAAGCAGTGTCCTGTGAGTGAATGGATCCTGCTCAGCTAGGCTTCCTTTGGGCCTCTAGTGACTCTTACGGTTGGTCCACAGGACATTGATAAAAATCATTGCCCTTGACACCTAAAAAGAGTAAAGTTGATTCAGGTACTGCTCACTCACTGTCTTACTTCCTGAAGAAAGCAAGTGGATTGAAACAATCCAGAAGAGACCTTGGCTGTTCTGCTGAGGTAGAGGAGGCTCGTTGAAGGTCAAGGGAAGCAGCATGGAGGCTTTGGATCATGCAGGAGCCACTGAGGCCTGACAGGGCTCCTGTGCACCGTTGCAGTGATGACTCCATCCCAGCACAGACCTGAGGGTTGTTTAGGAAGGCTGTGGGGAGGTCGGATCGGGGAGCAGGGTTGTCATGGAACAGTGAACTTGATGTGAGGACGGGCTGGCCTTTAGCAGCTTGTCACCCTGTGCATCACTGGGCTTGATTTGGCTGATCTGGCTGGCTAAGCAGGTGCCGTATGATCTTCCCCAAGCTGTGCGCTCAGATGACTCTCTGTGGTAGAGGAGCCCTGTTCTCAGCTAAGACAGTGCTTTTCAACCTGTGGGCCAGTTAGGGTTAGAGCTTTATTCAAAACCTTCAAAGAACCCTCCCTTTCCTCCCAGGGTTTTCAGTGGCAGAGTGCTTGCCAAGCATGTGTGGCCTTGAGTTTTGTTCCAGCATGCACATGTGCACACAAGCTGTGGTCACAAGGACTGTCTTTGGAAGTTAGCTCAGATGCTGTGAGCTCTACCCTTAGTTTTCACCTAGTCCTGAGTGTCTCACTCTGGGACATTTCCTGGGAGGTTATGATACCACCTGGGAGGCACAGGCAAGGATCACAGCATCAAGGTCATTCTCGGTTACATGGTGAGACTGAGGACAGCCTGGACTACATGAAAGCATATCTCACAAAATGAAAAAAAGAAAACCATTTGAGGACCCTGGAGGACACCTTTGAGCTACCTCAGCACAATCTTGGTAGGAAAGAGAAGCACAGCTCCTCACAAGCAACAGTAGTAGTCAGGGCTTGGGGACACTGGGTTCTGTGTTCTGAGGCTGTGAAAGCACCCCGCTGTCCTTCTGTCAGGCTAGGCAGAAGGGGCACAAGGAATCCTGGACTCTGACAAGGCCTGACTGGGTACCTGACTCTCCCTTTCCTGATGAACACCAGAGGGGCAGTATTTTGTTAAATATCTTATTGATAACTCTGTGTGTGCTTGTGTGTCTGTGTCTGTGTCTGTCTGAAGACAAGTCATGTTAGGTGCTAGAGACATTGGCTAAGAGGTTACAAGCCAATCAGAGGACCTGGCTTCTGTTCTTAGTACTCAAGCAGTAGCTTATAAAGGTCTGTAGTGTCTGTTCTGACACCATCTTCTCATGCCCAAGGGTACCTGGACTCCATGGTGCGTGTACAGAAAAGTAGGCTATGGTTGCACATGCCTATAAAACCAGCACTCCATACCCAGTGGCAGGAGGATTCTGTCTCCAGAAAGAAGACGGGTGATCTTGCTTATATGCGGATTCTGATTGTGTTTTCCCATTCTGGGCATTTTTGAGGTTAATTAGAGCCCTTTTTAGTAAGAAGACTTGTATATAATGATACTGACAAACCTGGTCCACCTTGAACTTGAGGAAGTCACGGATTAGAACTTCAGAATGTGAAGACAAAGTTTGGAACAGTGCCTAAGAAGAAAAACAGAAATTGCTAGCTTTTAAATACAATAATGTGACTCTATCTTTGCAGTCCCAGTGTAGCCTTAACCCCCTCAACCCCCAACCATCAGCAAATGTAGGTTCTTGGGTGAGCCCAAGCCCACTTTGGATCTTGGGTCTCTCCAACTTTGTGTAGTGGAGCCAGGGGAGAATTCTGACCTGGCGCATGATGTTGAACACTTTCTGCCTCACAGGGCATGATTGTGGGGTGGCACAGAAGTTTTGAGATCCATCTTGGATTTTTTTTTCCTTCTACTTAAAATTATGACTTATCTATTCTTTTTTATCTAGACGGGGTCTTGCTATGTAGACCTCCCTCACTGGCCTAGAATTCAGTTATTGACCTGCCTTTGCCTAAAGTTAAATACGTGCACCATCATAAGTGGCTTGGCTTGTCTGTAGTTATTTTGGTCCTAGGATTGAACCTAGGGCCTCACACTTCCAGAGGGCTACTCCGCACTAAGCTGCATGCCTGCTTCTTAATTCAGCTGTTCTGGACAGTGGACTGCTAACTCAGTTTCTGCCTGGTTTTTTTTCCCCCCTAGTTGTAGAATGTGAGCATTTAATTATAGATCTAGCAGACTGGGTTATATTTGTGACTCATCAAACTTCTGAGAAAAGGTGACTCAAGGCAATTGATAATGCTTTTGTGCTGTGTGTTTCCCTGCAGCCGGTTTTCCTGTGGGCTATGCAGCAGCGCCTGCCTATTCTCCTAACATGTACCCTGGAGCGAATCCTACCTTCCAAACAGGTATGTACTGGACAGCAGGTGTCTTGTGCACAGTGGGGAGGAGGCGTGGAACTGGGATCTGTGGTTGGGTGGCTTTCTACACTTATGAATGACCTGTCGGTCAGTCTAGTCAAGCTTAGGTCTCCATGCACATAAGCTTTGCTTTACTGAGTTTCCCAGATTCGCCAACAGCCTCTGGCCTGTACAGGTAATTCCTTGTGCCAGATAGCTTTCTGTGGTAGGACGGATGGACTGGCGACTGAAGACCACTTTGTCACTAAGCTCTGTCCACACTGCTGTAGTTATATTTTTAAAGGCAAACCCCTCTGTTTCCCATATACAGTGCATGAGAACATTTTCAGATTTAAGAAATGCCTGGTTAAAATTGCTGGCTTATGCCTTGTCCTGTGGGAGCTGTCTGGCAAGGCTTCTGGGACAGTACTATGCTCTGCACAGCTCTAGATGCACAGTTGCTTTGGGTAGAGGAGCAACTAGCAGTGCCCTTCCTGTGAATTCTTACTTGAGACTCATAAAAGTCTGCCAGTACCCTCGTCCTCTGTGCCCAGCCTGACAACCTTCTTAGCTCACAGCCAGAAGAAGCTTGGACCTGGTCTTTCTGCTTTGAAGATTGCTGTCCAAGGTTCCTGTTCCTGTTCACTGAAATCATGTGACTTACATGGCAGTGTGCCTAGAAGAATCTTAATGATTTCTCATCTCTGGGAGACAAAGTCTCTGCTTTAGCCTCCTGGCTCCTTCTCATAGTGGCCTCTTTCTCCTCAGGCAGCTCCTCCCTCTTGTGATTTTTGTCTGCCTCCTTTTCATACACTTGCTCTCCTGCGCCTGCCAGTGAGACTGTTGTGAAGCATCTTTAGCAGTTTCCACAGTGCTACTCTGCAGGGCTCCCGGCAGTTCTCCCACCCTGTCTGTTTTTTAAGGCACTTTACGTTCTGTAGCTTCTTTTTAAGCAGTGTTCTTGTATTTGTTACATAGCAAATTGTGCGTATTTATAATGTGTATTTGATCATTTCTGCTGTAAAGTGTACCTTTATCATAGTTGGCAGTGAAAACACCTGTTTGGGCAAATTTTGTTCTGCCTATTTCAACTTTCGCAGGCTACAAAGATTCACAGATGTGTTTTCTCTTGCTGTAGATATGTTTTCTAATTTTTTGTGTGTAAATGGACTCACATACGATGTATTTGGTTGTTCCTGGACTGGCATCTTTTACTGGACATACTGACTTGGACTTTGCTGTTGTGGTACCTGTAACTATGTTCTCTCTCTATTGTTAGCTTGTGCCCATTGTATGGAAAACATCACTTGTGTGTCTGCTGGGGAGCTAATGGCTTTTATGCTGTTTGAATTTGGGACTTGTATTTAAAATTCATTTTACAAGTGAATTTTTCTGGATGCTTAGCATAAGTCTGTGGATATATGCTTTTATTTTTTGTTGAGTAAATACAAAAGGATGGAGTAGCTGATTTTAGGGCAGGTAGGAAACTGCCAAAAACAGTCTTCCAGAGTGACTGTGCTATCTGTATTCCATCAATTATGTATTTATTAGTTCTATCCCCTGTATCCTTGTATCCTTGGCAGCACTGGTATGATGAGGTGAGGCTTTTCTGTCTTGGCACACTAGTGGGTCTCTAATAATTTACCATTGTGGTTCTGATTTGAACTACCATGACAGTAACACTGATCATCTTTCATGTGTTAATTTTCCATTTAACTGTCTTTGGTAAAGAGTTGTGTTCTGGGCCTTGTGGCACAAGACCTGTCCTACGCTGGAGGCTGATGCAGGATCATATGCTCAAGGCCTGCCTGGGCTACACAGTGAGCTCAAGGCTAGCCTGCACAACTTAGTGAGACTCCATCTCATACAAGAGAGTAAATGAGGAACTAGGTATGGAGAGACAGCTCAGTATCTGAGAACAGTTGCTACCATTGCAAATTTTAGGTCCTAGCACCCATGCAAGGCAGCTCCTAACAATCTGTAACTACAGCTCCAGGAACTCTGATGCTAGCCTACATACATGGGTACAGACATGTAACACATAATTAAAAGTAAAATAAAGACATGAATAAAAAAAGAGCAGAACAGGAGCTTTGGGTAAGATCATTGATGGAGCAGGTTGCCAGCTTGTGCGAAGCCTAGGGTCAGTCCCCACCAGCACCCCTCTAAAGGAGAGCTCAGTCGTGTACATCTTTAACTGTGTTTTAGTTACTAAGTTTATTTTTTAAGGCATTTAGTAATTTTATTTTTACAAGTTTTGTTGGAAGATCTGTTTTTATATTTGTGTGTGTGAGCATGTACGTATGTGCAAGTCAAGAACCTGCAAAGGCCAGGAGTGTTGGGTCCCCTGAAATTAATGTTACAGGTAACCACTGTACATGGACATGCTGGAAACGGAACCTGGCTCTCTACAAGAACAACATGTGCTCTTAGCTGCTGGAGTATCTCCAAACCACTTTTTGTTTTGTTTTTTAAAAGATTGTATTTGTTTTTATGTATGTATGTATGTTCCTTATGATTCTTTGTATGCCAGAGAAACATCAGAGTTCCTAGAGCTGGAGCTGCTGGCAGTTGTAAGGTACCTGGTGCGGGTGCTAGGAACTGAACTCAGACCTTGTGCAAGAAGTATGCACTCTTGATTTGTTTGTTTGTTTAATGTATGGAGTGCTCTACCTGCAGGTACACCTGCAAACCAGTAGGGCATCAGATCACATTATAGATGGTTGTGAGCCGTGTGGTTGCTGGGAATTGTGCACTCTTAATCACTGAGCCGTCTCTAGCAGGAACTCCTGGGCCTTAGCCTCCTGCGTAGCAGAACTGAGATGTGCTAGTCACTTGCTTCCAGCCAGGTTTGTTCTGTTGATGCGCTTTAAAGCATTCTTTTGTTTATCAAGTTCTCCAGTCTGTACACCCCTCCCTGAGATCTTTTACAGAGGAGAAGTTTTCAAAAGTTAATGAGGTTATTATTCTCTTCTTTTTTGGATTACATTTTTGGTATTCTGAAAATCAGCACAAAATGACTTCCTTGTAGCAGTTTTAGCTTGTATGTACATTTAGGTCTGTGGTTCCTTTGGGGTAATGGTGTGTAGCGCTGGGTTAAATTGAACTGGTTGTGTGGACTGCTGCTTCCTGCACCCATGCTGTAGTGCACCATCTGTACTCATTGGCTCTGCTTACACCAGTCTCTTCTTAGGAACAAGATGAGAGGAAAAGGACTAAAAACTTCTAGCTCAGTTTTGTAATTTTCCTAAACGAGCCTTGGGTTCCTTGAGGCCAATTCAGATGTTCTTGCCAAAAGCAAGGGGTGCCTGGAACAAATGCTGACCACCTTCTCCTCACAGAGAAAAATGAGCCCTTGTCCTCTTTTCAAGACTGCTCTCAGAGGATCCGTGGATGCAGAAGCTGAGATGAGCAGTAGGAGCAGCAGCGACCCAGCGTGCTGCCTTGGGAGCCTCTGCGGAATGAGCAGTGCCTGGTTACCTGGGTGTGCTGCTGCTGTTTCCCAGAGCCTTGGAGGACATGCTTGTCTGAAACGGGTTAGGGCAGGTGGCTCGGAAGGTCCTGGTGTCCCACCATTACTGCTGGCACTTGATGTAATTAGAGCTGTGTACCCCTCTTTTGTGCGTCCTTGCAGTGCTATCTCCCTGTTCGGAGGCCAGGCTGGGCATCACTTAGATGCAGTAAAAAAGGGAATTTCTGTGAGTTCTGCCTTCTTGATCTAATCGGGCGTAGAGGAGCGGGGCTACATGGCTTCCTCAGCGCTTTTGCAATGCTGTGGTGCTTTCCATTTTTTAAGACTTATTTTATTTTGTATGTGTGTGAGGGTTTGCCTGCATGTGTGTTTGTGTACCATGTGTATGCTTAGTGTCCACAGAGGCCAGAGGCTACAGGTGGTTGTGACCTGCCTCGTGGATGCTGGGGCTCGACCTGGGTCCTTTGCTGGAGCAGTCAGTGCACTTACCCCCTGAGCCATCTCTCCAGCCCCCTTTTCTTAGTCCACATGTAAATGTGTCACAGAAGTCTGAGATTTTGGTGTTTGTGGTGGCTTTGGTGATATATTGTTTCATGATCTGGAAGTAGAGGAGATGCATTTACTTTGAACAAATGTGAGCCGCAGACAGATGGATCTGGTGTGGGCTTTCCATGCTTGTAACCTCCTTGGGAACTGAGTTTAACTCTGGTGGTGGCATGCTGGGGACTATGATCTCATCCTGGTGGAACTTCAGCTGTCCATGATCAGACTTCGGGCAGGCTGAGGTCCTCCTGGTCCTGTGCCCACTGAATGGCTCAGGTGCAGTAATTACCTAAACACCTCAGGAAAAAGTTACTGATAGTGCTTACTGTGTAGCCCTGGCTGGTCTGGAACTCACTATGTAGACCAGGCTGGTCTCATATTCACCGAGATCCTCCTGCCTCTGCCTCTCCAGGGCTGGGATTAAAGGCGTGCGCCACCATGCCCTGCTATAGCATGTCTTATAAGGTGAGCTAGTTAGGCAAACACCAACACAGAAGCACCTTACAGCAAGTACCAGTTCAGCTGAGCTGGCTATCACAGTGTCCCAGTGGTCTTGACACTGGTTATGAGGGATATTTAACAGTAAATTAAAATATAGGCCTTTTCCCTTTTAAATCCAGAATTATGTCTCTGAAGTAAGATTATTGTCTGGCTGGCTACTGGAGAGGAAACAGCATAAAAGTGTTGCAGGAGTCTTTCTCTTTCAAAGGTGTATATGGACAGAGTCGAACAATGCCTAAACTTCTAGAGAGCTTTTTAAATGAAAGCAAAGGCCTGGGTGTGCTTACCTAGTGCGCACTGCTCCATGCTGCAGAACACAACATGGCAGCTCACTGTGGGGACAGAGGCAGGAGGGGTGGAAATTCAAAGTAATTTGCCATATAGTGAATCTGAGGTCTTCCTGGGCTCTGTGACATTGTGTCTTGGGAAGGGATGCCTGTCAGAACGCCTGTCTGTCTTGACCCCACTGATGTCTACTGCTGTCAGTTTGTTGTGGCTCTTCCCTCAGGGGCTTGGCTTAGCTGTCCCTGTTACTATTTTGTTCTTGTTGACCTTTGGGACTTAGTTGTTCTCTTGTTTACTTCCCTGGCCTATCCTTATTGTGGGCATCCTTTATTGTAGGTGTATATGGTTCTTTTGTGTCTGCTTTGCTGTTCCTGGAGCCTCTCGGGAGGCTAATAGGACTCTTGATCTCTGCCTGCGTGTTTCTGGCCCACTGGCTGTTCGGTACTGTGCTTTCTTGGTGTTCTTTGAGAAGCCCAGCTCATGCCCTAGCCTAGGTCCTATGCTGGAGCTTCTTCTGCAGGAGTCTGGGGCTTGTGTCTTACTTCTGTTCAGTCCTTGCTGCCTTCCTTAGTTCCCACTTTGCATTTGTGGAGTATTTCCTTCAGTAGCTTCCTAGGAGGTTGTGAGGGAGTCATGCTTTAGAGAATTTTCCACTGTAAAGACATTTTCTGCACCTGTATCCTACCTCCCAGTAGTTCTCTGGATGTAGACTGTGGGCTAGTAGCCATTGCCCAGGACAGTGAAGGCATCACACCGAGAAAGGCCAGTAGTTTTCAGTATTTGGAATGAGAATCTACTTAATGCTACATATTGAATCTGTTTTTAAAGTCAAATGTATATCTTTTGCCTCCTTTAAATCTGTTAACAGCTTGCCTAACCTTAAATACTTTGTCTTTTAAAAAATTGATTTTTGTTTGTTTTTGTTTGCAGTGCTGGAGATTGAACCCAGGGTCTTGCACATGTTAGGCAAGTGCTCTGTCTGAGCTGTGTTCTTGGCCCTTTGTGTTTGTTTGTTTGTTTGTTTGCCTTTAAGATTTAAACACTCATATATATGAGTGCTTGCCTGCATGTATATGTGTGCACCTTGTGTGTGCCTGGTGCCTGAGGAGGCCAGAAGAGTGTGTCAGGCCCCATGGACTGGGGTTGCAGATGGTTGTGAGCTGCTATGTGGATGCCTATGTACTGTGGTTTGAATTGGGATCTTACTGTGTAGCCTAGGCCTGTCTTGCATTCTTGATCCTCTTGCCTCAGCCTCCTGAGTACTAAGAGTTTAGGTGCAGTGTTACACCTCCTTAGAAAGTTTTCATTAGAAACAGTTTCAGGTGCATCCCAAGCTGGTGAGAGTATAGCCCCACTTCCCCAGCCACTTGGCTTCGATTGCCACCAGCTCAAAGTTGGTGTGTCATTTGTACAGCTATCACTTTTCCTGTGTTATTCTGAGTCCCCTCCATACATAATGTTGATGATTTTTAGAAGGGTCTCTAAAAGGATATATACCACTGTCGCCACACCAAAAGTATTCATGAGTAGTGCTCCAGGTTCCAGATGTGTAGTCTGTATCGTGCGTGCTTGTTCTTGTGTTTCTGTTGTTAGGCAATAACGTGGGCCCTGTTTTTAAACCCAAGTGAAACTGACTAGCACTGCAGACTGATTGAGGCTCGAGCCTGACACCTAGCATCTGTTCTCAAAGTGCTTTGAGTACTTTGTTGTTGGTTTTGTATTGTATTTTGGCTTTTCTTTCCTTTAAAAATTTTTTTCTTAGTATTTATTTTATGTATATGAATACTCTATCTGCATGTACACCTGCAGGCCAGAAGAGGGCATCCGATCTCATTATAGATGGTTGTGAGCCACCATGTGGTTGCTGGGAATTTAACTCAGGACCTCTGGAAGAACAGCCAGTGCTCTTAACCTCTGAGCCATCTCTCCAGCCTCTGTATTTTGGTTTTTCAAGACAGGGTTTCTCTGTGTAGCCCTGGCTGTCCTAGAACTCACTCTGTAGGCCATGCTGACCTCAAACTCAGAGAACCACTGCCTGGCCACTTCAGCACTTTGATTGCTAGTATTTTCTTCATGTGACTTTGGTGATTCCTCAGAGGATTTCACTCTCCCCTTTGTGGATTTGGTTTTAAGCAATGGACCCATGCTGGCCTCAAATCCATAGTCTGCTGCCGCAGCCTTAAGAGTGCAGACATGTACTTCCATGCCCAGATCTGGCAAGATGACTCAGTTGAGGTTCGTGGAAACAATAGGGCAGAAACTAGATTTAAATAGTTGAGTAGGGATCACAAGGTCACCTTGTTCAGTGATCGCACTGTCTGCGTGAGAATGGTTGCTATGTGAAGGGCTGGTTTGGAAGGGAAAGCCCCCACGGTTCCCTCTCTTCTGGGTCGGCCTTGCTACCCTTGAGTTGCTTTCCCTCTCCTGCTGCACGCTGCTGTGAGTGCTCTGCCTCCCTGCTTCCTTGTGTCCTGTGAACGTCAGCTACCTCTCGGAGAGGATGGAGTTTTCCTGCTCATCTACAGGGGGAACATTGGCCTAGTGGCAGGTGCTTGCTCCTGCATGGCTAGAGTGCTCCCGTGGAGGAGTTAGGCTCACCTTGGACCTTTCCCTGCAGTATCACTGAACGTGAATGGGATGGATCTTACATGGCTTTTCCCTAACTTAAAAATGGTTTATACATTTGTTGTGGTATAATTGACATATAATAAATAAAATTGAACATACTTAAAAACTTGAGCTTTAGAATATGCATGCCATGTCTGTCATTCCCATTCTTATCCTTTGTGAAGGCCAGAGGTGGGCAGAGGGAGAAGGGCGTGGTGGTGACAGCGCATTACCACTGTAACAGATGGCCAAGGTAGGTGGCTTCTTTCTCAGAAAAAGGGTTTATTCAGGCTCATGGTTTTGGAGCTATTCATCACTTAAGCCCCGATATTTGGGGGATGTGGTAGGCAGAATCTCATAAAGCAAAAGCACTCGCCCCATGGATAGGTCCCATGCCCCACTTGGAGAGGGCAGTCCTGATGCCCTAAAGGCTTCTCTCCTCTGGGCCCCATCCTCTTGCACTGCCATAGCTCAGGCCTGCAGACCGGGCCTTTACCACATGGGCCTTTGAGGAAGGCTTAAGACCTGAACTATGGCAGGCTTTGTGTATGCTCTGGTCTTTTAACTTGCTTTATACAGCCTAGGGGAACCTCTGCATATTTGGCTTCTTTCGCAAAGCACTAGCGTTGAAAGTTGACATATTTTTAAATGATAGATACTGTAGAAGTTATTAATTCTCTCTGCTAATAATATAATTGAAACTTTAAAATTTCAAATTCAATTTGCTTATAATCAGTTAATTCTTTAAAATTGAGGTAGTTTATTAACAAACACACATTAATGTGTAATTTGGATGGATTTTCACAGTTGAACTTCTGTGGAGCCATCGCCCAAAACAAAACTTAGGATGCTTTCCTTATGCTAGTAGGGCTTCGATTTCCTCTCCCCTCCTGATTTCTTCCACATATTTGGAATTTCTGAATACACATGCCAAGTGTTATTTCGAGGTGGACTGGCCAGTTGTTGCATATGTGAATGAGGCCATTTGTTATGTACTGTTCTGTGTCTGGCTTGCTTTGGAAATCCAACGAGGTTTGAGATTCGTTTGTACTTTTTTCTTAATGATTGTCAAGTAGTGTTTATATGGCTGGATCAGTCTCCCATGGATAATGATTTGTGTGTAAGTCTGGAGAGCATGTTTTCTCCCGAGGGGGTGTTGCTTGCATCTCTGAGACATGTATCTATCAGCTTGTGATTCTGACACACCCATGGACAGCTGAGTGCTCTGTGCCTCAAGTTTACCCCAACAAGAACAAAAAGGCCGCCGTGGCCTATTCAGATAGCACTTGTGTAGAGTCGGGGATGAGAGCTACAACCTGTCCTCGGAGTTGTTGGCTGTGTCTGCAGCCATGGCCTGTGTTTGCACTCTTGAAAGGCTCATCCTCCTGCTTCCATTCCCCTGCCTCTGGCCACTGCCTACTTTTCAGTCACTGAATTCTTCCCAGAGTTTCCTGTCAGCTAGCTGCAGCATGTATTTGTCTGGCTTTCACTCAGTACAATTGTCTTGGAGCTTGTCTTGTGAATCAGCAAGATCCTGTCCCACAGGACAGGCAGGTGCAGGATCTGAACTCCCTGCCCTGAGTCTCTGCCTCCCCAGTAGCCCTGTTCTCCTCAGCTTCGGAGACCCTCATGTAGCCTGCAGCTCGCAAGGGACTTTGTGGGTGGGGTCAGGTGCTTATTCTCCTTCCTGCCACCTGAGAGTACAGCCTCTGAAAACAGCCTCACATCACATGGCTGTAGGATTCCATCTTCTCCCTGCCTCCTCATGTAGCCTGTGTGCTCTGTTCCTTTGATTTTTAAGAAGTGCGTGCGTGCGTGTGCGTGTGCGTGTGTGTGTGTGTCTGTGTGTCTGTATGTACCTGTGTGTGTGTCTGTGTATAGGTCTGGGGGGTTGTGGGGGCATGTCTGTATGGTCTGTGTGTGAGTCCACTGCCATTGGAGGGCAGAAAAGTTGGCTGGATCCTTTGGAGCTGGAGTTGTGAGTGTCCCTATGTGGGTGCTGGGAACTGAACTGGGGTCCTCTACAAGAGCAGTATGTGCTCTTAACCACTGACCCATTTCCTCTTCCTCTTATGTCTTCTGTTTGACAGTCTGCTTTATTGACATGTTCACTTTATCTTTGGTGGGTATTATGCAAGTCAGCCTACCCTTTGACTCACATCTTAACCAAGGTGTGTTGCCGGGCTTTGGCGTTTGGTTGGTTTCTTTAGTTTCACTGTAGTGAGCAACATAGAGGTAAGCTTGTTTGCAGTGAAATTTTTGTGTGCACATGTTTATTTCCCTAAGATTGGACCCTAACTGAAGGGTGAAGAGGTGTATATGCCATTAGTGCCAGGTTGAACCTAGGGAGGCCATGGCAGTTTCTGTTCCAGCAGGACAGAACAGGTTCTTATGTGCGTATATGCTCTGCAGAACTCACCACCGCACATACATGCGTGCACACCAAGCTGAGAACCCTAGGTCTCTGTAGAGGAGAGTCAGGGCTGCAGTGGCAACGGATCCCCCATGTGTTCGTGATTGCTGGTGGCCCTGGCTCCTCCCTGCGTACTTGTCCTTGTCTGGAATTGGCCAGGTGAACTCAGGCCTCTGGCTTTTTTGTTCCAGGCTACACTCCTGGCACACCTTACAAAGTGTCCTGTTCCCCAACCAGCGGAGCTGTGCCACCATACTCCTCCTCCCCGAATCCTTACCAGACGGCCGTGTACCCAGTGAGAAGTGCCTACCCCCAGCAGAGCCCGTATGCTCAGGTATGCGTGGGCATGCCCCACACATGGGGGAGTTTTCCATTATATCTCTACAGCCCTGGGACCGTCTGGCAGTTGTCTCTGTTCTCCCCACAGCAAGGCACGTACTATACACAGCCTCTGTATGCAGCACCCCCGCACGTCATTCACCACACCACTGTGGTGCAGCCCAATGGCATGCCAGCCACGGTCTACCCTGCTCCCATCCCTCCTCCTAGAGGCAGTGGGGTCACCATGGGCATGGTTGCTGGGACCACGATGGCCATGTCAGCAGGTGAGTCCTGGTTCTTGGTGTGTGTGTTCTGTGGCAGCCTGAGAGCTGCTGAGGTGGGGAAAGTCCATGGCGCTTCTGACCCTGGTCATTAGAATCTCATGGCTTTAGTTGTGTGAACCGAGTGCCCTCTCCCCTCCTTTTCCTTTTTCCTTTCAGGAACAGGCTATGGGTCAAGTGGCTTCCACTATGGAGCAGAGCACACTTTGTTAGTGATTAGGTAGCCAGGAGAAGCGAGGAGTGTCGGGCAGCCCTCATTTGGCTCTTGCAGTGAAAAGCTACACTGTGAACAGTGGGGCAGGTACTTGTCAGTAATGAGGAGAAAGGTTCTCGAAGAAAGCTGGCTTTGTGTTGATAGAGGGAATAGCTGCTTGTCGAAATCCTTTGACATGTATTCAATCAGAAAAATGGGTTGGGGCCACCTTTTGACCTTTCAGTATATGTAGCTGCCTTTGTTTTGTTTTTGGTGGGTTTTTTTTGTTTTGTTTTGTTTTTGTTTTTCCAGACAGGATCTCTCTGTGTAGCCTTGGCTGTCCTGGACTCGCTTTGTAGACCAGGCTGGTCTCGAACTCACAGTGATCAACCTGCCTCTGCCTCCCGAGTGCTGGAATTAAAGGCGTGCGCCACCAAGTTGTTTCATACAAGGTCACTTTGTTCTTTATGACTAAGATTTAAGGGGCAGGGGGTGGTGTCAGGCCATTGAATTTTTTCCCCCTGAAATTATGTCAGCTATGACACTGTGGGATTCTGTCTATTTTTACTTATCGTCTCCATTTGATTTTTCTAAATTTGCTGTTAAAGAAGACCGGCATAGATTGCTGCTGCTGCTGCCGCCACCACCTGGGGACAGCTCCCACATGAGTGTGAGCAGCAAGGCTTTACCCTCACCTTGAGGTGTGGAGGTGTGGCTTAACCTCAGAGCCATGCAGGCCACTGCTGAGTGTACATGCTTATGGAACAGAGAGTGCCCTCCTGAATGTGTTCATGTTCTCTCTCTTCTGTCCCCTTCTCCCTCCAGTGTAAAACTCAGGGTGTTAAGTACACTCATGTTGTTGTGAAACAGGTCTCCAGAACATTCACCCTGCAAATCTAAAATTCCTGTACTTATTAAACTAATACTCCATTTTTCCTTCCCTTAGGTGTAGCACCCACTGTTCTGTGTTCTGTCTCTGAATTTGACAATAGTCAGTACTTCATATAAGAGGAACATACACTATCCTCTCCTCACTGGCTTTTTCACTTAGCACAGTGTTCTCAAAGTTCACCTCTGCAATTCATGTGTCAGAGTATCCTTCCTTTTAAGGGGAGTAATAGTCACCTTTTCATTTTGTAGTCGTGTAATCTGCCAGAACTAGTGTGCATGGTCTGAAGAGGAGTTACAGGCATCCTGTGACCACAGGCTGCTGTGTTCACGATGCCTTTCAACACTTTGGGATAACTTGTTCAGAGTTTTGACCCTCAGGTTTAAGACCATTCTTCTTCCCTTGTCATCCCATCCCCATTTCCCCCCATCCCCCACCCCCCCCAAAGGAAGCCAGGTAACATGGTTTCAGAGGCCTCATGGTAGATCTCTGCTGGAGTGGTCACTTGTGCCTCTTAGGTGAAGTGTTCTGCTTTCTTCCAGGTACCCTGCTGACTGCTCATTCTCCAACTCCTGTAGCCCCTCACCCGGTCACTGTCCCCACATACCGAGCCCCAGGAACGCCCACTTACAGCTATGTGCCCCCTCAGTGGTGATTACCCTGCAAATAAATGTGAGTACTAGTCAAGTATGCTGCCTGGGTGGGTTCTGGTGAAGATGTACTTCTCTGAGGAAACTGGGAGACTGACTTGAGATTTCAACACTGTTCTAGTCTGCTTCTCTGTTGCTGTGATAAACACTGAGCAAAGCACCTTAGGGAAGGGAAGGTTGGTCTGCCTCACACTTACAATCCGTCACAATGGGGTCTGAGGCAGACACCAAGCACAGACTATGGAGCACAGGTGTTCATCAGTCTGCTCTCTCTAGCTTGCCTCCTTGCCCAGCTGCCTTCCTTATGCAGCCTTGGCCTACCTGCACAGAGAGCACTGCTCGGTACTATGTCATTAATTAGCAATCAAGAAAGTGCCCACAGGACAGCCTGCTGGAGGCACTTCCTTGATTGAGAGTCCCTCTTCCTAAGCACTAAGAGAAAAGCCTACCTGCTCTTTACACCAAATGTGCAGGGCTTTGAGGCTTTAGTAGTGGGACCTCCCAAAGTGGAAGAAAGGAAGGAAGGAAGCCATTGAGTGTTAGTGTGCATCTTCCTGCTTTTGTAGAGGGCTTGTAGTGCCCTTCTGCTTGCTGCAGTTTGTAGGGTTCCAGTTGGAGTGAGGCAGGGGGCACAGGAGCAGTGTGTAAGGAGGTGGGAACCAGGCGAGCAGCTCTGGCGTCTGCTGCCCTCTGGAGTGAGTGAAGCAGAGGTGCCAGGGCTCTGTCTAATGCTTGTCCTTCTTTCCTAGATTGAGGATGGAGCTGTGCAGTCACTTCATTGAGTCCCACAGCTGGTGCTGCAGGCCTTGTGCCTCCAACCAGGACTTTCTTCTTAATGCTCTCGACACTTAGCTAAACAAAACTGCGTCCCAGCCCAGCAGGCCCCAGCTCGCTAGTCTCCAAGTAACTCCGTGGGTTGGTTTTAAAGCAAATCCTGTTTTGTGGACTGCCTGGCACATTTTTTAGCTAACTGTAATGATAAAAAGGGAGTATTACTCTATTCTGAATTATATCTAGTTGAATGCATGTTTATAAAAAACAAACACAAAAACAAAGCTTGCTCAATCTACCTGCAGTGACTGATGCAAAACATATGCAAAACCCAAAGGACTGGACCGTGTTCTACAGCCTGTGTCACTCATGCACTCCTGTCATGTATGCTGAGTCTCAGAGTTACATGTGTGCAAGTGAATGTCCTCATTGAAGCATCTGGAGTACTGGAGGGGATTCTTGGGATGCTGGGCTTACCAGTTAGGGACACAGACTTGTACTTGTCAGCAGTCTGGTTGGCTCTGGCCAATCCTGGTGAGAGCTGCAGGGACGGGGAGAGCGTGAGCCTGCGGTGGCTCCAGACTGCAGCGGCAGGGAGAGCAGGGCCCCTTTCCTTCATTCCAGCTAGAGCGTGCTCTGGGAAGTCGGGATGTCCCTGAAGCTTATCCGGCAAGATGGGAGCTGGGGTGACGGCTGTCTGTCAGTAGAGCAGGGTAACGTATAGTGAGTCTGTTGGGAAAGTCCAGTGTAGAACTAAACTGTCTGCCTAGGACGAAGATGTCAAAGAGAAGCAGCCACGCTGAGGTGGGTTTGTCTCTTGCTGTGTTTTGCCTAGGGAACCATTCCTCCCCTCCCTTCCCCTGAGAAATAATTGAGTCGTCCCACAAAGAAGGGCAGAGACTTCAGCTGTGTGCTGTGGAGAATGTTGTATATTTAAGACTGGTTAAAAGGGAATAAGTGTGTTTTTAAGTTAGTCTTGTAGAGAAACAGGACTGTGATTATGTCTAAAAATGTAGAAATAATGTAGCTTGTACTGGGGTCATTCACCTGATGACCTGCCTCTGTGACTAGCTGGGTGAGGCTTAAAAAGCCTGCAGAAGTGGTCTGTGAGTCTCTTGGCCACTCTTCTGTAGCTGAAGGCACTCAGTACCAAGCAAAGGCGGAACGTAGAAAGGGCCAGGCAGTTTTGGAATGTGTTTGCCTGTCAGGATTTGTTGTGGGAAAGATTTTGACTGTGTAATCTGAGTATGTACATAAGAAATCAAGAGGTTCTTTTTGCCTCAATATGCCCAGCTTGACTATGGAAGAGTTTCTGTTCAGCGTGGGTCAGAAGGGCGGGGCATGAGGATCTCTCTGGGGTCTGTCAGGTGGGGGATGTGGTTGCTATTTTTTCAACTTCATTGAATTGCTGGGGCTTTGGTTGGAAGGGATGCTTGTCTCTGGCAGCTAGGCCAGGGCTTCCATGTTGCTGTAGAAGTCACCTCATTAGCAGTTAACTTGGCTAGAGGGTGAGTCATCTAATATTGAGCCTTTGGTAACCTTATTTTTTTATAGTAATGTTCTCCATAATTTTTTTTAGCATTTTATTTTTTTAAAAGTTTAGAAAGAGTTCTGCATGGATCAGTGTAAACAGAAGATTCCTCATTCCTAATGTCCACAAACATAGAATACTTACTGATGAGTGTGTTTAATAGCCTCATGAGCACTTAACAGTGTGTGTGTGTACATGTATGTGTGTTCCCCTGCGTGCATGCGTGTGTGCATGTGTGTGTGTATTGGAAGGAGAGTGGAGCAAGAAAGCACACAGTGCACAGATACAGAAACATTTGCTGTAGGCACACAGCTTGTATCTGTACTTCATGTTGGGACCCCATCCCTGTGGTGGGGTTTACAGCGTTACTTCCAAGGGTTCCCTGGACTCAACAGACAGAAGGTTTTCCCAGGTGAATAATCACAGATCAGTAGAGCAAATAAATATACCTGTGATTCTCATATTTGTTTGAAAAAGTCCCCTCACCTACCCCCAAATAAACATACCTGTCTCCCTGCCTGTAGAGGGTAGAGTTGTTTGCTTGCAGCAGGAAGTTCCAGGTCTTTGGGCCTGCTTACAGCTGCACACAATGTGTGTGCTTCCATAGGCCCTGAGTTCTCAGGAGAAAGACGAGTGGGATCCAGCCCCTCCACTTGCCCTGTAACAGCTAAAACTCATCCTCTCTTTCTTTGGAATTGAGTGACTAACAGATTCTTCTGTATTATACAACTCATCTGTGTGGAAATCTTCTGTTGTGGATCTTATCAGGTCAGGAGCTATTGAGTCTGCTGGTGAAAGATCTTAAATATGAGGTGAAAGTCTGGGCATGTGGAAGTAGCCAACTGTCAGAGTTGGTGATTTCAGCAGCATTAGGTTTCAGTAAAATTAAGGGACAGAACTTGGTCAGTGTCCTGTTGTATGGCTGCATAAGTATCCCCAAAATATCAAGGAACATTCCAAGAAAGTGTGCTTTCTGTGTGTGACATCCCTGGCCAGAGTCCTTTTAGAATTCAGACGGGCAGGCAGAGCCTCGTGCCTGTAGCATTGGCTGGGCAGCTTCCTTCCTCTGTCCCTGCTGCTGCTCGCAGTTAAACCTCTGTAGAGCTATGGAGGGTGAGGAGCCTGGGAGCTCCCTGACTGAGAAGACTGGCCCTATCAGGATTGGGCCAGGTAGGCTACAGGCATGGAAGTGCTCTTCTGGAACAGTTGTCCCCTGTCTTGGGTCTTCCTTGGAAGAACCACTGAGTGGCTATTGGCCTACCAGTTACCATGATGGGGAGTAGCTTTTGAGTGTCCTGCCTTTCCTCAGCCATGCGCTGGCATCTTACTGCCTCTGTTTATGTTATTCTGCTGTGACAGGAGGCTGAAGGATCAGATTAGGTGTTTCTTGGGGACGTGTTACAGTGAAAGGAAACTCGTTCTTGGGGAGGTTTGAGCTCACTGGCTTCTGACTTGGGCCTTTGTGGTTGGGAGCCTTAAACACTGGGGCTGCTTCAGATGCCCTCCCCTCTCCTTCCTGAATATTGCAGTGCAGTATTACCGACTGGGACCACCTTCTCTCACTCAGCAGCTGAGGTCTGTAGTTGTGTACCTGACACTGCTGGATGGTGCAGGACTTCCCAGGGTGCAGTGACAATTGTGGCAGCTGCTGGTCCTTTCCTCTGGTGCTTTCTGAGGGTTACTGGAGGGCAGGAGGGCAGCTGGCTGACCAGTGGAGTGCAGAACTTACTCTCATGTCCAGCACACCTCCAAGACCGTCGTATTTCCTGAGTTGCTTACTCCTGCCCCCTGTTTTGTGTTTGATGGCGTGATACCCAGAAAGGCTGGTGTGGTCTGGATAGGAACAGTCAAGTTCCCCGTGTCTAGAGGATTCCTCTCTTCCCTACCCCTTCCCTGTACATCTGAAGAGCAGAAACCCTGTGGAATGAAGCTTACTAGAAGTATGGGTGGGAGACAACAGCAGCTTTTCTGTCCAGGGACTGCAGTAGTTCTACCTGAGATGTGAGGACCTGATGGGTGACAGCAGCTTCCAGGGAGGGCAGTGGGTGGGTCTGCTGCAGACTGTGAGCAGTATAATAGACCAGTTAGGTCAGACTGGGGACTGCTCTCAGCACGGGTGGCCCCAAGGAGCCTGATAAATAGGCTGTGACTGAACAGAAAGGTTCTTCTTTTTTAAACTTTTATTTTTAAATACTCTTTTTTACACTGTTTTTCTTGGTACTTTTTTTATGCTTAAGTCAGCATTGTCTTCCAGTGTTAAAGGCATCCCTGCCTCTTCATTGAACTCATGTGTCAATACAAAGGAACGGGCAGATGTCCATCCCGGGCCAGTTCAAGTAGATGTAAATTCATACTGTTTTAATTTTTTATGCAATCTGATGAGTAGATGAGCTCAGATTTAAAATCCTTAAAAGCACGTTTATTGTAACAGGAATTGTTATGTATTAATACTGCAGTTTTCAATAAAGATTGACTTGTGTTGCATATTCTGATTATTTTTTTTCCATGTAAGTTTTGTCAGAGGTGAGGGTCTGACTAGTACTTGCTGCCCTTTCTCCCAGTCAGGAGGTTGTAAGGGGGTTGGGGCAAGGCCCTCTGTCAACCTTGGTTGAGAGGTCCTCCTAGGTGGTGTAGGGGGTATAAGCTTATACAGCTCTACGTGAGCCTCCTATGTCCCTCAGTTCACTAAGGAGGATGGTGAGACCCAGAAATACCACTGACCCCACCCCTTAGCCCATATGTACCAATCAGCCAGATACTCTATGAGGTGGAAGGCGCTGTGCCCGCCCGCTATGCGTGGCTCCCTGGTCTACTTTATTCACCCCCTGGGCTTCTGCAACAGTGAGGCTGTGGCCTAGTGAGCAACGCTTCTAGGCTGAGAGCAGAGGAGAAGCTGAGGGTGCCAGCCCTAGGAGGAATGGACCAGCACACAGAAGAAGAAAGTCCACATAAACCAACAATTGACCAGCAGCCAAGTTACTTTTCATAAGTTTCTTTATGAAATTAAATGTGGTTTTTGGATCAGAGAAGGTACAGTGCAAGATTTGACTGTCCATGCTTCTGAGTCCTATGGGCTCTGCATGACATGCAGGCCTGGCTGTGTGCCCCACAAGGAATCAAGTCCAGTCGTTATGGCTTCTCACACTCACCAGGGTAAGGCAATCTCTCTGTGTCATTAACAACTCTCCGTTGTTAAGAGAAACAACACGACAAAATCATAGTGACCAGGGACTGGGTATGTGTGCAGCCACCTCAACTACAGAAAACTGTCACTAACCTGGAACCAGGTACACAGTTGACTGCATGGTTTTGTTCTCAGTGCACATGTCACAAGTAAAGAGGGTAACTGGCAGCCAGCAGTGTCTAGGGGGGCCAGGAGGCTCAAGGACAGCTATGGGTAGAGTTGGGTGCAGAATTCCTGGTCTGGGCCTCTGAAGTGGCAAGTGGGATGGGGGCCTGAAAGAACAGAGCAGAGGGGCGCACAGCTGCTTTTGCAGGTGGCTCATGGCCACAGACTTGGTCTCCTATCCAGAGGGCACAGGAGTAGAGATAATAAGCTTTCCAAAGAATGTTCCAGAGCAGGTGGGCCTGTGTGCACAGCCTGGCCAGTGGTTCTGAGCTGTGGCGTGCAGGCTTACCATTGGTGGAGGCTCTGTGCAGGTCCAGAATGTAGGCAGAAGTTGGTACCGGGGCAACACTGCACTAGCAGTGAGGAAGAGGCCAGAGGCGGGGCCAGACTCCATACAGCTCTGATGCTGCACCTGTTCACTTCGAGTTTTAGGGCCGAACAGAATAGGCCTCAGAGAGGGAAGGCCTGGCCCACAAAGTGCCGTCAGGTTGTCTGCTGGGTGCTGGCTCACTTGCGGAAGGGCGCCAGTCGGCTGATGCTCTGCCAGAAGTTACATGCCTTCCGCCTGGGTTCTGCTAGCACCAACACCTGCTGCTGGGGCTGGCTGGTAGGCAATGCTGGATGCTTGTAGCGGGTCAGGTATCCTGGCCTGCCGACAGCTGAGTAGGGAGAGACAACAGGTCACAAGGTAGAAGACCAAAGGGCGCATCTGTGGGTTCTGCTGCAGACCCCACACAGGACTTGCTTCCCGTGGGGCTACAGGACCCCAAGTTATCAATAGCTTTTGCCTGAGCCCGAGGCCTGGCTAGGGCCACTGTCCAAGAAATGGGATGTCTTGTCTCCATCTATAGAGTTGGAGAGTTGGCTCACTCCCAGGCAGCTGTGACACACCTACCAGCAGCCCCGGGAAGGGAGCACTGTAGCTCCAGGTGCCACTTGGAGATTGGAGGAGTCAAGCAAAAACTATTACCTGTGTCCCTTACCACCCTTGGAAACACACCAGTAAAGGGCAGTGGACATCTCTAAGGATCCGAGTGGCTAGCTGGTATTGCTTTTGAAGTCAGAGACGGAAACTCAATCAAGGCTGCGACTGCCCAGGGAGTAGGGTGCTACCCCAGTTACCTTTAGGCTTTCCTGTGGCCTGCTGCTTGCTGGCATTCAGCATGGCCTGCTTCCTCTGCACCTCAGTGATGGAGAAGCCTGGAGGAAGAGGACCTATGAGACCCCGCCCTGCCTTCCTCAACTGTCCACATGCCTCCTTGGAGGGTCTCCTGGTGCCCCATTCTTAGCGCGCTTCAGGCAGCCTGGCACGGCAGGGACTGCCCTCGCCTACTCAGCCATCCTAAGACTCCCCCCACCCCCGCCCCCACCCCCTGAGACACCAATTTATTTCTCATCTTGACCCTGTGCCCCCTCCCCACTTGTCTAGTTTCCTTCTCATCACTGCTGTGGAGACTTTCCCAAACTGAACCCTGAAGCTGGGGGCCAAAGGATGGGAGAGGATTCTGCAGTACCAACCCCGTGTGTTCCCAGGTCTCAACGGAAGGGCGCGTACAGTGAGGTGCTCAGCAGGCTCAAGTCACCGGGGCTGACCACATAGGAATGGCCCTTTCTTCCAGATGCGGTGAGCCTGTGCTTAGAGGTTCCTGCAGCCTCACCCAGCCCCAAGATGTGGTCTTAATTCTCTAGTTGGCCCTGACCACCTGGTAGGTGGGCCCCAGAGGCTAGGCAAGGCCCAGCAGGATCTCCCACCTGTCTCCTGGTCCAGCCGCACCTGCTCCCTCTCCCTGGCAAAGGCTTTCAACCAGCGCTGCTTCTGTTCCGGTTTCCTGGCACACAGTAAGTGGCTGTCCCCCGTGGCACCACAATACAGACGGAAGGCATTCTTGACGCTCACGTGGAGGTCTCGGTCCTTCCCGTCTTCCACATCTACCACCACCAGGTCGTCCATGTCCAGCCGGCCTTTGTAGTACAGCACATCCCGGCGCAGCAGATCCTGCCAGATGCTGCCCTGAGCTCTGGCTGCCCAGCAGCTGGCCTGGCCACCTGGTCATATCCAGGGTCCATGCCCACCTCCCCTCCAAGCCACTGACGGGGACAGTCTTGTCTTGTGAGGGTGTACATGGTCTGGTGGGCAGAAAGCCTCGGGAACTAAAGCAGCGGTCCACATGGTGTGGGAGAGCAGAGAGAGCAAGGAAGGCTTCCGTGCATGGGGCCACTGTGCCATGGTTTGAAAGAAGCAGAAGCTAGCGGTAAAGAGGCCAAAGGCTGCTGGGATCAGAGAACTTAGGAGACAGAGAAGCAAAGGCTTGGAGGGGGAGGCATGGTCTGAGGCACAGGCAGGGACCAGGTCAGAAAGGGGTGGGGGTGGTGGTGGGCTCAACTGCACACTGTTCAAACAGCCCACCCCACGGTCCCTGGGCTCACTATAGAGAGCCAGGCAGTCCTAAGGGCCTGACTGGGGCTCCTGAGGACATGAAATGGCCCGAGCAGAGTCTGACAGGCTCTTTGCCTCTAGACAAGAGCCCTAGCTAGCCCTTACCGCTCTACTATGAGACCGGTCTGGCGAGGTGGGGCCATTTGGATACCTTTTTACAGTAGATGAGCTGACGGTCAAAGAGAAAAAACATTCTCTGCTGACTCTTGGCTTGAGGCTGTGTGACACGGGTCAGCTCCCCCGAGTAGATGAGTTCTGAGCTCCTGACCAGGAGATCTTCCCCCTGAGTGAACCCCAAGGAGAGCTGTGAGGCAAGTGCATCCATCCAACTGTAGTAGGCTCTGTTTCTTGCCTCTTGGTGAAAGGGTGCCTTCCCACTGTAGCCCAGATTGTGCTAGGCCAAGGTAAGAGGGACACTCTTAACATCTCTTTTCCTTTTTTGCTTTGTTTTGTGTTGTGTTTTGTTTTTTCGAGACAGGGTTTCTCTGTGTAGCCTTGGCTGTCCTGGACTCCTTTATAGATGAGGCTGGCTTCGAACTCAACGATCCGCCTGCCTCTGCCTTCTAAGTGCTGGGATTAAAGGTGTGCGCCACCACATCTGGCTTAAAGGGACTCTTAAAACCCAAAGAAGGCCTTGAAGGTGTGGCTGTGGGAGGAGAAGAAAAAGCAGGCTTGAGCGTCCTTGTAGAAGAGGACTTCATTGCGGCCACTGGCCTTCTGTGGCTGTTGCGCTCTGGGAATTTAATGTCACTGTAAAGTATGCAGCAATTTCAAAATGTTTGCAACAATGTAAAATATTTTTGTTGGCTACATTTGAAATGAGATTTTGATAGAGTGAGTTAAATAAAGTACTAAAGTCCATTGCAACTTTTCATTTTGTGTGTGCTGGGGGTATGTATGTGTTCCTGTGTGTGCTTATGTATGAATGTGAGGGCCAGAAGTCAACTTCAGGTGTCTTCATCACTTTTCACCTTTTAAAATATTTATTATCTATTTATTGTGGGGAGGAGTGGATTGCACACATGCCACAGCAAGAGTGTATAGGTCAGAGGGCACCTTGCAGGACCCTCTTTCCTCCAAATGGGCCCTGGAGAATCGGGCCCCAGTTGTCAGACTTGGCAGCAGGTGCCTTTACCTGCTAAGCCATTTCACCAAGCCAGCTCTACCTCATCTGTCCAGACAAGGTCTTTCACTGAACTTCTGAATTCAGTTAGGCTGGCTGACTGGCCAGAAAGTCTCAGGGAGCCCCCTGTCTCTACCATCCAAAACTGGGATATAGGAGTTATCACTACGCCTGTGGTTTTTGTTTGTTAGTTTGTTTGAACCGTGGGTGCTGGAACGCTGAATCAGGTCCTCTTGCTCGCATGCAGGGCAAGCCAGCACTTTACCACCTAGGCCCCAACCCCTCTTTTTTCCTTTTGGAGGATGGCTACTTAAAATACAGTCTCCAGGGCATGGCTCATACTTTCTTCTCAACAGACAGTGCTGCTTTAGAGAAAAATCAGGCTTGGCAGGAACTGCAGCTAAGATGTATTTAGTACCTGAAACTGGCCGTCGGGAGCTGCTGGCAGCCCTCCATATGGGAATGACTGTGCTTTCCAGTCCTTGGCCAGACATAGGCCCAGAACCGTCTGCTGCATTGCCCTGCTCCCCCGACCCAAGGGTTAGGATTCAGCGGTGAGGGTGGGGCCTAAGACTCCTATGCTTTCCTGTGCCTTCCTGTGACAGGGCTTCACTCGTTTCCTCATCCCGACAGCTGGTGTAGTATACCACAGCTCCATATGGGTAGCGAGTACATGGGACAGATTGCTGGGTGCAGAGGGACAGACAGCAGCATCCTCTCATCCCCAGGCCTTTATGAAGCAGGAATGTTTAGTCATCACTTTACTTGTTCCCTTAGCAGGCACACGGGAATGGGCAATTCAGAACGACAGTGACAAAGCCTTGACGTGTGAGGGACCATTTCTGGTCCCGCCATTGGCTCTAAACTCAAACTGTTGCAAGTTCCAGAAGTTAAGTCTAAAACTTAGCAGTCCAGCCTGTCCCCGAGGACAGAGAAACAGAGAAACGGACCAACATGCCCTAGAAACACAGTCCTTAGTTTAGGGCTGACCCTAGGCTGGTGGTGGCTGGCAGATGCGTGGTAGCTGCACACAGGAAAGAGACCATCAGGTGCCAAAGTGGAGGCGCCACCAAAGGCCCAGTGCAAGAGAACCTGGCTTCCGGCAGCTCCTGCAAACACAGTGGAGCCCTGCTTCTTTTCCCTTCTAACAACAGTTTCAAGCAAAGACCCCCCCCCAACAGTATTTTCTGGGCGCTGGGGCCCTCACCTCCCAGTCCTCTATGGAGCTCTGCCACTGAGCAATCTTGTCGATGTTTTCAAGTCTCCGTTTCCGTTCATTGATGAGCTGGGCCACATTCTTCATGGCATGCAAGGCAGCTTCTACGTTCTTAAAGTCCCTGGGGGCAGGACAGACAGAAGGGAGCAGCGAGCTGGAGAGTAGAAAGCGCTGTAGGGGTTCCTTGGCCACAGCCTCACCCAGCAAGTACAATGGTCCCTCTCCTCCGTAACCACCGGGTCGAGCAGCATAATATTCTGTTGATGTATACCTTTCCCAACTCCAGTATAGCTCAAGGGGGTGGGCTTGCTTTACAGCTGTTTCCCAGGGCCTACAAGCAGTACCTAGCTGTCTGCAAATGGTACCCAACCCTATAAATACTCAACTGGCTGGCTGATGGCACACAGGGTCTCAGGCAGCCCCCCCTCCCCCACCTCCCCACCTTGTGCCCTCTTACCTGTGCTGAGGCGGTGTGTACTTGAGCAGCTCCGCCAACTGGAGGGGATACTTGCAGATCTTCTGCACTGGGGTCAGCAGAAAGCCATCCAGGGAGATGTCAATCATTCTTTGTAGCAGCCGGCAGGCCTCGAAGAAGTACACGTACTTGCTGAGCTTGGTGAGGCGAGAGAGCTCCACGCAGGCATTGGGGTGGTTGTTGCAGTACTCAGAATAGATCTGGAAGTCGGCTTGCTGTGGGGGGTGGGGGTGGGGGGGAACGACGACACAGCTGGGGGTCAGGATGGCCTGGCTCCTGTTTCCCCAGGCAACAGGCCTCAGCTATAAGGTAAAAGGGACAGGAACCTCTGCATTTGTTGGACGGGTTGGTTCTACCTGGCTGGGTATAAGCTATGTGTAGTAATTTCAGGGATGGGAGGAATCTGTGAGATGTGTATGCCCATCCTTGGAGCCACTCAGCTTCCAGGAGATAGTCTGGCTATGCATCTGCTTTTATTTTATTATCTGTTAGTGAAATCACGAAGTGTTCTCAAAGGTAAGCAGGACCAGTCTGCCCAGCAAGGTTTGCAGCTTTTTTTTCCCTCTGTGAACCTGGTGTAGAAAATTCTGGGAAGAGAGTAGCAGGTGGCCTAGGATGAACAGCAAGGGAGGCAAGAGGGTACACGGGTGGGGCAGAACCGGGCACTGCTGCTGTGGGTTAGGGCTCAGGGATTCATCTCTTGCGCGATGGGGCCAGGCGCACTCACGTGTTCCAGAAAGCAGGCACCCAGCTCGCTCAGGTGTGGCCGCTCTGTGTTGAACTTCTGCTCCAAAGCCTTCACAAATGCCTTTTGGCAACGGTAGATGTCCTCGATGTTCCCAAAGATGGTGCGCAGCTGCTCTTCGCTGAACATATCCTCCCTCTTGCGGCACTGGCGGACATAGCCCTGGGGAGGGAGGAGGGGGCGGGGCCAAGCTCTCTGGGGACCCTCCTGTCTGTTCCTCCATGGTCCACACCCTCTGTACCAGTCTACGTCACCACCGACCTTACCTAGTCACCACGCCCGATGACCCCGCCCATCCCATTCTACCCACAGCCTGAGTCCCCACTGCCCTCACCTCTCCAAGCAAGCCCTGCCCACCCTCCTCACCTCACAGATGTCCCGAAGGTGCTTGATGTAGTCCCTCTCGGTGCTGAGGATCTCATTGATGACGTTGGTGCGCATCTGGTCCTTGCAGCTCGGGGCCTCTGGAACGCTGGCATTGGTCTCCCCAGCCCCGGCCCGCGGGGCCTCGTAGTCATCCGCGGGCTCATCCTGGTTCACTCGCAGCTTTAGATGGCACAAGGTAGATCAGCACCTCCGCGTCGTTCAGTCAGACCCTCCCTGAACTTCACTGCTCCGGGTTATTCGAAGCTTAGGCCAGTAGCTGCCATGGGACACACAGGTCCAAGGGCACGCCTACAGTTTCTCTGAAATTGCCTCCTAGACACAGGCCAGGGCCGGGGATGCCGAGTTTGATGACCACAGCTACTGTGCAATTCACTCCTCTCGTAGACTTTGTTCTCAGCAGGGATTGGAGCAAGCACTGGCAATTTCTGACCCAGACCAACTCATCCTAGGGCATCCTAGGCACAGGGATTCTCGTTCCTAGGTAGACCTTGTTAGATCCATCAATAGGTTTAGGGAGGGGCGGGGGTGAGGGCGCTGCACAGGAGGAACCCCTGAATACCTGGGAATCCCCTCCCTCTGCCTGACCTTTGGGAGTCGGCAATCAAGAGTCCTTCTCTGGTGACCAGCCTGTGGCTGGAACCGGGTCACTTGCTCTCTTGGACATGATTTTACTATCTATGCCTCTCGCCAGGATTTTACCCCCCAGGGCTCTGCATGTTACCTGTTTCCCACACAGCACAGTGAACATTATGGTGCTCGGGAAAGGGCAGAAGGCACTGAAGTGGTGGAGTTTTGAAACTGCGCATTCTTGCATTTCTTTTTTCTTTTTTTCTTTTTCAAGACAGGGTCTCTCTGTGTAGCCTTGGCTGTCCTGGACTCACTTTGTAGACCAGGTTGGCCTTGAACTCACAGAACTCCACCTGCCTCTGCCTCCTGAGTGCTGGAATTAAAGGCGATTGCCACTACCGATTGCCACTACCGCCCAGCTGCATTCTTGCATTTCTGGCCCCAGGGGACTTTGGAGCAGGGGATTGACTGTCTGTGTCACAGTTCTGAACCCACCCCTCCCCCACCCCCACCTCCAACTCATCCAGTCTGAGGCACCAAGTAACAGCAAAGCAGAGAGAGGGTGGTCCAGGCCCCATGCCTAGGACTGCAGGACTGTTTAGGGCCTGGATTTACAGGCAAGACCCAGGGAAAGCAAGGTCTGGAGCCGTACCCGTACAAAGCTGGCAGGGAACCACCCCTCGCCATCTGCGACGCGGCCCCACCACCATTCTCTGTTGGTGGCATCCATCACTTCGATGACATCTCCAGCTTTGAAGCCCAGCTCCTGGTCATCCATGGTAACATGGTCCCACAGAGCTTCAGCACACACCACACTGCCATCACTGATGAGCTGGAGAGAGAGAGCCAAGGCGGGTGGGTCAGCGAGACAAGGCTGTCCTACCCTGCCCCTGCCCAGCAGCCCTGGAAGGGGTCCAGGACCGCTTTACACAGAAACTAATGAAGGTTCCCTCCAGGCTAGCAAACCTTCTGGGGTCAGGGCAGTGTCTTGGGCACGCCTAGATTGCCCAAGCTCAGTGAGGGGACCAGAAGTGAACCTGGGCACAAAATGGGATGGGCTGTCACATGTCACACCTTCTACAGCTCTGTTGAGTCTGTGGCTTCAGCTTCAATGCCCTACGCTGCCATATTGGGCTAGAGCTGGGACAAGGCAATTAATTGGCAGCTGCTACCTGCTCTCCTAGGTAGCCATTTAAGAGAGGAGACTTGCTCCCTCGGCAGGTTCTTACGGACTTGCATGGGATAAGATGTCACTCAGTTACTAGCGCTGTTTTACCAGTGACGGTGCCCGTCACAGCAGCCAGGTCATAATTGTTGTCTGTTTCTTGAAAGCCTTGCAGAAGTAGCCAGATGATATAGCATTGCCCCTTAAAGCCCGGACACCCACACCAGCTGGGGCACAGTCCTCAGATTGAGCCCTGGAGCTCTGTTTTAATCACTCTATCTGCCTGCCTTCCTTTCTTTCCCAGGCAGGAGAAGACAGACAGTTCTTGCAGCTGCTAACTATAGCCTGTGAGCCTCTGCCACTGAGTCGGTCACTTTAGATCTGGTTGGCAGACTGGGTTCTTTCTGCCCAGAGCACTGGTGAGGCTCCTCTCTCCACTGTGTGTGGCCTGCCCGTGGCCCTTTCCAGGTAGCCTCGATGGTTGGAGCTCTGTCCCCCTCCCCCAATCCATTGGCTCCTTCTTTTCTACTTAAAAAAAAAAACAGTTTTATTTATTTATTATATATACAGCCATGTGAGAAGAGGGCACCAGATCTCATTATAGATGGTTGTGAGCCACCACGTGGTTGCCGGGAATTGAACTCAGGACCTTTTGGAAGAGCAGCCAGTGAGTACTCTTAACCTCTGGGCCATCTCTCTAAGCCCCTGCTTTTCTGCTTCTGAAGGCTGGTTCTGCTTTATGAATAAATAGTTCTGGTGGCTTAAGGCAGGAAACAGTAGTATGTGGAAGGCGTGTGCCCTCCTTCCTGGCTAGCTTAACAGAGAAGAACTAGATTATCTACCCCCAAGTAGGTCCCCCCCCCCCACACACACACAATCCAGTCCTACCCCTAAGCTGCCCTATACCTTGTGCATGCTCCTTCCCTGGGTGCTTCCATATTCAAATCCTCCTGTCAGTCAGGAAGAAGGTGTGTCTGCCAGGGAAAGGGTTAGCATCTCTACCCCAGTGCCAGGCTCTGCCTTAGAGGTGTGTCTGCATCCAAGGCCATACAGGGATCCCAGCACAGAGCTCTGATTTGTTCCTGGAACCACAGACCTCCAAGCTCTGGGCTCACCGCCTCCGTGACAATGATTTCCTGCAGGTGAGTCTGGCTGACAGACATGTGTGGGTTAAGACAGGAGGACTTAGCAAGGCCACAGGAGGAGCCTGTCTGCCGCAGGCTAGGAGCCAGCAGGCCTTCTATAGGCTGTCATGTGAAGCCTTGAAGGATAATGGGGGGGGGGGGGGAAGAGGTGGATGTCGGTAAGAAAAAGCAGGGGGGTATTCCTGACCTGGGGTCTGTAATTCAGGGTTGCAGATTTGGGGAAGTAACCCAGATATTCAACATGGCCCAGCATTCTGCTTTGTATGAACTGGAATGAAGTGTCTCCTTCTGTCCCCGGATTCCCTCAGAAAAGCACTGAGAAAAAGGCAGGCAGACCCCACTGCACGGCCTTGCACATCCTCTCCTCCTCTTATTCCACAGTCCTTGGATCCTACACCGCTGCTGAGAATGCAACTGAGGGTGTGGGACAAAGAGGCAGAGATGGTCCAGTGTAGCATTAGAGACAGGTCCCACAATGCCCCTGCCCAGTCCTGTGGAAGCCTGTAGGGGTGGGAAGGAGGTGTTGCCCATCTCTGCAGAGCCCCCCCCCCTTAGTCCAGCACTCCAGCTGCCGCTAAGGACAGGGTTCTAGAGCTGGCTGGCTGCCTCTGAGGCAGAAGGACATCTGGGGGCTGGTGGGGCTTGTACCACAGCCCAGGTAAGTTCAAGAGCAAGGTAAGCCAAGGGCAGGGTCAGAATTCCTTCCTGTGCCTTGAGGTTCAGAGGGTAAAGCCTCCAGGCTTTGCCTCAAACTGACATCCTCCACCCCTCCTCCGCGCACACCGTGGACCATCATAGCCTCCTGTATTTTTCTCATATGCGGGGTGATGGCGCCTTCCCACCAAGCTGTCCCTGGGTACCGGATGTGGTGGGAGGTTGTATTCAGAATGGCTGCTGCAACTCAGGCGGCAGCAGCTCTGCCTTATTAGGCCTAAAATAACAAAACCGCAGGTATCACGTTCACAGGAGGCCAGATACCCTCCACCAGCCTTTTGCAGCCCCTACGTAATTCATGACTTGCAGTACCACGCACACCCTTTCCAGACAGTCTCTGGCAGCAAGTCACTGCTCCTCCGCATCTTCAGTTAGGGACCCGCCATGTTGTCCCACCCCCCTCCTCCCCAGCCTCGACGACAGATGAAAGGCCTTTGGGGCACGTGTCACCACACCCCTTAGTCACCCTCACGGTGGCATGCTTGGGGAGGGGGTTTCACTCCCCAGACTGGCCTTGACAGTGAACACATGGTGGCGGGAGTCTTCCCCACTCCTGTGTTCCTGCGGTGACAGCGGCTGGAAGATGCCACTCACCCTGCGCGGTCCCCCGCGGTGCCCGGCGCGCGCAGCTCAGCGGAAGGCCAGTAAGAAGATCAGCACGGCGTTGATGAGAACTAGCAGCGCCAGCACAGCGGAGACCACCACGCGCTGGGCTCCCGGGGGCAGGTTGCAGCGCAGCAGGGCGCGCAGGGCGCCTCCAGGCGTCGCGGGGCCGCGCCGGGGCTGCGGAGGCTTGGCCATCACGCCCGGCCAACCTCCGGGCTCCTAACGCCGGGAGATCCCAGCTCAAGGCTGGAGCCCGAGGCGCCGGAAAGGAGGCGGAGCTGCCTGAGCTCACACGCCAGGCTCCTCCCTCACGGCTCGCTGAGTGAGCCCGCAGCAGTGCAAGCCTGAGAAGGTGCTGCAGAGGGGGTGGGTAGGAAGGGACCTGTTAAAGTCGCCTGACAGGATTGCTGCGGCTCTGGGCTGCACTGTGATCTGCCCTGAACGCTTCCCTGGAAGGGGTCAAAGGCTGATGTCTGCATAGTGTTTCTTCCTGGCCCTGACCTGACCTGGTGCACAGAGGACAACGGGAGTCCTGGCGGGAGGGGGGACGGGGGGGGGTTGCTACTCAGGCGGTCCCAAAATGTTTGGCAAGGTTGCTGTTGGGGAGGAGTGGGCCAGTTCAGTTTTGTCATATAGTCCAGACTGGCTTAAAATTCACTTCTCTTACATAAATGACCTTGAACTTCGCATCTTCCTACCTCCTCAGGGCTAGGATTGCAAGTATACACCACCATGCTTGGTTTATATGGTTCTGGGGATTGAACACAGGGCTTCCGTGCTTGCTAGGCAAGTACTCTACTTTCTGGGGCAAATCCCTAGAGGTACAAGGGTTCTTAATTCTAATAACGGTTATTCTCTGGCACTCACTTCGCAGATACGGTGCCTCTGAGACGTCAGATAATTAGTTGTCACACAGTCACCTAGTAAACCAGGGTAGTGAGTGACAGGAGGATTTGAACCCAGGCCTGACTGATCAACCTTAACCACCAGAACAGGATTTTGATCCTTGGCTGTGCACGGAGCTGTCTTCTTCACTGGCAGCACCAAACGGAATCTGCAGCCTCAACTGGGCAGAGGACTCAGCCTCACCAGCATGTCCCTCTGAAACTGACTGTAGTTTAGAGTGATGAACACACAGCAGAGCAAGCATGGTGTTCATGTGTAGATGACTCTATAGTCAGATGTCCTAGTACCTGGGACCGCCCTGCTGAAGAGCCCAGGGGTGTACGCACATCTGTGTGCGGTGTGCATACACGTGTATTGTGAGAAGGAACACTTCTGTGTGTGGGTTACCTGTGCAAGTATGTGGGTGTATGTGCGTGCTTCTGTGGATTTGGAGGGGCTGTCTGCCTTCTGCATAGCAGGCGCGGCCTGGACCATCTATCTATCTGGTGGTCTGCAGCTCTGCAGGAAATCTTGTGTACCAGGTGTGTTCCCCCTTCCTCAAGGGGTTTGGGGGAATTGTGCTGATCTGAATAAGGTGTTTCCACAGTCTTTGGGGCATGTGAATATTTGATTCCCATTTGATGGCACTGTTCAGGGACGTTTAGGAGGTGTGGCCTTGTTGGAGGACGTATGTCACTGCAGGTGGGCCATTGCATTCTCTAGGCTTCCTGCTTACAGCCCGAGATGTGAGCCCTCGGCTGTTCCTGCCTCCGTGTCTGCCACCTGCTGCCATAATTCCCAGCCAGGATGGACTCTTAGCCTCTGAGACCATACCCAATAAGCTCTTTCTTCTATAAGTTCCCTTGGTCATAGCTGTGTGATCACAGCAATAGGAAACTAATACAAGGGGACATTAGAAGCCATCTAAATGTCGCTGGCCTTCTATCCCTAACTTCTCTCTAAGGCTGGGGATCTGTCCTCTAATGGCGTAAGGCTGGGAATACATGACTTATGTCATTGTTGTATTGCACTCTGTGGTTCCAGCGTGATGGCCACCCAGGAGAGAGGGTACCCTCTTCATCCTCAGGCCCCTGAACACAGTGGGGTCTATATCACTGAAATAAAACAATCCATCCTTGAAGGAAGTTCCTTAAAACTCAGAAAGTAAACAAAACTTAGGAGACCCAATAAGCAAACAATTCACAGTTCTCAAAACGTTCCTAAAACATAAAGGATTCATAAGATCCCTCCCCAGGGTTATATAAGGAATAACAATTGCCAAGGAGAGGAGACTCTCTGACCAGTTGAGCTGCCAACGAGTCCTGCTGAGTGCTCCAGGACTGCGGCTTTTCAAAACACTCTCCACAGTAGAGTGGAGAGTGGGATATGACTTTCTCACATACTCTGGTGCCTCACCTTTGACCATGTCCCCTGGAGGGGGAGACCTGGTGGCACTCAGAGGAAGGACAGCAGGTTACCAAGAAGAGACTTGATACCCTATGAACATATGCAGGGGGAGGTAATCCCCCTCAGGAACAGTCATAGGGGAGGGGAATAAGGGGAAAATGGGAGGGAGGGAAGAATGGGAGGATACAAGGGATGGGATAACCATTGAGATGTAACAAGAATAAATTAATAAAGGAGAAAAAAAAAAAGAGTCATCACACATGCTGGGCCCTTCAGGGACTTGCCTGCTTTTGAACCAACTATGCTCCTATGTGTAACCTCATCTATTCACTGTGCTAAACTAGGGTTTCTTTGTTTTGTTCTTGGTACCCCATGTGAGGCAAGTATATGTTTGCTTGCCTCAGATCCTAGGGTGGGGTAAAGTCACACAGCATCACTCTGTTCACTGCTCTGCTAGACCCAGAGAGGCCCAGGCCCAGCTGTAGCTATGACCTTCACCTCATGATAGGAGCAGAATCATGTGGGAGCAGGAAATAAGACAAAGAGCCCTTGGGTTTGGGCTGGGTTGAGAATTAAGTGGGGATACAGCCTTGCCAGGGGACTCCTAGCTTTTTGAGCCCCAAGAGCTTGGGGTATGACTGAAATCACAGTGGCAACAGCCTGTCTCTGTGTGTTGCATGACTCCAAACAATAAAAAAAGCTTAACAGAGCCGGGTGCAGTGGCGCACACCTGTAATCCCAGCACTCTGGTGGGCAGAGGCAGGAGATCTCTGTGAGTTCGAGGCCAGCCTGGTCTACAAAGTGAGTCCAGGATAGTCAAGGCTACACAGAGAAGCCCTGTCTCAAAAACAAAACAAAACAAACAACAACAAAGCCTGACAGTAAAGACTCAGACCCTCCAGGGGAGTGGCCCTAGGCTGTTGTGTCAACGTGGCAAGACTGACAGGAAAAGTGGAAGTGAGACACAGACGTCTGAGGTGGATAAGGCTGAGCCCCAAGTCCTATAACTTTGGGGTTATAGGGAGAGAAACTGCTTTAGAAGTATGACCACCACCTGGCTCTGCAGTTTGGGGCTCTCAGGGCAGCAGTGGTCTGTGGGGACTTATAGCTGCTCCTTCCGTGTCTCAGGGAGCTCCCAAGGCATAACCTCGTTGATTATCCAACTAGGGTGACAATGAGGCACTGACAGGCATTAGGCTCCTCCTTCAGGCTAGAGAGTGTGAGAACCAGGCCAGGTGCAGCGTGTCTTCTGTGACAGGTATGACAGAGACACTTGGAGCCAGAGGTCAGCTGACTCCACAGTGGGTGGCTTTGGGTCCTGCAGCACCCTCACAAGTGCCACAAAGTGCCAGGGGGGAGAGGTGCTGAGCACCCTTGGGCGACCCAGTGTTCTGGGACAGCTCTGCTTCCCACTGGCAGCCCTCTTATTTACACTGTAAGTTTGGGCGACCCATTTTATGGCTTTCCTCTAGTGCCTGTCTGCTTTCTAGGCTGGGCTTTTGGCAGCACAATCTAGAGGCTACCTCTATTCTTCCTCCACCCTAGAGCCGGAAGATCCAAGCATCTATGTGTGCACATAACAGAGGGAACCCTGGCATCCAGTGTTCTCATCTGTGTGGGGAGCAGCTGGGGCCAAGAGGAGTTTTCAGTCACGGCCTGACCCAGAGGGTCCAGGCTGCCATGTGCAGGTAGCAAGAGGTTTACACCTTAGGCTCCCCACCTACCTGTTCTCAGATCGTTGCACATGCCAGTAGAGATGAAGCACAGTGGAGAAGGGGCCAGGCTGGGTGGCTGTGGAAAGGGAGGGGCGTCTAAAGGTCCACAGACAAACACTTCCTGCTTTCACCAGTTTGGAAAAAAATCTCTGTGCAGGGTAGGAAGTACAGCCATGCCCAGGCCCAAGTCATGGACACTCGGAGAAGGTTCTATACAGGCCAATACTGTAGGAGAGAGAAGCTTGAGGGAACCGAGGACAGTTAAGTGCCTCATTTGCTGATTCATCTTGCAGAAGTTAGACAATCCCCAAGGGGCCAGGAACAAGTATGTGCAGGGAATACAGAAAGACTGAGACCCTATACCACCTCCTCGTGCTCCGTGGGGCACACACAAAGGCGGGCGCCACACTCATAGCCCATTCAAGCAGTCAGCTCTCTGCAGGACTTCTGCATGTTAGGGCAGGCACACTGCCTGACATACACCAAGTGCACAGACTATGTGTGACATGTATGTTCACAGACACGAGCCTACACTATGCCAGCAATGCCCACACAATACAAACTGCCTCTCTGAGATCCATTATCTGTCATCTCTTGGCTGAAGGGTTTGGGTTCCCCTCTGCTTAACCGCTGAGAAGTCCGGGGTCTGTAGATGTGGCTCAGTAGTTAAGAATACGTACTGTTCTAGCAGAAGACCCAAGTTAGGTTCCTAGCATCCACTTCCAGTGCCTTATAACCACCTCTAACTCCAGTTCCAGGGGATCCGATGTCTTCTTATGGCCTTTGCAGATACCTGCGCTCATATGTGTGTACCCCCACACAGACGCGAACACATCATTACAATCCTTTATCTCCTAGCGGGGGCGTGGACCTGAAAGGTTCACAATCTACAACAAGACACCCACTTCTTAGAAAACACAAGTGAGTATGTGAGTGTCCAGTAGGCATGGACTTTCCCCCTACAGCTCCTGTTCCAATGACTTCCAGCAATAAAGTTTATGTGAACCTCCAGTGAAGCTTCCTGCTGGGCCCCTCCAGGTGGCAGACCATGACCAAAGGGACGAGGCTGCCCAAGGAAAGCAAAGAAACCAGCCTATCATCAGCAATCACCTCCTTCATCTTTCTGGAGCTTCTGGCATCTACTTGATGCCGTCAGCGGGTCAGAAAAGCACACACTCTTTCTCAACTCTCCAGGGAAGTAGGAGCCCAGAGAAGCCACCCATATCCCCAGACCCACAGATTTTAGAGGGACCAACTAGCCAGAGGTCTGTCCCTGGAGTGTGTGGGACATTCTTCATGCCTGGCCTGCTCTTCCTCCCATCCCCTTTAGAGACCCACTTCTTGCTTTTTCTACGTTAGGATGCAGGCACACTGGCAGCTTCACTGATGTAAGTACTGTGGAGGGAGGGTGGACATGAGTGTGGAGGCTGCGTCTTCCCTGCCCAGCCCACAGCATCACTGGAAAGAGACTCCCACCCATGATGGCCGTCTCCTGAAAGACCTTGAGCCAACAAAGAAGTGAACCAGCTCAAGACTGCGACTAGTGCTTACAGAACTCCACAGGACAGCGTTTCCACTATCCTCAAAGTTTTCTTTGCACGTGGACACCATGTACGCCGGCCCTCATGGGGCCCTCTGCATGTGCACAGCACCTGTACTGTCTCACTGAATACCTTTCCAGAACTTCCTGGCTCTTGCACGGCAGTCCTGGCGCCACAGTTTCCTTAGCCATCACATCTGTGCATGCA
Organism: Acomys minous; assembly: GCF_964271855.1. NCBI lineage: Eukaryota > Metazoa > Chordata > Mammalia > Rodentia > Muridae > Acomys > Acomys minous. The sequence continues at coordinate 59,685,191 of NC_140495.1, forward strand.
GTCCTTGTCTAGAACTGCAGGGCTCAAGATGTACATGTCTAAAATGTCACCCCAGGAAGGACATGGGTAGCGACAAAGCAGCACGAGAGGACAGTCAAGGAGTCTGCTCATAGAGGCCCCATGGACACCATTATGGTCCATATCTTCTGACCCCAGGCCTGGAATTAACCCCATCCTCCATTCAAATATATCTATCAGGCCACAGTGATGGGAAAGTATTACCTCCTCCCCCCCCCCCCCAATCACTTTCTAGACCTGGGCCTCTAAGAAGAGGCCACCTGCCAGGCACCTCACTCCATTTTATGCACAAATAAAGGTGCTGCACCCAGCTCTGCTCCTCAAGGAGAGGAGCCCCGCCCCAATCCACGGGTCTGCTTGGAGCCTTCTGTCTGGTGGGGGATGGGGTGCGGTGGGGGGGGGAAGGGGGCAGGGTGGCTGGAGAGCAACATTTCCATCACAGTTAACAACTGCTTACAGCCTTTTCTTCCTTCCCAGCTACAAACCTGCAATTTTCTAGGAATCTCACCAGACCCTGCATTTACAGAGAAAGAACATGTTCTTAACCCTATGTGCAACACTACTGGCTCCCGCTTTCACCTTGTCAGTTTATAATTCCATTCAGCATATTTCCAGGGCCACCACATCCGCTTATCAAAAAAAAAAAAGGGGGAGAAAAGGAAGAGGAGAAAGGGTTTCTTAGCAGCCTTTTAAGATGTAACTCGAGGACCACCAAAAATAGTACATTCCTTAGGCATCAATGGTGCATTTCTCTTGAGGACACACAGCACTTGATTATCGACAAAATCTCATCCTCCCTCAGCATTCACACTTAAGTTTATGTTGAGATGTTTCTGAACTCCGGTTCAAACTTGCTAGGCCTGACATTCTTTTCTGCTTCGAAGGCACATATCCAGGTTTGGCCTGAGCCAAGATCCCTAAAAAGATTAAGGGAACTCCTCAGGCTGCTGAGGGTGACAGTGGAACTACATTTTTGTCCCCTCACTGTTGACAGGTCTGCTTGCCATCCACTCACAGATATCACAGCGGCCTGTGAACCGTCTCCCGATGACAGCCTCCTCAGCACCACAGCAAGCCCTTTGCTCTGATGAGGCAAGAGCACATACACAGGATCTCGCACTTATGCAGGATGAGGTCACCATTGTGAGGTCACCCAGTGAGAACCGGAGTATGTGTGGCTCTCTAACAGACAGTTAAAGCTTCAAAAGTTCTGCTTAAGAAGTGCTAGTTAATGGCTGGCTACGGGGAAGGCAGCAGCTGGCTAGGAGGAATAACAACCTCTAGAACTTTGTGGCTCCATGGCTTAGCCCTGGTGCAGCTAAGAATTGCTCCAAAGGCTTGGGGAGCTAGCTCACTGGGCAATAGTACTTGCTTTGCAAACACGAGGACCTGAGTTCAAAGCCCCAGCACCCATGTAAAAAAGCCAGGCATGGTGCCAGGTGCTGGAGGTGCATGCCTTTAATCCCAGCACTCCGGAAGCTTGGCAGGAGAATCTCTGAGTTTGAGGTCAGCCTAGTCTATAGAGAGAGTTCCAGGATGGCCAGGGCCACACAGAGAAACCCTGTCTGGAAAAACCAATAAATAAGTAGTAAATAGATAGTAGGTAGGTAGATAGACAGACAGACAGATGACAGACAGAGAGATGACAGATAGATGACTGATTGATTGGTTGGTTGATTGACAGAGCGGGTGGGTAAGCCAGCCAAATGCGGTGGTTTGTATATGTGAGCCCAGCACTGAGAAGGCAGAGACAAATGGATCCCTGGGGACAGCTGGCCAGCCAGCCTAGCCTACTTGAGTACCTCCAAGCCAATGAGAAACCCTGACAGTGGACAAAAAAACAAAGTGGACAGTGACCAAGAAACAACCGCTGAGGTTACCATCTTGTCTCCATATACTCGAGCACACGTGGTCATCTGTACAATATGAACAGTCTGCACAATGCGGATGAGGTTCTCAATGTTTTGAACGTTTAAAATAAATCATAAATTTTTGAGGTAATGGGTATGTCTGACGATCTGACCATTGCATACTATACACATTTACTTAAATGCCATACTATAAATAAATGAAATGTACACAATGTGTGTCGATAAAAATTAAAAGGAGAAATTGTAATGGGAACCAGCTTCTCACCAATTTCATCTGCTTAGCCAGGAAATAGCAACACCTATAAGTGGCACACGGTTGTCATAGCAACAGCAAATACTCTGAGCCTGTGTCCGCAGGAAGAAAACCAGCTTACTAGTTTTCCCTTGCTTCATGCAGTCTACCTAGAACTTGTCACCTGAACAGAAGTAACAGAGAAGTCTTGGTCTCTTCTTCTAAGCCGCTCCTTGGCTTAGCCCTGCTCCTGGATTCTGTACACCCAGGGAAGTTATGCCTTAAACACACGGTGCTATATAAAAGCATGACCGTGGGGTAATAGGCACCGGATAAGGGTCCCTGCGTACTCCCCAGCTGCAACACATGCTTTGAACACAGCTGCACATCTGGCTTGCATGAGCCTGCCAGGTGGCCCTCCTTCCCTGGCTGAGCCTCCTTGGTACTACCTCGTTGATGGCCAGCTGTTCTCCGCCTCCTCCTCGGTGGCTGTAGTGGTGGCCAGGCGTGTGAAGCTCTTCATACAGGTCCTCCTCGCTGCCTGTTTCCTCTGCGCACACAGCGTCCAGGGTTCCATCGGGCATCCCTGGAAGGAGAGACAGCAGCAGGCACAGAGTGTCACCTTGGAAGGTGGAGGGGACTATGTGACAAAGGAACTGGGTGATTTTAGAAGAGGCATTGCATCTTTGGGAGGAAGCCGGTCAGGGGCTAGCCATCCTTGCCTGGTGGATGGAAAGCGCCAGTTACAGATGTCAGTATTGCAAGTCACCTAGCCCCGGGCCAGAGCAACTTGGTAGACAAAGAGATACCAAGGGTTTGCTGGGGCACAGCATCCAAGAGCTCTCCAGCTGAGTTCAATTAAAGCCACCTTTAATCCCAGCACTCGGGAGGCAGAGGCAGGTGGATCGCTGTGAGTTCAAGGCCAGCCTGGTCTACAAAGTGAGTCTAGGACAGCCAAGGCTACACAGAGAAGCCTTGTCTCAAAAAGCCCCCCCCCCAAATCCATTTACAAATGTGTGTCATGGGCTGTAGAAGACCTAAGAAAAAAGGCTAGTCTTCAGAGGCCTTTGAAGTAGTGGATCCAGTTAGAAGCTTACTACCAATCCTGACTCAAGTTCAATGCCTGCAACCCATGTGGTAAAGGAGAGAACAAATTCCTGCAAGTTGTCCACTGACCTCTACAAGTACACACATGCACACACTTGTGTGTTTTTTAGCAAAATATAATTTTTGTTTACTTTCGAGATTATAATTTAATTACAACATTTCTCTCTTCCCTTTCTTCTCTCTAACTACCCCCATATGCCCCTCCCTGCTTTCATTCAAATTCGTCACTCTTTTTCCCACTAATTGTTATTGCATGCATATATGTATTTATATATACATATTACTAAATACAACCTGTTGAGTCCATATAATGTTACTTGTATGTTTTCAGGGCTGACCAGCACTGGACAATCAATTGGTGTGCTCTTCCTTAGGGAAGACCACCTCGCCCACTCCCAGCTTTCCTCAGCTGCCTGTATTTTTTTGTGTGTATGGTTGAGGCATCATGGGCTTTTCCCTGTCCAGTTTGGCGTGTCTATTGATGTCATCTTTGTTCTGCTCATGTTTAGGCAGTCATGGTGGTGAGAGTTTATGGGTGAGGCTTCTGACTAGGAGAAACCAGACTCCCTGATCCTCTGGCTCTTACAATCTTTCCTCTCCCTCTTCTGCAATGCTCCCTCAGCCTTTGGTGCAGGAGTGCTCTGTAGATAGATCCATTGGGACTGGGCTCCACAACTCTGTATTTTTATTGGTTGTGATTCTGCATGTTGGTTTGTATTCAGCACTTTTGTTGAATTTGGCCAAGAGCTCTTGCTTGGTTCTCAGCATCCATGATGAGTAGCTCACAACCACCTGCAACTCCAGCATGCAGAGGACCCAACACCCCCTTCTGGCTCCCATGGGTACTGCACTCACATGCACATGCACATGCCACTGCCCATAACTAAAAATAAATAAACCTTAACAGAAAGGGTACACAGCATCACTGATCATTCGAGAAATGCAAGTCGAGCCACAGTGATCTCTCCCACATCACATCCCTAGGGGGTTAGTATAAAAGCAACAACAGTAAAAAAAAAAAAGATGGGAAAAGATCGGAGAAGGCTTCGAAGCTGGAACCTCTCAGTGTTCTAGAAAATGATACTTAGGTGCTGGGGAGATAGTTGAGTTGACACAGTGCTTCCTGTGCGGGTATGACAAACTGAGCTTGGCCTTCAGGAACCACATGAAATAAAGGAAGCCAGCTATGAGGGGACACACTTATAACCCCACTGCTCGGGAGGCAGAGACAAATGGATACCTGCCTGATGGGTAAGCTCCAGGCCCAGGGAAGGGCTTTATCTCAAAAACAAAATGAGAGTGACTGTGGAAGTCATTTGACATTGACCTCTGACCTCATACACACATGCACACTCATACAAACAAACACGCATGTAACATATACACATACAACACAATACACAGTTCCCATATAATCTAGTGTACACCCTCTGTCACGGCTGGTTTCAAATGTCAGCTTGCCACAATATAGGATCACCTGGTTGGAGAGCCTCAATCACAGAATTATCTTAACTGACATGGGAAAGCTCATGCCAAGTGTGGGAGTTGCCTTTGGTAGCAGCACAGATAAAAGGGGGCCTGGCACAAGACGTTCAGCTTTTGTTCCGTCGGCCTTGCCTGTGGCAGGTGTGTTAATTACTCTGTTGCTGTGCTGACTCCTTCAGTGAGAGCAGAAACCAGCTTTTCCTGTGCCTCTCCAGGAACCCTCTGGGTTTTCAGTGCCAGACTGGAACTGTTGAGGAGGTAGTGTGCCTCCAGGACTGAGAAACTACTGCTTCTCGACCTCCCAGATGTGAGACAGCTGTGCTGCTAAGTTGGCCACATTGCATAAGCTAATTTAATAAATTCTGTATATTTGTTCTATCGTTTCTCTAGAAAACACCGACTGACACGCCTCCTAGGTAACCCCCTCAAAACATGGAATCGGAGACTCCGACGGACACTTGCACGCCAGTGACTGTGACAGCGTTATTCCTGATAGCCAAAGGGGAAGCAACTCAGGTGTGAACTGCGCATGACTAGGGATGGGTGATGAGCAGTATAATACCGCCTGATAAGAAGAAAGGAAATGTGTAAACGCGGTGCTAACTGTGACCAGAGACACATACAAGAACCCATACTGGGTGATTCCACTTAGTGTGATATCTAGACAGGCAAAGGCTTAACAGCAGAAAATAAACGGCCCTCCAGGGAGGATGGGCTAGCAGAACAGGGAACTACTGCTGCGTAGCCACCGAGGTGTGTGAGTCTGTGTGTCTGTCTGTGTGCACGCTTGAGTGCTGGTCCTGAGAGGCCAGGAGCATCAGACTGTCCAGACCTGGAGTTCCAGGTGGCTCTGTGAGCTTCTTGATGGGAGCTGCACCCTTAACTCCCGAGGCACCTCTGGGGCTCCAGGCTCATGTCTGAAGAGCTGAGACGTTTTGGAATTATATAAGGGTGATGGCTCTGCAACATTGTGAAAGTAAATGCTGAACTGAACTTAAAATGGCTGAACGCCCCCACTTGCCTTAACCACCCTGCCTGTCACCTCCCTTCCTGACGCAGCTGTCTGCTTGGTGTCACAGTGCCATGTGTGAAGAACCTGGGGGAACTGAGCCTCGACCTTGTAACATGAGGCTGTAACGTCCCAACTTGAAAGTCATAAAGAGGCTTCAGTGACTTGGGTGATGACCTAGTTGGTAAGGCACCTGCTGCACAAACATGAGACCGAAGTTTGATTCTCAGCACCCACATAACATAAATAATAAAAAAAAAAGATTAAAAAGAAGAAGAAGAAGAAGAAGAAGAAGAAGAAGAAGAAGAAGAAGAAGAAGAAAAAGAAGAAGAAGAAGAAGAAGAAGAAGAAGAAAAATAGCCAGGCACAATGGTGCACACCTGTAATCCCAGAGCTAGGGGTGGGTGCAGACAGGCAGATCCATAGGTCAGCCAGCCTGGACTGACTGACAAGCTGCAGGTCAGTGAGAGCTGGAGAGATTAATCAGTGGTTAAGAGCACACACTGCTCTTGCAGAAGATATGAGCTTGTTTCCCAGCACCCAGCTCAAGCAGCAAGAATTGCCTATAATTACAGAAGGCTCTAAACGCCTCTGGCTCTGTGGGAACCTGCACTCATAAACATACAACACCCCTCCCCCAGGACTAAAAACGAAAAAAAAACTTTTAAAAAGATTCATGTAGAAGAAAGCTACCAAGGAACAACACCTGAAGTTGTCCTCTGTCCTACACACGAATGTGCACATACATGTATGAGCACATATGTGCACATGTACATGGTTGCAAACACACACACACACACACACACACACACACACACACACACACACACACACACACAGCAATGGGAAGAACCACGCCTAAGTAGTAAATGAAGGAAGACTCCTGACACCTGGTTAGACCAATCCGCAGTGCCGAGAGTGAACACAGCTATCTCTGCTGCAAACTCTGGGTCATGACTATGGCTTCTTTGCTGAACAGCAAGCACCAACCTGCAGCACAGTGTTCTAGAGACTGTGCTGGTGCAGTACGGCGAAGTGCGTAGCTTTAGCAAACAATACAGTTCTCTGTGCCAAAGTGCGGGACCACGAGATGATTTGATGAACAGTTCCACTATTTCCACGCCATGCTCGGCAGTGCCTCAAAGCGTGTCACAGTTATCTTAATGACAGATTTTTACGCATGTGTGTATGTGTGACGGGGCCTGAGGATAACTCTGTTTGTCCTCTTCAGGAACGCTGTGTATATCCTTTGAGACAGTCTCTCACTGTCCTGAAGCTCGCTGAGTATGCTAGTCTAGCTGGCCAGCGAGCCCCAGGGACCCGGCTGTCTCTGCCTCCCGAGGGCTGGAATTACAGATATGTGCTGCCATACCTAGCTTTCCAAGCCTGGCTCCTTGTGCTGGCTCTGTCCTCTGCTTCTGTTTGACTTGTCCTAAGGTCCACAGGGTACTTTGGTCATATTACCCTACAGTGAGTCCCCACAGTCACATACGCACGGACACACAATGATGAGTCCCCACAGTCACACACATGGACACACAATGGTGAGTCCCCACAGTCACACACACAAGGACACACAATGGTGAGTCCCCACAGTCACACACACACAGACACACAATGATGAGTCCCCACAGTCACACACACACGGACACACAATGATGAGTCCCCACAGTCACACACACATGGACACACAATGATGAGTCCCCACAGTCACACACACACGGACACACAATGGTGAGTCCCCACAGTCACACACACGGACACACACCTCCCTCCCCCCCTTCTTTCATGTCTCTTCTTTTTCTTAAGATTCCCAAGTAAAACCTGTCTTTCCGAGTCCAGCTTGCTTCTGGTGATACAACGCTCTACAGTTCCACTTGTTTTTAATGTAAGTGACATAGCTGCATTCTTCTTAACGTCTGGGTCTCTCTAAATGGGCTAGGCCGGCCTTGAACTCCCAACAGCTCCCTTAGCCTCCTGAGTGCCAGGACTACAGGGGCGGGATTTTGGCCCCCTCTTGGCCCCCTCAGGCAAAGTCATAAAAGCTGGAAACTTCCTGACAGCCTCCTACTGCTCTCTCTCTTTTCCCTCCTTTATTCCTTCTGTTTTTCCTTCCTTCCTTCCTTTGTCTCCCTCTCTTCCTCCTTTACCAATCCCCCTCACCCCCACCCCCCACCCCCGTTACTGCTTTCATGCCTTCCCTTCCCCTCCCCATCTGCTCTTCTACACAAGAGAGAAACCTACAGTGCTTGGCTTGGTCGCTCAGAGCCTGCCTTATTTCACTTAGCACAGTGGCCTGGGGCTCTAGGAGTTACCGTCGACGCCCATCATCCTCTCAGGGCACATCCGCACCTATCAGCCTTCCCTTGTTTTGGTACCCAGAACCTAACCGTGTCTCATCCTTCATCTGTCACCCTGTGGAGTAGGTCATGTCACTGTCTAAAGTGTAAGCAAAGGAGAAGCTTCCAGCTGGTGTCCCTGTGGATCTCGGGTCCCCCTCTGCCATCAGCCAGAACGTCCATGATACACAGCCGGACCATGCAGGCTGAAGGATGTGCTCATCTCTCCCATGACAGCCCGCGCTGGTTGCCAATGTGGCCCCACTGGCCTTGGGCCCCGTTCATCCCACTTTGGTTCCACAAGCTTCTAGCCATGCTGGGTCAGTCAGTGTGGATGGAAACCAAAGCAACCGTATTGTGGGTATTATATCCATGCAGCAGAGCGGTTGGTACAGTGCCTGCTTAGCATGCAGGAAGCCCCGGCTTCAGCTTCCAGCATAGCACACACTGGGCAGAGTGGCACATGTCCGCAACTCCAGCACACAGGAACTGGAGGCAGGAACACCAGATGTTCAAGGCCGTCCTTGGTTCTATGGTGAGCTCAGGCCCACTTAGGCTATAGGAAATCCTGTTTCAAACAGTAGCAACAACAAAAGCCAGCATCCAGTGATTTCCCAGGGGTGGCAGGGAGGGCTGTGTTTATGGTCATGGGTCAGGGACTGCAAGCCCTGAGATATTGCCAGAAGCATGTGGGGTTTCCATAAGCCGTGCCCTGCGCTGCTGCTTCCCTGTGTTTGCTTATTGGCTGTGACACTGTCTCTTCAGTGGACACATCCTCCAAGACGAATGAAGCAATTTGCTCATGGCCATTTTTGTCTCCTTGTCAAACTAGTTTTCATCAGTTTCCTGGGCATAGTGTTGAAACAGTGATGAGACAGAGACAGTTTTCCTGCCCAAACTGTGTTGGGTTGGGGTAGAGAGGCAGCAAGCTCCAGTGTGTGAAAATATCAAGACCATCTGTTCCACTCTTAGGGGGGAAAATTCAAAAAACACTTTCTTTTTTCTTCTTCTTCTTTTTATTTATTTATTTATTTTTATTTTTTTGGTTTTTCAAGACAGAGTTTCTGTGTGTAGCCCTGGCTGTCCTGGACTCAGTTTGTAGACGAGGCTGGCCTCGAACGCACAGAAGTCCTCCTGCATCTCCCTCCCAAGTTCTAGGATTAAACGCATGCGCAGCCACCGCCTGGATCAAGAAACACTTTCATTGGCTCCTCTGCCGTCCAATTTTTGTTTGATATCATTAAGAGAAAGAAAGAAAGAAAGAAAGAAAGAAAGAAAGAAAGAAAGAAAGAAAGAAAAGGAAAGGAAAGAAATTCTGTAGCCTTCACTGGACCATAGAGGAAAGGACAGGAGACTGATCCCTGCCTAAGGCTGTGTGCTTCCAACACACATACAGACATGTGTTCTACAAGTTTTTTACCTCTTGTGTGACTATGTGCGTGTGCGTGTGTGTGACTGTGTGCGTGTGTGTGTGTGTGTGTGTGACTGTGTGTGTGTGTGTGTGTGTACATGAGCATGCTCACGGAGGCCAGAGGACAGTGCTTGGCATCCTCCTCAATCACTCTCCCCCTCATGTTGGAGCACAGCCCCTCACTAAACCTGAGTTAGGATAAATGGGCAGCAGGCCCAGGGGTGCTTTTGTGTCTGACTCGCCAGTCCTGGTGTTGTAGGCACACACCGCCATACTCCTTTTATGTGCGTTCTGGGAAATGAACTAAGGTCACCGGTCATTTCAATAACAAATAAACAAATGGTAACAGAATATTTTAAAGAAACATCACAAAATCTAGACACTTTATAGTCTGTCATTTGGTGACTAAGGCATAGTCCCAATGCATTTGCCCCATGAGGAACAGAAAAGACAGGGATTCAGAGAAATGCCAACTAACAGAGACCAGCACTTCAGTAACACACAGAATGTGGTAACACCGCTGCATCTGTAACACCAGCACTGGGGAAGCTGAGGCCAGCCTGGGCTACATAGTGCAATAGTGTTTTGTCCCAGCAAAACAAAAACAAAGGGCTCAGGAGATTGCTGAACTGAGCGTGGACCCCCAGTACCTCTATTAAAAGGTAGAAATGTCCGTGCTTGGCTGCAATTCTGGTGTTGCAAGAAGTAGAAATGGTGGCCAGCAAGACTAACCACACCTTAGCTCTGGGCTCGACTGATCGATCCTGCCTCAGTGACCAGCAGGGAAGTGGTGAACCTGGTTCCTGATGCCACCCTTGGGCTTCCACATGCATGTGTGCACAGGCACACATATACCCAGGTGTACCCACAAAGATGCAAACATGAATATACACACATGTACAAGACACACACATAAAAATGGAAAAAGAAAAACAAGGCGAAGAGCAGCAGAGGAAGACACCCAGTGTTGATCTCAGGCCTTCATACACACATGTACACATGTGCATGTGTACATATGTACACATGAACACATACATATATGTACATACATCATAACAAACTACTACAATACACACTCACACATGCAAAACACACACACAAAACAGCAGTGCTCAAATACATCAGAAAAACAAAAATAAAAAACAAAAACCATAGCCTTCCAGAACACAAAGGAAGAAGAAATGGCAAGGAAACTGACTCTGTAACCAAATAGCAAATGAGAATTACAGAGATGGAAAATACAATTCCTGTAATACTATTTCCCTGTATGAGCTTGACAGCAGAGAAATAGGATGAGAAGGAACCAGAGGCAGAGCTGGCCCGCAGGGTGTTTGGTAACTGTCGGATAACGGTCCCTTCCCCCTATGGCTCTCTGGTGAAGATATTCCCTTTGGTCACTGGAAGTTCGGGGGCTCCTGGACAGACTTGCCAAGCATCACTTCTCAGACCTAGTTCTGTTCTTTCTCCTTAAGCCCATTAACTGCAGGAATGCCTGCTTCCAAGGGACCCGTGCGAAAGCCATCAGTTGCTGTTGGACATACAACTGTGCTCAGCACTGCATTTGCAGGCCGGGCTGTCACAGGGGGCCTCTTTGTCAATGTTTCTACACCTGCTGTTACGTAGTAGCTAAGTCAAGGCAGACTGCTGCCCAGGCAGAGGTCAGACAAGGTCATCCTGGTCTTGACACTGCTGTCTCTTGGTAGTCAGTGTCAGTACCTCCCCCCACCCCCAGAGGCTGATGGGTTATGTTCTTTCTACCCAGCCAGTGATCGTGACAGGGTGACAGCTACAGTGCCCTGCAGCAATTCAGCCTAGTGCCGAGTCCCATGCAGGAGTGTGCACTGCGCATCCTGGCCAGGATTCTGCTTAGAGCTGCAGAAACGGTGCGAGGTAGCTGGGGAGACGGTTCCGTCAGCAAAGGGGCTGCTGTGTGAGCGTGAGGGGTTGCGTTTGGAGCCTCAGCACCAGCCTGAAAGCTCGGTGCACTGTGTCCAGAATCCCAGGGCTGGACAAGTAGACACAGGAGGAGGATCCCCGCTTCTTGCCAGTCAGCTAAATGGTGGGCTCCAGGTTCAGTGAAAAACATCATCTCAAAATGTACTAGAAATTTTCCCTGCATGTCATTTGCTGAAATACTATGGCCCAGAATAGAATACTCGTGTGACCTTGACCTTAGAGTGCACGGTGGTATGCCTGAGAGTCCTTGGCTCCCTGCCCTCCCCATCATCTGCAGCTGATGCCAGAGACAGACCTGAATACTCATCAGCCCTGTGCTTACTAGCAGGGCTGCACCACAGTGATGCTGCGAGATGGCTGGATCGCATTGGCTTGCTGGACCTTGGGTTCCCTAGCAGCTATACTAACGCCTTGCACAGACACAGGGTGTAAAAATGCCTATATAGCGAGTGTGGTAATTAGAAGCCCTATTTGTTTATGCATTAAGAGTTCTACAGAGCTGGGCTTGAGCTGCACACCTGTTATCCCAGCGCTCAGGAGGCTAAAGCAGAGGTCACAGTACCCCATGGCAAAAGCCAACAGCATGAAGAGCTCCTACAGCTTGAGTGAGCAAGGAAATGTGGCTGAGATGAGCTTACCTGGTGTGACCAGAGCTTTATGTGCAGTACAGTGCCCACAGTGTGTGTGTGTGTGTGTGTGTGCGCATGTGTGCATGCGTGTGTGTGCATGTGTGTGTGCATGCATACTTGTGTGTGCACACACATGTGCATGTGTGCATGCATGTGTGTGCATGTGTGTGTGCATGCATACTTGTGTGTGCACACACATGTGCATGTGTGCATGCGTGCGTGTGTGTGTGTGTGCGCGCGCGTGCATGTGTGTGTGCATGTGTGTGTGCATGCATGCCTGTGTGTGCACACACATGTGCATGTGTGCATGTGTGTGTGTGTGTGTGAGTGTGTGTGTGTGTATGTGTGTGTGTGTGTTACTTTAACCATTCAAATTTTTAAGCAAGGAAGCATTTTGTAGGTCCCATATGTGCCGTGTCCACTGACGTATTCCAGCCAGCCAGCAGAGCCCCTGACTGACAGTGGACACGGCACTGAATCAAGAGAAGCCAGCATTCCTAGAGACTAAAACAGTAAGTCCTTAAATGACCTGTTTTAGAACCGCAAAACAAATGAAGCCTCCAATCTTTTAACATTTGAACATTAAACATAGGAAGCTCGTTGTGGCAGAATAGTTCAGTACTGCTCCCCAGTCTGTAATAAGGCATATTATTAAGGGAATCTTTTGAAAAATAGGCTTAAATGTGAATTTTTTCAAATGTGATCATTTACTTTTGTATTGGCTCCTCTTTTTTTTATTTAAATAATTTATTCAGATTACATCCCAATTGTTATCCCCTCACTGTATCTTCCTGTTCCCCCTCCCTCCCTCTTTTACTATATTCCCCTCCCCTAGGCCTGTGGCAGAGGGGACCTCCTCCCCCACCATATGATCACAGCCTATCAGGTCTCATCTGGATAGCCTGCTTCCCCTTCCTCTGAGTGTCACCAGGCCTCCCCAACAAGGGGAAGTGATCAAATAGGGGGCACCAGAGTGGCTCCTCTTTTTTGTGTGGTTTATATACCTAGAAGCTTCAGGCATGTCCCTGGATTGTTAACTATAATTTCAGTAATTATAATTCGGAAATACAAAATCCTACTCAAAATGAATCCAAGCCCTAAAATGTGCATAAAATAGCAAAGTTTCAATAAGAGAAAGTGAAAACAAATCAAAAATAAAAATGGTATTTTTAAAAATCTCCTTAGGGTCGGGGAGATGGCTCAGTGAGGAAAGAGCTTATCATGCAAGCATGAGGACCTGAGTTTGTCCGCCAGAGCCCACGTAGAGGCTGACAAGGCCGCACGCATCTATAATCCCAGCCTTTCTATGGCAAGACGGGAGGGGGAGAAGGGAACGTGTGGGCCAGCTAGCCTGGCGAATGCAGTGACTGTTAACTAGAGACCTTATTTTAAACAAGGCAGGAGGTGAGGACAAGGTTGTTCTCTAACCTCCACACACACACCCTGGCACACACGCACGCACACACAGGCATGCATGCACACACACATGCATGCGCGCGCGCGCGCGCGCACACACACACACACACACACACACACACACACGGGGGGGGGGCACATAAAAAACCCCTGGAACTTCTTGGCTCAATGATTCTGAGTAGGAGGTTAGCAGTCTTTTAAAGGATAGTTCTAAACATACAGTATTTGAAACGTCAAAACCATCTAAATAACAAATAGAATTCTTAAAAATTAACCAGAACCAGCTGGCAGGAAGCTTGGTGTTTAGTGCTGGGTATGGTAAGGCGCCCACAGTGAGCAGGACTGAGTTGCGCATGGCAACACAAGCAGAAATGCGAAGTAAAAGACTTCTGCTTGTGAGGATGGCAACCTGTAATTGAAAATTTCACTCCCGGAGGCTTGACACAGTGGAGCATGCCTTCAGATCTTTGTAGCTCATAGGCAGTCTGATGATCTATCTAGCAAGTTCCAGGACAGGCAGGACTACACAATGAGGCCCTGTCTAAACCATCATCATCATCATCATCATCATCATCATCATCATCAACAACAACAACAACAACATCATCATTATCATCATCTGCTTATGAAGAACAGCAAGAAAAAGCTGAAATTAAATATATACTTCAAGGGCTGGTGACATAGCTCAGTTTGTAGGATGCAGGAGGCCCTGGGTCCCATCCCAGCACTGCATAAACTGGGCTTTGCGGCACACTCCTGTAATCTTGGCACACAGAGGTAGTGGTAGGACTATCTGAAGTGCAAACTCATCCTTCACTAAATAGCAAGTTTGAGGCCAGCCTGGGATACGTGAGACTTTGTCTCAAAATATGCATCTGTGTGCTTGAAGTCATGAGAAAGCCATTGAGATGAACAGAACATCAGAACACATACTCAGGCAGGGAAGCCGAGTGTCCATGGTTGTAGTGATACAGTTTTATGAAAATCTCTCTGGACACCAGAAGACTGAGCTTTTGCTGGACCTCACAGCCAAGTTAGCAATACACTTTGAGATCATTTGAGACTGTATTTAACCTGCTATCTTACTGTTTGAGCTTAACATGCCTTTAAGAAAACAATGTAATCTCTTGGCTTTCCCAGATAATCAGCTTTTATAAGATAAGTCAGTGTGCATAGCTTTAATCTTAGGTTGTATACTTTTCCATACCCCTGACCCAGAGTACATGTGTACATGTGTGTTGTATACTTATTTTCTGAAAGCAGCTAACATATTGGAACTAATCTTTTTTTTCCCCCGAGACAGGGTTTCTCTATGTAGCCTTGGCTATCCTGGACTTACTTTGTAGACCAGGCTGGCCTTGAACTCACATCAATCCACCTGCCTCTGCTTCCTGATTGCTGGGATTAAAGGCGTGCACCACCACCACCTGGCTTGGAACCAGTCTTATACAGCATATATCTACCATAAATGTTGGTAACAACATATGGGTGTCACTTGCTATCTGTTTGCAGTTGTGTTTGCTGAGTGCTCCAGAAAAAGCTGAGGTCAGAGAAATTACTTCTTGTCTGGTTAAGCTCTGTTAAAGATTCCTGCGGCGCATACCTCATGCCTCTCCCCATGCCATGCTTTCTGTGTAGGGGACAGAGACAAGGACAGCCAGCCATCAGCGTTCAGGCAGGCACAGATACACAGAACAGACACGCTAGAGACAGGCCAGCAATCACAACCTATAGATAGGAGATAGCAGGAGATAACTGAAGAAATAAAATTTGGGTTCCTTCTTGGTCAAATTGCTACAAGAGGAAGTGCTTTGTTTTCACTCCTTAATGTGCCATCAATGCGCTTTCGTGTTCTCTGAGGCTACCTCTTAACCTGCTAATCAATGCACATGGCTGTCCCCTCCCTGGGGACAGAGAATGCCTATTCCTTATTATAAACACGAGGTGGGGCTGAGGGGCTAGCCAGACTAGTAACAACTCAGGAAGGAGGTTAGAGAAAAAGGAGCTTGGTACAAGCGTGCACGCTACACCCCGCCCGGGGGCAGGCACAGAGCATCTTGCTTTCTGTTGGACTGAAGGATGCTCAGTGGGGAGCTTGGTTAGTGAAGGGCCTGCTTAGCACTGAGTCCTGGGACACAGGACTAGAGGAACTCTAACCGCCCAGGCTCCACAGCTACTTAGCTAGAGCAAACATGAACCCTCTCCAGAGAAGGAAAATGTCACCCAAAGCCAGAAGTTACTTCCATACAGCGTTCTGCAAACACTTTGCTCATCCTTTAGTACAGGATGACCAGGTGCGTGTGGAGGAAAGGCATCATAATGGAATGAACAGCTCCAGGGTTTACAGGTCCAGCTGAGTCCAGGCCACAGAGGGATTAGGTCCTGGCTATAGCAGCGAGGTTCACACAAGTGGATAATGTAGTTGGATCATCTTTTGTTTCTTATGATCCCCAGGAGCACTTTGCTCCCGCCCCTCCATCTCCCGTTCATCATTTCTGCTTCAATAGACATCTTTTTCTCCTACTTTCAGACCAGGTATACATACATGTTTTTATATATACCTATAAAATCTAGGATCCATAAGTGAGAAAAATAACATAGCTAGTGCAATAAAAATGGATGTGCAAATATCTCACTGATATTTTTGGGTCCCTTCAAAACATAGCCAGGTGTGGTGTAGCTAGGTTGTATGTGTGAACCAGAGTTCCCGGAAAGAAGCTGTGTTTGCAGAGGCTGTTTGGCTGATTAGAACACTGGTCATGTAGGGAGGTTGGAATGTTGCAGGTCCAGAGCCTGATTACAGTTTATCTTGGGCCATCACTAGCCCCACTAAGTAGTCATTCTTTGCTCATCTCCCACCCAACCGAACACCTTGTGACAAATCAAATCCTTTTGGAATGTAGGAACCCTGGTTTCCACCAATCAGAGGGCTGAGAGTGCTGTCAGACTGTATCCAAGGCGGGTAGCAGGGTTCTCCCCATCTTGCTATAACCCACCTACCTGATGTGCCCGTCAGTGCAGTTGAACAGGGTTACGATTTGTGACTTTTGTTGTTCTATGACTACAAAAAGTCCAAGAAATTGCTACCTCATTGGAAGATGGTATTTGAGGAAATCTAGAAATCTGTCTCCAGGCCATGTTCACTCCTATTCGTTTCCAGAATAAACTGTATCTTTTACTCCTTTGGAGCGAGAGCTATTCCTTTCATCCACATATGGTAGGTCTTATTTTTAGTTTCCTGAGAAGGCTCCATAGTGATATCCATGGTGAACTAGCTGGTACTCCACCAGCTACAGGGAAGAACCACCGCCCACCACAGCATTTATGAGTCCCTGTTCTCTTAATGATTGCCTTTCTGACTGGGATACGCCGGGATTTGGTTTTTGCCTTTCAATACTAGTGTTTTCTTTATGCTTTACCTAGGTTTTTGGTTGGTTGGTTTGGTTTGCTTTTGTCGTTTTGTTTTTGTTTTTGTTTTCTAGGACAGGGTTTCTCGGTGTATCCCTGGCTGATCTGGAACTCCCTCCATAGACCAGGCTGTTGTCAGACTACCTTCTACGTTCTCAGCCTGGCTACGTTCTAGTTTAATGTACATTTCCCCAATGCTAGTGATTCTAGCTTCCAGAGGTGAAAGGCAAGACAGATGTTTTCAGTAGAGAAGTGAAAACAAATAGAAGAAATGGAAGCTTTGGAGCAAAAGAAATATCAGTGACGAGAGCCGGCAAGACTGCTCTGACTGAGGCACTCGCCATCACAAACACACACGGTGGGTAAAGAAAAACGCACTCCTGGAAGTTGTCTTCTGACCTCTGCACGTGTGCTGTACGTGTCTCCAATAAGCACGCAAAATAAGTAAACATAATTTTCAAAAATTCAGTAACGACAGTCAAGAACCCAACGAATGGGCTTTTAAAAAACAGTCTCTTACTCTGTAGCCCAGGGTGGCTTCGCACTTGTAGCAACCCTCTCTCTCAGTCTAGCATGCCTGGCAGTCCGTGAGTGTGTTCAACCACAAAGTGGACCATTTGATAGAGAGACAGGTCAAGCAAGAGGATTCAGCATGGAACAGAGACAGAGAAAAAGATGCCAGAACAGAAGAGGTGAGATGCTGCAGCCCCTCTGATTCATCCAGAAGATGTGATACTAGTAAAATTGTCAACTGGACATGACCTAGCATCTCCTGAGAAGAGATCGCAGTAAGGGATTATTGACTTTGGGTTGGCTTGTGGGCAAATCTATGGATGACTGCCTTAATTAATTGAGGAGGGGTGGCCCAGCCAACTGTGGGCAGCACCATTCCCTAGGCAGGGGTTCCTGAATGGTATAAGAGAGGAGAAATGTAGCTAAGTACAAGGAAGCAAGCGAGTGAGCATGTATGCATGTATTTCTCTCTGCGTTCACCCGGATGAAATGCCTTGCCTTGACTTCCCAACAAGGCTGCACTGTAAACTGAAAATGTAAGTTGAAAAAAAAACCCCTATCTCCTTAGTTGCTTCTTTGCCACTATATTTTATCACACCAACAGTGAAACTATAGCAGAAGATCTATACAAATTATAGTCCCAAAAGAAGAGAGGAGGGACCATACTGGAGGCAGTGGCTGGGAACTTTCCAATGCCAGTACCAGATACCAAGCCACTAATTGGGGAATCCCTAGAACTATACAATGAATACATTAATACCTACATCTGAGCACATGACTGACACCCAGCAAGAGAATATACTACAGTCTCAACTTCCAAAGTACAGAAACTGAAACAGCAGATTGTAGGCTCAATTTTCTTCACCAATATATTTTATTAACAACTTAGTGACCAAGCATACGTCGCTTATAACCGGACTAACCAAAACAATAGGAAATGAGAATTAATGACATAATAACAAAACCTTAAGGATATCAGTTCCGAGGAATGATTCTCCTGGCACAATCAGCAGGATTTCTTCTGCCGGAATCTAGAGTAACCAGAACCTTAACAGGAGCCGGAGCCCCGAAGCCTTCCCTCGAGCGGTTCTCTCTAGGAGCATCTCAAAGTGCCGAGATGAACAGCCAAAACTCTCCCTAGTCTCCAAAAAGCCCCGCCTCCAGTTCTGGGCTCATTTATATATCTCCTTCCAGAGTCTGTTCATGGGATCTTTTCAGCTAGCAACAATCAAGCTCCCGCACGAGGTGGTCTGTCTTCTAGTGGATTAACCTCACCTGTTCTCTCACAAGAAGGTTCCAATCCTACACTTGGGATCCTAAAAAACAGGTTTTTCCCTCCTTCAGCAGATGTTTTGTTTTGTTTAAAACAAAATGGAAACTTGACAACAATGTAACAATATTGCTACAGTCTACTTCTTAAATGCTCCCCGAAGGCCTAGTATTAAAGGCTTGGGTCTCAGCCTGCGGTGCCTCTAGGCTATGGGACCTAGGGAGGAAGTTAGGTGACTGGGGACATGCCTTGGGAGGGATGCTAGGGTCCTGGCCTCTCCCTCTCTTTCTGGCATCAGTGTCACCATATGTGCACTCTGCTACGTATGTTCCTAAACGATGTGCTAACTAACCAGAGGGCAAATATAAGCCAAACTAGACTTCTCCTTTAAGTTGTTGGCCTCAGATATTTTGTTGCATTAACAGAGAGCTGACCAACATGGTGAAAGTTAATGGGTGGACTGAGAAAATGAAGGAATTCAAGTAAAAGCAATTTTCATGAAAAGTCCTGGAGAACATAGTTATTCTGACTAACCGACAAGGCTCACAGATGGATGGCGAAACAAAGACCAAGGAAAATACAAACATATGAGGGGGCGGACTATAAAGAACCACTGACTCTACAAAGCAATAATGTTTTGCTGAATTACAATACACAGAGGGGAGCCGGGTGTGGTGGTGCATGCCTTTAATCCCAGCACTCGGGAGGCAGAGGCAGGTGGATCGCCGTGAGTTCGAGGCCAGGCTGGTCTACAAAAACGAGTCCAGGACAGCCAAGGCTAACACAGGGAGACTCTGTCTCAAAAAGCTCCCCTCGCCCCCCACCATATCCAAAGGGGGTCTGGATAGATGGCTCAGTAAGTTAGCGAGAGTGGATCCATGAGTGAGAAAGATATTAAAAGCACTTACTTATATTAGACTTTTATAAAATAGTGCAGGCTTTATGGTCTAATCTGAGTCAAAAATAAACTTCAAAATAAAGCAGAACTTGTGGTGGTAGTGGTTCCCGGGGCCTTGCACACACTAAAGTATATGCTCTACCACTGAGCTACACCACTGATCCAATAGGAAAATATTCTGAATGATAGTTTAAAACCTTAAGAATGAAAGTGTGCAGGCTCTAGCATTTGTTGGAAAGGACAGAGAACAGCAGTATTTTAATTTTAGCTGTGTTTTCAAATGGCAGCTTATTTGAATAAAGAATTCTTAATACTCTATTACTCCATTATCTTCTAGATTGCACTTGTCGGGCTAATAAGCAGCTTTCAGTGTGATTACCCCAAAGTGTCTCCCGCTCTGCCTCCCCTTCTGTCTGCTTTTACTCTCTCATGAGTGGGCGCTGTAGCTGGTAAGGAGGAGATTTGTAGCATCTAGCAACATGGGCAAAGACATGAATTTTCCTTTTTCAGCAGCCCCTCTTTGTACAGTCTCATCGTCAACATCAACTAGAACATGCATGTTTCTCGCTTGCTCTGGGTCATCACTAAGTAGGGTGTGATTCTTGGATTAATTCCTAGTTTATAGTCTGAGGAGATATGTCTGGACCCCAACAAGGTAAGGCATGGACCCTGATTTCAGCCCTCAGCAGGATGGCAGAGCCCCATGGGTTAAGTGGAATCAGATACGACACCCGCACCCCAGCGCGGCCTTTAGAGTAGTCTTGAGTAAAGGCTTCAGTCTGTCTTGAACTTTGAGGTCCCAAGAAGAGGACGAAACTCCAGCTGTCTCTTCCCAAGTTAAGTCCCTATATCCTCCCCATCTGAGATCTGCCTCTCTGGATCCCACCAACTATGAATGAAACATATTTTGGAGAAAAAGGAAAGCAAAGCTTTCACCTGTACTGAACTTTACTAAGTTTTTGGCTTGCTTTTATTTCATTTAATAACTATTTATGATAGTGAAAATAGGAAAAGGGGTTCTTTAGGGAGCGAGTAGGGACATAAATACTGAAGAAGGAAGGAGTAAAGTGAAATTACAATAAGGATATCTGAAAAGTCATAAGGTATTGTTATTAACCACTTACTTAAAAACTTACAATAGACATAATTCTGTGTATAAGTATATATACACATATATATGAAAAAGTTTATTAAAACTATATATATCCTTACACAGAATTATATCTGTTGTAAGATATATATGTATAGTTTTTAATAAACTTTTTTCATCTGGGCTGATAATACTCCCTCTAAGAGCCAAAAGCCATCTAACAAAAACCCAAATATGAGATATAAGCAGTTCTCTTTTGAGTTGTTGGCCAGGGTTGCCCTAGAGACTTCCAAAACATACATCTTATCACTATTGCTCTTGTTTGTCTTCCAGAGGTGGAAGGAAAATTCCTATTGCTGAAGACTCCTTATGCTTCAGAAATAGGGCCCGGAGACTCGTGAGCTGGTACTGACCTGCATGTGTCCTCCCTAAGGAGGAGCTTTCATGGTACCAAAATGTCACACGCGAGCTTCCCAAAGGAGGGAGACAACCAACCATCTGGTCACCTATGATGTCTGTGGACCACATCAACGACCAGCATGGCAGATAACCCTAAAGATGCAGTAGTGGCACGCATACCTTGGTAGCAACCATCAGCTCTCTAATTGGACTTGTGGCCTCCTGAACAAGAGGGAAGCCATACCTGGTACTGAAACTCTAACTCCTCAGTGCCAGTCAAATCATGGTTATTGGAGGAAAATCTACCACCACGAATTTCCTGTACCAGCATACTCCTAACAACAATCTATAAACCTTTGTCCTTATATTCACAGATGGGTGAAGAGACCACTACAGAAAACCACAACCAGTCAAAATGCAGAGGTGTGGAGTCCAGGCCCAATGGACGCATGTAGGAAACATTCCCGCGTCTAAGGCTCAAGGGTCATTGCAGAAGAGGGGTTGGAAAGACGTAAGAGCCAGAAGATTAGGGAGTTTCCTGTGAGATTGTGTGTCCTAGTAATGCCAGAAGCTACACCCATAGTGTCTTACCAACATGACTGTCCAGATCCCAGCTGAACAAGGACAACAGCAGACATGCCGAAGTCGAAGAGAAAAAGCCCAAGAGGCCTCAACCTTACACAAAGAACTACAGGCATCTAAGGAATGGTGAGAAGGGATAAATAGTCTTTCCCAGGGAAGAGCACACCACCACATGGTCAGCCCTGAAAACATATAAATGAATGACATTATACAGACGAAGCAGGTTATAGTTAGGAACACACACACACACAATAACACACACACACACAATAACAACAGAAAAAGAGGCTATGAATTTGAAAGACAGCAAGGAGAGGTATATGAAAAGCTTTGGAGGGAGGAAGGGAATGGAGAAATGTAGTGATTATATTATAATCTAAAAAAAAAAACCCCATATTGAATAGCTAACAAAAAGAACTATTTCTTCCATGAAACCATATGAGAAGTTATAAGTAATCTAGAGATGCTTTAAAGTAATAGCAGAATATTAGGCTCTACACACACACGCATACACACACACACACACACACACACACACACACACCATTTGATCTAAGGGACCTGAGCACTAATAGGCTTTGTTATCTACGGGGCTTCAGTGTGCTCCCATGCTCAGAGCCTCCGAGTGCCAGCTCCTAAGACTTTTCTCTTCCATCACTTTACTTCCAACTGTGCTGGGAATGCATGTTTTTGCCATGCATCTAACAGCATGAGAGTGTCACAGTGTGGGGAGGGGGTGCTATTTAAGTCCTCTCAGCTCACTGTCCTACAAAACTGAGGGCTATAACTTCATTATTACCAATAGACAAAACACAGCTTAACTGCAGATCCTGGGTGGTATACACCCACCAAGAAGCTAACAAAAATGACTTAAATCTCCATTTAACAAACCAACCACAGACTCTTTCTCTGCATTGAACACCACTGACTACAATAAGAACCCTCTCTGATCAAGGTTGAGAGCAGCACAAATCTATGAATATAAACATCTAGGAGGCAATTTGACTATGGGACCATTTAAGAAAAGAACATCAACAGGTCCTCTCCTTGGGCTGGTGCTTCTTCATCCTTGGGTTTTGACCATGTTTCAGGCCAGGCAGAGTTGTTCTTCTTCTTCTTCTTCTTCTTCTTCTTCTTCTTCTTCTTCTTCTTCTTCTTCTTCTTCTTCTTCTTCTTTAACTTTATAAACATATTTATTTATTGATTGAATTATTTATTTGAGGAGAGTAGATGTGGGTGTACACATGTCATAGCATAAGCGTGGGAGGCCAGAGGACAACATAGTTATCTTCTTTCATTAAGTACGGCCCAAGCATCAAACTCAGGTCATTAGACTTCACAGCAAGCTGAGCCCCCTCTCCCTTGTCTCAGCTGCCAGAGTGCTGGATTATAGGTCTGTACACCCAGTCTTTCCGCCCACACCCAAAAAACCCTCACTTTACAAATATACTACAGGTATATTTAAATGGTCTAGAAGAAATGCCTCTTCTTAGCCACAGATTCAAGAAACAGAGAGAGAACGATGCTAAGAATAATGTATTATGGTTTTTTTTATATCATCCATTTTCATTAAAGAAAAAAATACATAATAAAACAAAATGCTACAAAGCCTTGTTCAAAGCCTTCACTTCAATTGCTGGCATTGAGGATGTGGATTCAAAAGGTTTACGGTGAAAGTATTGACTGAATATAACTAGGTGTCCAGATCCTAACGCTAAAGCCAACACAGACTTTGGCTGCAGGACATAAGGAAATTGATCTTGAACTAGCCAGGAAATGTCTTCCCTAATGGCTAGCTTTCATAGTGATGGAAGGTGCTGTGCAGGCTGCTGGGGGGCGGAAAGATATTTTTACACCCAGTGTTGGATCCTAGATGCTACAATACTGACCTAACAGGAAAGATGTGCCCACTGGTGTAATAGTGGCAAAACTGTTTATGGTAGCCACCACTGCTCTTTTGATTAGATCTAAGGCTTTCTCCATGGGAGGGAATTCACCTCTGGTATTGAAAACGTGGTCAAAACCTAAGGTTGAAGAAGCCATAGCTAGGGGTGGTGGGCTGTAGTCAAACTTCTTTTGGGATAGTTATGTTTATTTTCATAGCTGAGTGCTGCTCTCAACCTCAGTGAGAGAAACATTGTCTTATAATGGGTCATGATTAGTGAAGAGGCGTTACTGTTCAAAGTAACAAAGTGCTGAGAAAAGCAACTGTATTGACCTTTCCCCACAAGACTTGGGGATAATTAAGCCAGCAGAAAGACCATGAGAGCTGGAGGACAGGGAGGAGTGTTGCTAAATGCCATCCAACAGATGTGGAACGGCTGCTGCCCTCATGAGCTCACAGCAGCTGTGGCTGCCTACAAGCTGTACAAGGTCAAGCGAGTTGGCAATTCCAGCATGGAAGGGGAGGGTCTCCCAAGGTCCCTGCTAACTGAGGCTATTGAGGACTGTTGGGGGAGAAGAGTCACTTTTCATTGGGGGTGGCTCCTTGTAGCCTACTCACCTGCTGCCCATGCCCCAGGAGATGACCCTACATGCATGCACACATGGGCAGCACTAATGGGATACAATGGATATAACAACACACAAAGAAATGAACATGGAGTTTGGGGCAAGGGCATCCACTCCAACATGGAGTTGGATGGAGGAAATAAAGGAGCAGATATGATCGTGACACATTATATTCACGTATGCAATTTTCAAAGGATAGTTTAAAGATTTATTTATTATGTATATAGTGTTCCGTCTGCATGTATGCCTGCACACCAGAAGAGGGCATCAGATCTCACTATAGATGGTTGTGAGCCATCATATGGTTGCTGAAAATTGACCTCTTCCAAAGGTCCTCTAGCCATCTCCCTAGCCCTCAAAGATTATTATTATTTTTGTTTTGTTTTGTTTTTTGAGACAGGGTTTCTCTGTGCAGCCTTGGCTGTCCTGGACTCGCTTTGTAGACCAGGCTTGGCATCCAACTCACATTGATCCCCCTGCCTCTGCCTCCTAAGTGCTGGGATTAAAGGCGTGTGCCATCACACCTGGCAGAGTATTATTTTTGAATTAAATGTATAACCCTTACAGTCAAAACACTTCTCAAAGAATCTGAAATGTGCCTATCTCGATTTACCTAAGCTGTATACATACAACACCAAATGCATAAAAATCTTCCCAACTCAACTGAACTCTCAAAAGTCATGAGACCCCTACACTCCAGAGCCCAGCCTCAGTAGGTCAGGGCGGCAAGGCGAGCAAGTTCATAGGGCCTGCGGGGCTGTCTGAGAACAACACAGGAACTGCAGAGAGCTTACAGAGAAAGTAGGGCTGCTGTGGATCAGCCAACTGCAGCTGATGGCTCCCCACCCAGCTAATCACGGAGAATGATTCTTCCTTTGCTTCTCTGACTCTTCAACATTCTTGGAGGACATATGAGAAGCACATGTGTGGTGTCCACCCCATAATATAACAGTGCTGCCGTGTGCTATGGGGACAGTAGGAGGGACAAAGTATGTCTATCACTGCTAAACCGCAGCGATGAGCCCTAGCACATTGCAGGATACAGGCATCACATCAGCACAATTTCTGAACGAAGGTGTCTTTAAGAGAACAGGGAGGCAAATCTGGAAGGCAATACAGTAAGCTCATACCTATGCATTCATCCAAGGGCAGCGTTGCCGCAGAGCACCACCTGCAGAGCCTCCTCAGGGTAATCAACAAGAGAGCCTCGGCAGGGAAAACTCAGGGTCCCTGGCACTTATTGGCCATCAGGGTCCCTTGTCCACAGCAAACAGGTAGATCTGCCTTGTCTTTCTATTGTAAATTCTTCCACTCATTCCATGAGATTATTATCTGCTGTCTATCCACCAGGGACGAAACTGGCTGCATTACACAATCATGGGTCCACAGTATCATGGTATAATGTCGATTTCATAGATGAGATGCCCAAGCATAGAAAATGAAGCCACTTGTCAGACTGTCACAGCAAGAGACCTGTCTGAGATCCAAGCCCAGCATCTCTGTAGCTCCCAAGTCCAGCCTCTTTCCCACAATGCTCCCTGAGCAAGCACGTTGGCTATAGCAAGATCAGTGCCTACAACGGACCACTCCCGAGGCTACATGCAACAGCTAGGCTGCTAGTCACCTACAAGAGGCTACAGTGGTGCCGCAGCGGATGCGACAAACAAGAGAGAAGTGGGAAGAAAAGAAAGTAGGAGAGATGGCTCAGTGGTTAAGAGAGCTAGCCACAGAAGCGTGAGGACCTGAGTTTACATCCCAGCACTTGTATGGAAATTCAGACATGGTTGCATTGTGCCAGTGCTGTGGGAGGTGGAGACTGGAGGATTGCTGGGACTTGCTGTCTGCCAGCCTGGGTTCAGCCAGAGGCCTTGTCTCAAGGGAACTGGGTGAAAAGTTGTGGGATGATGGGGAATGACCCAGGATTAATGGGGGAAGGGTCGAGGAGAATCTCAAGCCGAGATACCTCAGATGAGGCCACCCTCCCCTTCCCCTCTTCAACCTGGTGCCATAATGTTGGGTGCCCATCAACAACCTTGGTAAAAATTTACGACCCTGACAGTTAACAGACTGTAAGCAAACTCCTTGTTTGACCTTATAAGGTTTTTCCCCCTTGTACCCCCTAGCCCCTGAATAGGCAGAGGAAGCATCTTTCAACACCCCTGTTCTGGCCAGTTGTACATGACTACATAAACCTTGCCCCAGAGACCCTGCCCACCCCCATCCCTCCCAGGAGGATAAAGACTCCCTCCCTCCACAATAAACCTAATCAGTTCTCTGAAGCTGTTCTCAGGTGTGTGTACCCTTTGCCCGAGCACTCACAGCCAACCAAGGCCCTGCCTTGCACCCACATGTCTGCTAAGCTTTCCTCCCTCCAGCCCAGCCCAGTGTGCAATGGGCTGGCCATCCTGAGGGAGAGAAGTGAACAGAGAGCAGCAAAAAGTAATAGAATATAACGCCAGACATATACATGTGTATATACCCCACACACACACACACACACATGCTGCCAGCAGCAAGAGCTCTCTGAGAGAAGTGATAACACATTTATGAATTCTGACCTCCCAGCTGCTTCTCAGGGGAGATCATGCTACTCCCAGCCTCACCTCACCCAGCAGTATAGGTCCCCAGGGTCTTCTGATGATAGGTGGAGACAGGAGGAGATGTTCTAGAGGCAGCGAACCATAAAAGTAGCAGCAGGGGAGGTCCTGGGAGGGCAGGGACTTGGAGATAATTGAGCTATTTATTTCCTCTGACCCTCACATCTCATCTTTGTGAAATCCCATTTTTGGGGCAGATAGCTGCAGTTTGGGATAAAGCAGAGGCACTGATGAAGTGGTGTAGGCCTTGGAGCTGAGCTCACTCTCTGTTGGTGTTGCTAGAAGGTCCAGAGCTCTGGCCTGAGGTCACCACAGCAGCCCTTTGCTGCCGCCTGCGCACATAACAGCTGCACTTCCACACCCATGTGGCTCACACTCCTCCCGGCCAGCTGCCACCCTGTGCTGTTCAGCACAACCGTCTCTCCTGTTTCGAGGCTTTAGCACCACATCTGGGATTCACTTTCTAGCAGCCTGTCCTCTCCACTTCCCCTGTGTGAGTAGCGTTTTAAAAAGAAACAAGCTGTGCCACAGATGGATGCCTCTGGGCATAGTCTGGCTGGCTCACACAGAGCTTGAGATGGCTACACGTGGAGAGGCACCTAGGTCCTCCCTTGGGATCTGGAGTTGGAAGGAGACATAGCCTGGGTAGGTGGATAGATGTCCAGAGCTGGCCTTGTGCACTGTGAGCCTCCTTAGGTGACCTGGGTGACTTGATGGTTCTCAGAGTAGATGGAGGAGGGGGACAGAGAGGAATGCAGTGAACACACACACACACACACACACACACACACACACGAGAGGGAGAGAGAGAGAGAGAGAGAGAGAGAGAGAGAGAGAGAGAGAGAGAGAGAATGAGAGAGAGATAACACATTCATTGACACAAAACATTACACATTGTACATACATGCATATCATAGATATATACCACACACACCGCAAACACATGCACATGTATATACTACATATACATGTACACACTACATGTGCATGCACATACTATATTGATGTCCATACATACATTACATATGCACACACCACATACATTTACATAGACCACCTACCCACATCACACATGTCACATACAAACACACCACACATATACATACTATACATTTTGCACACATACACACACCATACATGCACGCACATGTATCAAATATACCACATAGGCACACCACAAACCCATGCACACCACGTGCATTACTTATTACATACACCTGCACACACTACACATACCTCCACAGACCACATATACACATACTGCTACTACAGGGTTCTGAGCATTCTGTGGCAGGCATCTTTCTGTTTTCTTAAGTCATTGCTCTTCCCCAGGACAAGCCAGCTCTCTTGCTGTGGACTCCTCACCTCCTGACTATGGCACCTCCTATTTTATTTTCAGTGTGCCCCACCTTCAATGTGTCAAGGTCTTGGTCCCAGAGGGAGCTGTGTGGTTTGTTGGCTGAGCCTTTCTAGAGGGAGGCTCCCCCCTTGCTTTCTCCCTCTTCACAGGCAATTAATTATTTTCTGGGTGATTTTCATGCCTGCCAGGGCCTATCACCTGCCTGTGTAACTAACTGCTCCTTCCCCTGAGCCGAGAGCCAGGAAGGCACAGGAGTAAGAAGGGAGCTAGCACAGCACTTGCCCTGTGTGCTCCCCAGAGTTCCGAGACACATGCACTCTCTCACCCAAGATTTCTGTGAGTAGCTGAATCTGCTGAGCTTCCCAATGCAAATGAGAGTATTACAGGAGCTGAGCCATTTAACTTACATCCTCAAAACTATTTGCCCCATGGATCCCTTTCCCCACTCACCATCCCTGTTAAGGCGTGATCTCTATTAATGTTAGGTTCCCCTTTGGCTCCTGCTGTTTAAGGCATGATCTGCAGGGGGTATTGTTGGTAAGTGATGAACCCTTTAGGAGAAAGGGCCTGGTGGGCGTCTCACCCTTGGATGGGTCCTTGAAAGAGACCATGTGAACCCCCCTCCCCACCTCCCAACTAGTTGCTAGGCAAAGTCTGCTCTTCTACTTGAACCCTCCCATCATGGTGTGTCACCACCATTTGCTGCTCTCACCAATAACCGAATGGGGTTAACCAATTCGGTTAACCCACCAACACTGAGCGAAACAAGCCCCTTCTCTCTATAAAGTTTGCTGCCTCTGCCATTTTTGTTGCAATAGTGCAAGGCACACCACTACTATCCATGCTTTGAGTTACACACCCTAGTTCCACCACCACACTCTGCCTTGGACTGACTCTCCGAGTACTCATTTCCTTATGACAAAACCCATACTGACCAGGCAGAGGCAAAGTCAGATCCCAGCTACTGGGCCAGCAAGCTGTGTGACCCCATAGACTAGCCCTTTCGTCCTCAAGAGACACAGACCCATAAACAGAGTCGGAGCTGCAATGAGGCCAGAAGAGGCGCTCTCGGCTATATGGCGCTGTCCCCTCCTACCCTTCTGCTGCATGGCTCAGTGGTGCTGGGGTGCCCTCAGTGTGAAGGGCCAGGGGCATTGCTCTAGGGAGAGAGGCCCAGGGCCAGGCTGGGAAGCCAAGATCCCTGGAACAATTACTTGCAGTGTAATTAATGCTTTTAAATCACCCAGAAATTTAATCTCCCTCCCTCCCTCCCTCCCTCCCTCCCTCTCTCTCTCCTCCCTCCTTCCCTCCCTTCCTTCCTTCTTCCTTTTTTCTTTCTAAACACAGGGTTTTCACTTTGTGGCTCACACTGGCCTGAACTGGCTATGTTCAGATTACAGTTGTGTATCACCATGCCCAGCTCTCATACAGCTTTGCTCGAAGCAGGGACGGTAAGAACATAGATCAGCAGACACAGGAAACTGTCATGGAGGAGGATGTACATTCTATAGCCCTCCAAACAGGGGGCAAGGGATGCTGCTAAGGACCACATGAGAAAGTACTGGCGGCCGGGCGTGGTGGCGCATGCCTTTAATCCCAGCACTGGGGAGGCAGAGGCAGGTGGATCACTGAGAGTTCGAGGCCAGCCTGGTCTACAATGCTACACAGAGAAACTCTGTCTTGAAAAAACCAAAAAATACAGAGAGAAGAGAGACAGAGACAGAGAGAGACAGACAGAGAAAGTGTATGTGTGTGTACTGGCAAGTCAAAGAACAGAGTGGGATAATTCAAAGAACCATCCCTGGAAAGGTGAGGTGAGGTGCAGCAGGCAGGTTAAGATGGTCTAAACATGTCAGAGGGCTCTGGGCCACAAGGACTCTCGCTAGAAGTCTGCATTTTTGCTATTGGGTCATTAAAGGAGGTGGGGGACAGGACTCAGCACAAGCAGGCTCTACATAGGGAGTGGGCTGGGGCACAGCTGCTTTTATCAGCATGAAATATGTGCTGCGGTGGCTGCTGTCTCTAGGGGTTATCCAGCTCTGGGATGGGCAACCTCTCTGGGGATGGCACGGCTCGAAGCTGCCGGAGTGCCGTGAAGCACGGAACACAGCAGATGAGCAGTCAGCTCCTAATGACCTGGGAAACAGAGGCTGAGGGCTTGGGATTTGGCTGCATTGGTGCACTGGTTGGATAATATACAGAAAGCTCTGGACTTGATCCCCAGTGCTCCATAAACCTAGGTGTGGTCATACCCACCTGCAACCCTGGCACTCTGCAAGTGGAGGTAGGAGAATTGAAAGTTCAAAGCCTTCTTTGGCTATCTAGTACGTTTGAGGCCAGCCTAGAAGAGACAGAAAAGGAAGGAGGGGAAGGAGAGAAAGACCAGGGGGGTTAGTTAGAGGAGAGGGAGGAAAAGAAAGAAGAGGAAGAAGATGAGGAAGAGGATGAAGGAGAAAGAAGAGGAAGAAGAGATTATGGTCAATCCTCGGTGACACTGCATTGCACACAACCCAGCAAAGCTTGGCAGTGCCCTCCAACAGCCTGGTCCTCACCACACGTCTCAGTGAGCATCTCTGTCCCTCAGGCTTCCAACTCACAACCCAGGAGCTATGGACCTGCTGCTCTCTTTCAGGCTCCCTGGGTCCCTCTCAGGGTACCACAATGGCCAGGCTTCACTATGATCTTGGTCTGCATCTGATGGCAGGTTGATAGGGAAAGGGAAAGATGGCTGACTGGTCAAGATCCGGATTGAGCCTGTGCAGGTTTGAATAAGAAAGGGCCTCTCAGGCTCAAATGCTTGTTTCCCAGTTGGTGAGCTGGAAGGATCATGACCTGTGACCTGGGAGGAGGTGTGTCACTGGAGGTGGGTGCGAGGTCTCAAAAGCCCACAAGAGGCCCAGTCTAGCTCGCTCTCTTCCTCCTGCCTGCAGATGACCATGTAAACTCTCAGCCCCTGCTCCAACACCATGCCTGCCTGTCTGCCTGGATATCTTGGACTGATCCTCTGAAACTCTGAGCCCTCCAGCTGAATGCTTTCTTATACAAGCTGCCTTTGTCATGGTGTCTTTTCACAGCCAATGAAAGAGCAACTACAACAGAGGCATTTCTGAAGGGCCATTCTAATACTCTGATACCCTGGGATGTTAGCCTTAGGCTGTAGCTGAGCTTCTCCCTTTGTGCTCTGGGCTCTCTTTTCCTTTGGCTCATTGATAGAGCTTTAACACGTTCTCCCATCTTGTTCTCTTGGGTCTAATTTGTTACCACCACCTGGCAATATCAATGCATTGTTGAAGTCTTTTTTTTCCTTCCCTCCCACACCATGCTTGGCATACAGCCAGGACATTGTCCTACAGGGACTTGCCAAGGCTCAGACCTGGCCAGCTGGCCTTCTACACAGCTCAGCACTCCTGGCAGAGACCTCTTTGCCTGGGACTTTAGGGCAATGATTTTTCTTCCTCACGTGTCTCCATAAGGTCACATCCAGAAGATGGAGACAGCCTTAAGTGCCACTGCCCTCTTCGGTTCCTGGTGGTTTTCTACCTGCATCCCTACCCTCGCTCCCACTCCAAGCTTAGGTGCCACAAAATGGCAGGAAGCCTTTGTGCAGCACATTGTTAGCAGTGAGAAAATGCCTCACTCTGTGCAGATACATCTGGCTCTTGCCTTGTGCTGGTCTGTCCTACAGAGCACAGGGAACAGTGAAAACATCAGCACTTCTCCTGCCATCTGCCTGCACTGCTGCAGTGGGGGTTCTGAGGCTAGACCATCACCCGTCTGCCTGCACTATTGCAAAGGGGGCTTTGGGGGCTAGACCACTCTGTAAGCCCTGCTCAGTGGGGGTTCTGGGGCTAGGCCACCACCCCTCTGCCTGCATTGCTGCAGTGGAGAGTCTGAGGCTAGACCATCACCCATCTGCCTACATTGCTGCAATGGAAGGGTCTGAGGCTAGACCATTTCTGGTCAGACACACTACAGGAATGTCTTAGTCAGAGTAAGCCACAAGTACCATAGTGCCTACCATGGCAGCAAGGGGGGCAGAGACTGGACCTTTACTAGCTGTAGTGGTTAGTGTTGACTGCCAGTTCAAGAAGACCTAGAATAACCCAGAGCACGCCTTTGAGGGATTATCTTGATTAGGCTAGCTGAGACGGGCAAACCTGCCCTAAATGTAGCACTCCTACGGCTGGGACTCTGGAATGAATAAAAAGGATGACGCAATCTCAACTTCAGTATTCATCCCTCCCTTTTACAGAAGATGAAATGTGACCAGCTGCCTCCTCGGGCTCCTGCCACCATGACTTCCATGCTGTGCGGCACTGCACCCTGGAGCTGGGAGCCAGGAAACTCTTTCTTCTCCAGTTTCCTTTGTCAGGGAGTGTTATCACAGCGACAGAAAAGTAACCCAGACGCCTGTCACACACCATAAGAGAATGCTCTAGGCACAGTACACACCACAGGTACCATGGTGGCCCCAGGACATTACCATGGAGCTCAAAACCCCCTTTGCCCAGTGATGTCATCATAGCCATTGCAATGATAAGAGTCCTAGCCCAATGGGTCCCTGGCAATTTGCTGTGACCTGCTGTGATGCTCAACCATACAGCATCTTCCAGTGCTACCACACACTGCACAGTGCTTGACAACGGTGACAAAGCTGCTGCTGCTGCTGCTCCACACACTCCCTAACACTGGATTCTGGAAAGCTTCCCTTCTGCTTGTGAAAATGTCAGCGACAGGACAGCGTGTAGTGCTGTGTGGCAGGAGGGGCCACGATGACACTTCTCCCCTGCGGTGGTGGCTACTGAGCATGGGGCTTCAGGCCAGCTAGGCAAGGCCCTACTACTTAGCCATAGCCCTCTTTTTGCTTTTTATTTTGAGTTGAGGTCTCACTAAGCAGCCCAGGCTGGCCTCGCACTCACCCTGTAGTCCAGGCAGACGTTAGTGTTCTCTCTGCCTCAACCTCCTGACTAACTGGAATTACAGCCCTGCAGTAGCAGCCTCGCCATTGCCACAACCCTTAAATTGTGTTGTTTCTTTTTGCTTGACTTCAACATTTATTTTAATTAAAAATATTTTTAAAATTTCATTCAATATAGTTTGGCCATATTCTTCCAATTCCTCCTTACCTGGTCCACTTAATGTTCATTCTTTCCTCCCCTCCCCTCTCTTCCCCTGCCCTCCCCTCTCCTTGCCTCCTCCCCTCCTCTCCCCTCCCCTCCCCCTCCTCTCCTCTTCTTTTATCTCTCTCTCTTAAAAAAACAACGAAAAGTTTTAAAAGGTAAATTAACTAAAAAAGACAAAAGAAAAGAAAATCAATAAGACAAAAAAAATACCAAAGCAAAGTAAAAAGTATGTGTATGCATATGTATACACACACACACAAAAAAAAACCAAAAAAAGCAAACCCATAGAGTCTGTTTTGTGCTGTTGAACTACTCCTGGGCATGGTGCCTGGCCTGGAGAACAGTTGCTTTACATAGTGGACATTTCATTGGAGAAAACTGATTTTTCCCTCTCCCAGCAGGTATGAAAATGATTTTGAAATTTAAACTTATGCATACCTGTGTTTACAGTCATGTTTCCATTGATGCTTGCAGAGGCCAGATTGGGGCATAGGGTCCTCTGGAGCTGAAGTTATATGAGGTTGTAAACGAACCAATCCGGGTGCTTGGAACCAAACTTGAGCCATTGGAAACAGCAGCAAGTGTTTGCAAATGCTGAGCCATATCTCCAGTCTCTTTAACCTTGGGTTATTTTGTTTATTACAGTGCTAGAAGCAGCAGGCTATAGACTATATTATATATGCAACAGACTCTGTCTGAGTGAGGGAGCAAGAGATAGACGAAATACCTGATATCAACCTCTGGCCTCCACAGTGCCTGTGTACATACACATCCTCAAACACATCTTCATATAACACCCCACAAAAGACATCAGTGAAATTAAAAACAGAAGAAAAAGTTGGCTTTTATATGGAAACCTACTACTGTAGAAGGTTCCATATATATATGGGAGAATACCTCCAAACTTGATACCACATACTAACAAAAACCTCAGTACCAGCAATGGATTGCATAATTTTTTGGTTATTGGCCAGTTGGGTCTTGTGGTGGTTTGAATAAGAATCCTCTCCCTACCCAAAAAGCATCAGGAAGTGGCACTGTGTGAAAGGATTGGAAGGATTAGGAGGTGTGGCCTTGTTGGAGGAGGTTTGTCACTGCGGGGTGGGTTCTGAGGTTTCAAAAGCCCATGCCTTGTCCAGGCTCTTTCTCTCTGCCTGCAGATCAGGTTGTAGCTCTCAACTAGTTCTGCAGGGCCATGGCTGCCATGGCTGCCATGCCTGTTGCCAGTATGATAATGGGCCAAGCCTCTGAAACTGTAAACAAGCCCCAATTTAACAGTTTCCTTTCAAAGAGTTGCTGTGGTCATGGTGTCTCTTAATAGCATTAGAACAATCACTAAGATGGGTCTCACTGAGTCACAAACGTAAGACTCTAATGCTGAAGACATCACATACTTGAGTCATAAACATGGAAAAACCAAGTGGGTACTGACCTGGAGCTTCAACCCTACTGACTCGCTTTCATGGTACTGGAAGGTACAGTCACGCTACTGGAGGAGCAGAGTAATCATCAGCCACTCAGAGACTATGGGTGTTCTCATAGCCACTCAGCTATGAGCACTATGCGCTATAGCAATGGCTGGCCTGGTTAGAGACACCCACTGGTGCAACAATGCCATGAGCATTTTGTGCATAACAATGCTTTCTGATCAGACTTAAGGCTCATTTCATGAGATGGACCCTGGCACCACTAATAGGGTCAAGAACCATGGCTAGACAGGCCACAGACCCAAGGTAGAACCTACTACTATTAATGTGCTAAATGGACATCGTGTTAAAATGACTCCTAACGACTTCTTGCTATACCCATAGACCAGTACATCTCTCACCCGTCATCAGAGAAGCTTCTTGCAGCTGGCAATTAACAGAGACGCCCCCCCCCCCACATCTGGTCAGCGTGTCTAGAAGAAGAGACTATGTCCATTCCTAAATGGGACATCTATACCACACCTCTCCTCCCAAGGCTTAGGAGTCTTTGCAGAAGAGTGGGTAGAGAGATTTAAAGAGCCAGAGATGGTAGATGAGTTCAAGGAAACAGTGGTTTCCGGACACAATAGGGAAGTTGCACCTATGAGTTCACAGTGATTGCGACAGGAGGCGAAAGAAACCCCAATATGTAGAGAAGGGGAAGGAAACAAAATCACGTCCCTGGCTCATAGGCGTATGGTATGGCAACTGAGCTGTTGGCATTTGTCAGCCCAAGGGACAGGGAAAGTAAGTGCTCTTTAATGGTGTGACCCCTTGCACACTGACCATACTCCAGGAGTTTTGCAGAAGTTACCTGTAATAACGGCACCTGAGGGGTTGAGGCAGGAGGATCACATGTGCAAGTTCAGCGTTGCAACGTGAGGGGAGCCTGCCACGAACGCCTTCAGATTCTTGTCAGCGGCCCTCGGGCAAGTGCCTCTTTGTTCCTGGCTGTGCCCATCCTGTCCTATGCTCTGGACTCAGGTCCACCCAAACCACAGATCAGATCCCGAGGTCTTCCACGCACCAACCACGGCTGTGGCTTCTTTTGGCTCCCTGTCCTCTCCGGCTGGTGCGCTCTCTGAATGGAACAGTTGTTTGCAGACATTTCCTTGTCGAGTGAAAGATGCGGAGCATCCAGTCTGAGCTGTTTCTGTTTGTCTGTCTAGAGCGCAGATCAATGAATAATCTCACGCCTACCGGGAAGAGAGATCCAGATGGGCGAGTTTTCTGTGTTTATAGTGGGGCTGCAGCTGAAACTCCATTGAGAAGCTTCATTCAGAAGCATCATTGAAGCTACACGCTTTCTCTCTGTGACTTTACGTTTACATGCCTGCAACTCAAAAAGGCCCCTTCCTCCCAGTGAGCAGTGGTGGAGCAATTTCCTAACTCCAGGTAGTATCACCAAATGTGATATAAAATCCCTCAGAGGTACATTGTTCCAAGGGTGCCTTGGAACTGATAATCAAGCCCTCAGGCAAAAGGAATATTTCTAAAATTACCAGGAATCATTGAACCTCAAATGATTAAGCGGGTAGGGTGCAGGGCTGAGAAAATCTTGCAAGAAATAACATGGAAAATTTAATCAGTCAGGCCACACAGTTTACTTAAAATGTTGATAAATAACTTGCTTAGTTTTCAATTTAATAAACACTGTTGTAACTTGTCATTTTAAAGAAAGTGTGTGTGTGTGTGTGTGTGTGTGTGTGTGTGTGTGTGTGTGTGTGTGTATGTCCCCATGCTTGGAGGACAGGGGCTGGTGGCGAGTCTTTTCCAGATAGGGTCTCTCATTGAATCGTTCCCCAAATGGCTAGATTGTCTGGCAAGCAAGCTCTAGGGACTGTGCTGGTTAGTGTTATGTCAACTCAACACAAGCTAGGATCATCAAAGAAAAGGGAGCCTCCATTGAGAAAATGCCTCCATGTGATCTGGCTGCAAGGCAAACCAATAGGGCATTTTCTTTATCAGGGATGGATGTGGGAGGGTCCATCCCATTGCAGGAGGTGCTATTTCTGAACTGGTGGTCATGGGTTCTAGAAGAGAGAAGGCTGAGCAAGCCATTGGGAGCTAGCCAGGGAGCAGAACCCCTCTATGGCCTCTAACATCAGCTCCTGCCTCCAGGTTCCTGCCCTGTTTGAGTTCCTGTCCCAACTCCCTTCAGTGATGAACAGGCCTGTGGAAGTGTAAGCCAAATAAACCCTTCCCTCTCCAAGTTGCTTTGGTCATGGTATTTCATAGTAGCAGTAGACACCCTAAGACAGGGATCCACCTGCCTCTTCCTGCTTCCAGTGTTAGGGTTACAGGTATGTGCCACTACATCTGGTTTATATGGGGGGTGCTAGGGATTTGAACTCAGGTCCTCAACTTTGTGCAGCTACCTCTCCAACTCTCTGATTTATTAGTGATAAACATAGCTATAGCTTCTTATTCCATGTGCATTTGTCCTTCTTAAAGTGATGTGGGCCTTCTGATGGGATAAGCTAGACTCAATGCTTAACATTATAAGATGAACATTTATGTTTAATCAATCTGAAAATCATTCTGGCAAACCTTCCACCGTAAGGTGGAAAGACAACCTGGAAGATAATTTCCACAATTTTCAGGTAAATTAAAACTTTGCGCTAACTACTGGATTTTGAACCGGTGCCCAGGCCATCTCAAAGATAATACCCTGAACTGCTAATTACTAACTACAATTTTCCCACACTCCTTCCACTGTCTAGATGCTACAAACAGGCTATATGTTAAGTTGGCTGATAGGTGTCTTTACCTTTTTGCAATTTTTTTTTCCTTACTTTGAGATGTACCGTGGCAGCTGTAGGGTAGGGAGTTGTAGGTCTCTCTGGAGAGAATTGCTATGGTCAGAGATACCCACATCTCGATGAATATTTATTTACCATCTTCTTGCTTCAGCCTTCTAAGTGCTGGGATTGCGAGTGTGTCCCACCACTGCCAGCTTAATGAGTTCTTAGGTAACGTTTTAAAAAAATTAATGATTATTACACTTAGTATTAAATACTATATTGGTTCCAAATGAAAGACTTTGAGTCTTGCTCTGCCAAGGTAGAATCTTTCTGGTCCTAATAAGCAGTGTTAAATTGCTGTTAATCTCTATTTATTAATCCCAGACACCAGAAACTCGTTGCATCAAAGTCATCACTGGCTTTATGTTGGTCTTGTCATGCTCTTTATAATTAAAACAAACAAACAAACAAAAGTAACCCAGGAAGCCCCTTGCTTCGGAAAGAGCTGAGGTCTTTTACAAGCATGTTTATTCAAAATATTTTATTGTCAGGTTGGCTGGATGGGGGAGACAAGGTGATGCTTGGGGAGTAAGTATGGTTGCTGGGTAAACGTGAAGATCTGAGCTTGAATCCCTAGCACTCACATAAAAACCTGGGCCTGGGCCTGTCTTACCCAGTACGCTGCGTGGCAGAGATGGGAGGATCAAGGGGTTTTGTTGCCTGACATCTTAGCTCTTGTCTAAGTGAGAGACCCTGTCACGGGACTAAGGCAGAGAATGCTAGAACAGGGTACCTGATGTCTTCCTCTGGCTTCTGTATGTGCAGAGAGGTAGACATACTGATCTACACAGTCCCACAACACACACACACACACACACACACACACACACACACACACACACACACACACACACACACACACACAGAGTCAGGCATTCTTTTTGGTCGCTCTTCATCCTGTCTCAATCAGTATTCAAACTTGACAACTTTCGATAAAGACGAAGTACTAAAGGGCAACATTCGCACCTATATCTTTGAGATTTCCCAGAAGGCCTATGGAAAGTCATAAAGTGTTTACTCTTTCTCCTTGTACAGAAAAACAAATACTGCTGTTTGCGTGGTGTCTGTGTCTGTGTGCTATTATTGGTGGGTGGCTTGGGAAGAAAGACCAAATTGGGAAGATGTGCTTAGCTTCTCCTGGGCTGCAGCTGTAGGAACGAAGTGACAGCCATATCTCAGAATCGTGTGTTTCCTGGAGACATGGCAGTGCCTGGCTGTCCATGAGATATGGTGCCATTTGCCAGAGTCCTGGGGCTGCTGTGTGTGGCGTCAAACAAAGGGATGGTTCTATCAACCGTCATGTCACCGATTTGGAAAACGCTGGCAGGGTCTCAGCTTGGCTTCTTTAAGCTTGAATCTAGCTTTTTTGTTGTTGTTGCTTTGGTTTGGTTTTGTTATCGGTTTTTGAGACAGGGTTTCTCTGTGTAGCCTTGGCTGACCTAGACTTGCTCTGTAGACCTGGCTGGCCTCGAACTCACAGAGATCTGCCTGCCTCTAGCTTTTTACCAGTTAGTGCCTGACCACAGTGAGTTACCATCACTTCCCCACAGAGTGTGGTGGTACATAATTGTTCAGCCTCATGCGACAAGCCTCACAATATCTATAGCTGCCCCTCATATTTTCTTGGTGTGTTCTGACCATGCGTGTGCTCCCATGTTCATGATATAACATGGCTTAACTTTCCTCAGAACTTTCTATTTGAAAATTATCACTGTACTGGTTACTTTCCTGTTGTTATGATAAAAACACTCTGACCAAAGCAATGTAAGGAAGGAAAGGGTTTTTACAGTTCCACATAGAATTCACCATGACCACATCCAGGCAAAACAGGGGGCATGGGTGGGAAGCTGTCTGATCACAAATGGAGGGGGCGGGAGGTGAAGGGGGAATGAGAGGAAGAGAGGGAGGGAGGGAGGGAGGGAGGGAGGGAGAGATAGAGACAGAGAGACAGAGACCACACACACACACACACACACACACACACACACACACACACACGAGAGAGAGAGAGAGAGAGAGAGAGAGAGAGAGAGAGAGAGAGAGAGAGGGAACAGGGAAATGGGACAAAGCTATAAAACCCCACCCCGCAGTGACACACTACCTCCAGCAAGGTTCCACATCCTAAAAATCCCAAAACCTTCCCAAGAAGGCTTGGAGGTCAAGGGTTCAAATCCATGAGCCAGTGAGAGAATTCTCTCTCCCAAGTTGCTCCGCCGCAGCCGCCTGACACCTTTCCTACCTGGCTCATCACACAGTTTTGTTGTTGCCTCATTCTGATGCTTCGGCTGCCAGCCTGAAAGCTTATTCTCCAGCAAGAAGATGGACTCAGGGCCACACAGAAAAGATCCTGCCAGGTGCTTTCGGGGGTGGCGGGTGCGGGGGTGCGGGGGAGGCAGGCTTCTAACTAGGCCAGGGATTGGAGAATCCTACTGGAAAATTGATGGCTGCAAGCGGGATGGAGCGGAGGGAGAATTAAAGAAAAGCAAATGATAGGGTTGAGGAGGCTTGGTGTGTAAGAGCATTTGCTGTGTAAGCACAAGGACCTGAGTTCAGTTTCCCGGCACTCACACTAAAAACCAGGCTCAGTGCCCGTGGGGGCAGAGACAAGGGGGCTGCTGGAGCTTACTCTACCTTCCTAACTCAACATTCCCTGAGAGACCTTGTCTCACAGGAAGAAGAAAGGGAGCCACAGTCCTCTGGCCTGGGTGTGTGTGCCTGCACACACGCATTCACACATGCACACTACCCTTATGCATGTACACAAAGAAACCCAATGAGCTTGGGAAGGATGACCCTGGTTTTCGTTTGGAACACCGTTGACATTTTAATGTAGTATTTCTGAATAGTTAAAGAGCTCCTTTAAAAAATAAATTATCTTTAACCCACAAACAGCCATTTAGACCTTGCTTTTGTAAACTGAGACCAAATATTTGTATACGTGATGCATTATCTCCCTATTTACCACCCCTTCCCCAGAATTTGAGGACTCTTCTCTACTATTCTGTTTGTTTATTTGTTTGAGACAGGGTCTCTCTGTGTAGCCCTGGCTGCCCTGGACTCACTTTGTAGACCAGGCTAGCCTTGAATTCACAAAGATCTGCTGCCCCTGCCTCCTGAGTCCTGGGATTAAAAGCGTGCGTCACCACGCCCAGCTGACTATTCTTATTTTTGCGGAAATATAATTATAGGTTTAGTAAGAAATCCATTCTCTCTCATGAGCCCCATCTTCCCAGGGACTTGCAAGTAGGCAAGGTAAGGAGAGAAATTTTCTTCAGTGGTGTAGCTACCTGTAAGATGCTCATACTCCTGCAAGCAACCTTAAACTCATCAGATCACACACACAAAAAATAAAGTAAGCATGGAAGTAGAAGGAAGGCGAATTCGGGGGAAAATAGAAATAGAAAGTGAACCAAAAAAGAGAGTAATGGAACGAATATGACGGAACATTGTTCACGTGTATGAAAATGTCATAATGAAATCCATTATAATATACAATTGACACACGCTAATAAATCATTTAAAAACTCCTTGTTATGAGGACATCTAGTGAAGACGCTGGTTACACAGCCCAGGCTGGAACAGCATATTTGAGAATGATGCTCTGGTAGGTAAAAGCGCCCAGGCAGCTGTATGCCACTACATCAGCGTGTATGAAGGGGGACTTACAAAGCCTTTGTGGAAAAGCTGGCCTCACGCCTGGCTCACAGGTCCCCAGCTTTACTGAACGGAAAGGAAAGCCACTCTTTTTAGCAGGCTCAGAAATCTTAGTCTATTTTAGAAACATCAAGAAATGAAGAGTTCTGGTCTTAAGATGACGGCTCCACTGGTAAAGGTGTCTACTGCTAAATCTCAAACCTGAGCTTGACCTCTGGGATCCACATGGTGGGAGGGGAGGAAAGATTCCTGTGAGTTTGTTCTCTGACCTCCACATGTGTGCCACGGCGAGGGCATGCGGATGTACGCACACGAAAGAAAGAAAGAAAGAAAGAAAGAAAGAAAGAAAGAAAGAAAGAAAGAGAGAGAGAAAGAAAGAAGGAAGGAAGGAAAGAAAGAACAATTTTAAGATGAAGTTGAAAAACTCAGAACTTAGATATCAAAACCTAAAACAAATGGAATTCACAAAGACGTACAGGTACCACAGTTGGTATCTGCTGGAGAGTTCTTGGCATGTCTTCCCACCCTCAGATGCCTGCAAATGGGAAGATCCCATATTGCCAAGATTTCAGTCTTTCTTAAATTCTCCTACAAACTCAACACAAACTACTTCACAGGCTAACTG
This sequence comes from Acomys minous, assembly GCF_964271855.1. Lineage (NCBI taxonomy): Eukaryota > Metazoa > Chordata > Mammalia > Rodentia > Muridae > Acomys > Acomys minous. The sequence goes on from NC_140495.1 coordinate 59,726,964, forward strand.
AAAATATACGTGAGAACATTTAAAAAAGACACGGAATAACTGAACTAATATTGACCAAGAGCAAATGGGAGGACCATACCCCCTTTTCAGAAGCACTATCTTAGTTACTTTTCTGTTCCTGTGGCAAAATACTGTTAACAAAGACAACTTAAGGACAAGTTCATTTTGGCCCATGGTTTCAGAAGGATATACGCCACACTGGCTGGGAGGGCATGGCAGCAGACCGCTGAGAAGATCACATCTTAACCACACACAGGAAGCAGAGAGAGTAAGCAGGAAAGGAGATGAGGCTGTGTACTCTCAAAGCCCACCTCAGTGACATACTTCCTCCTGCAAGGTTCCACACCCCAGAAGTTTGGAAGTTCCCCACCTGATCCAAAGGGTACTGCCAGCTGGGGACCACGTGTTCAGATACATGAACCTATGGGGGACCCTTTTCATTCAAACCACAACAGGTGCAAAAGGAATCCGTGCAGAAATAACGATCTCATCCTTTCAATGAAGTTCAGGTTGAACTCACTCTCAACTTTCTGTATGCTAGGATACAGCTGTGTGCCACCACACAAAGCGGTGTTGGGATTGCCTTGAGGACAAGCAATGTCACCCTCTAATCTACATTCTTTTCTCAGATGTCTCTCAGGGAGGAAGATTGGGGACATTTCAGTGAAAAAAATGTCTACACTGGACATTAAAAAATTTAGGAACAAAAAGGCCATAAAATTTCTGGCTGTTTTCATTGACTATTTGCACTTTCAAATCCAGCCCCTGGTACTATTCTTGTTTTCTTTTGTTTTGTTTTGTTTTTCCAAGACAGGGTTTCTCTGTGTAGCCCTGGCTGTCCTGGACTCGCTTTGTAGACCAGGCTGGCCTCGAACTCACAGCGATTCGCCTGCCTCTGCCTCCCAAATGCTGGGATTAAAGGTGTGCACCACCACGCCCAGCACCCTAGTGCTATTCTTACAAGTCGTTCTGGGAACTTCCCAAACCACTTAGCAACAATATAATTGTGTGCTGTGGGTCTTTTTGTTTTTGAGACAGAGCCTTATGTAATCCAGCTTGCCCCAAATGTCCCACACTCTTTTTTTTTGGGAGGGGGGTGCTAAGATAAAATTCAGGCATGTCAGGTGAGCACCCTGTCTATTGAGCTACATCCCAGCCCCAGTGATTAAGCTAAGGATCTACTAAGGACCCATGCCTGGCAATCAACTGTCTTCCTTAAGGGGTAAGAAGTTCAATTCTCAGGCACAGGCTTTGCCACAGAGCCATTACAACCCGACAGAAAACAGCAGGCAACAAATACCACCTCCGTGGGAGTGCCCAGCTCATACGAACACCTCTAATCCCAGTCCTGGGGCTTCACAGAGTTTACGGGGAAAGATCTGCAGTGTCTTGAGAGTGAAATGTCCCTCCAAAGCTCATGTTGTGGACACTCAGTCAGTGGGTGGTGGAAAATGGCCAGAGCAAGTAGTTCCCTAGGGGTAGTGAAGCTGTGAAGGTTATATCTGGCCACTGTTTGCAGCTTGCTAGCTTGCTTCCTGGCCAGCTGTGATGTGAGGAGGCTTAGCCACAGACTTCACTGCCATGGATTCCAATATACCTTTCCACCAGGACATCTATCTGACACCATCACTCAAATAAATATTTAGGTTGCCTATATCTAGTATGTTGTCACAGAGACAAAGAAAAAGTATCAGGCATTTTATTTTAATCTTAAAATCATTTATAATTCATCCGTATTTTTCTCTACTCTTGCTACTATAGAAAACCAGTGACCAAAAGAATGTCAGACCGAAGGAAGCAGATCAGGCTAATGTTAACTATTGTAGGGGGCAAAGGGAACTCATCTGCTTGGTTTGAGAGAGTACCAACAACCAGGTCTTGCTCAAGGTAAACAGTGATGCTGTCTACCCTACACCCGCCCCCATATAAAAACCCAAAGGGGGAGGAGTCATGAAATGAGAAACTGTAGGCGCCTAAAGGTTGATGAAGGAAGTAAGACTTTTATTCAGTGCTGTAGTCATTGGTAAGGTAGTCATAATCTTGTACCCACGATCCTGTAAGCAACCCTAATGAAACACACACACACACACACACACACACACACACACACACACACACGTCCCCCGCCCCGATCTTTTTGCCTGCCTGTTCCATCCTGATATTATATTTCTCCTCCTCACTCGAGACATAAACACAGACCTGTGATTTTCAAGTTCTGTTTTGCTGTAACTGCTGAATTCATAACCCTGGAGAATGTGTGAGCTGCCAAAACACTGTTCCAGTGTGCCCACTGAGCCTGCTCCCAACGGTGAACCATCACATCACATCAACCCAGGCCTGGAACAGTTCAGACACGGCGAGTCACTACCACCCCTCTGATCCTGTTCAGTGCTTGAAACATATTAATTCCCCCCTCCTTCTCGCAGCAGTGCTCCTCCCTAGCAGTCTCTCTCCAACCAGATCTCCTCATCTGAAACAAAAAAATCTACAGAGCATTCCTGAAGGGCGTGGTTTCTCAGTTCTCCCCCAAGGGTGGCACATAGGTAGTCACACTGTAGGCGGGAAGAGAATTAATTCACTGAGGTTTCGGGCTGTCTCCGTGACTAGGGGCAGGCCTGCCTAGGAACCTAGATGAGAAACACTAATGGTGTCAAAGCTTCACACAGATCCACAGCGTACATAGAAAGACCTTCTAATTTTAGCACCCATTCCTGGCCAGGCAAGACTTTACCAGCATAGCAACGAGCAGAGTGTAGAGCATGGAAGCGGGGCAGGAAGGATTCAAAAGGGACCAGAAACTCCTTGCCCAGTACCTCTGGATGCTGTCCTGTCTGAATACATTGAGATGCCTTTCCTAATACTTCAGTGGTTCTGTGTCATGTTGGGGGGGGGGGGTCTGGCATTTGCTTCTGGGTCTCAAACAACCCTGAAGCACAATGTTGTCTCTAGTCTGCTGTCACAAACCCTGGGACATCTGAGAAGCACTCAAGCACCAGCCCCCGGTCATGCTTTCCACTCCTGACCTCCAGGAAGCAGTCCCTGCTGTTTCTGAGACCCATCACCCTACCCCAGTGCAAGGAGCTAGACTTGGGGATCCTTAGATCTGAGGCTTCTTGACACACACTGCCATCTCTGATCCCCCATGCTGTCTTGCTGGTACACATATCCTGGGGCAGAAAGAGAAGGGAAGAGGGCTCAGGGCACTTGAGGCACTGGGTCATCAAAAAAAGAGAGCCTGGGCTGGGTTTGCAGTTCCTAGGGGCCAGAGAAAGTATGCTTTCCAAACCCAAAAGGCAAGATGTGCTTTGGAGTAAAGGCAGAGGAAAGGGCTTTTTGCTGAATTGTTTAAAGTCTCTCTTACGGTGTTATCTCCCTTGGTGCTCAAAAAGGTTCTATTTAGGCTCAAGAAGAGACACACAGTTTCTGGGGAAGTCATCAAGATTGGAGCCGAACCGTGTAGCTGAAGACACCAGCAGTTGGATACCAGAATTTCTGAACGTCATCTATCTGTTTTGGGAGAGCACAGATGAGAGTCCTGGACTACTAAAAACAAAGGTCTGTGCGTGTTTCCTTCCCTTTTCCAAGTCTGCTAAAAACTACGGTGCGAGGTTCATGTTCCTCAGGGTCTCACTGCTCTGCTCAAGCAACTTTTATTCAACCCATACTCAACATAGTCTTTGCTCCGTCCTGGGGGTGGGGGATGGAGGTGAGAACGGGGCAGAGGGCTGCTGCCAGCGCGAGGTCCCTTAGCTCCTGTCTGGCTTTGACGCACAGTTCAATCTCATCCCTCTACCTGGGCGGGGCCAGCACCGTTTCTCAGGCTGAGCATCGCTCAGGACTAACGGGTACACTACCTCTGCGATTTTCCAATAGCAACTGCCTTCCTTCACAGCACTCACTGCTAAAATACAAAGAAACCAAGGCAACAATTAACCAAAGATAAATGATCACCATCCGGTGAAGTCGCTCTGGATTTTCTCACTCCTTAGTGAGGATCAAACTCTTCCTCCCTGTTGGTACCTAGAATTCTGTTGTTTAGCTACGCCAGGAGCTCTAGGGGGTACACAGTAGAGGGAGAAACCAGAGAATCCCACCTGGAGAAACTTCACTTTTGTTGCCAAACACCCAGGTAAGCGCCTCTCTCTGAGACTCAGACCCCCAGACTCCCCGGCCAGGGGGCTACCCACACAGAAAGGGAACAAGTGGCTGAAGACAGTCAAGAAGGGTGAACCAATTTCCAGTCTCGCCTTAAGCACCCCTTTGGGCAGCTGCAGCAGGGATGTGGCAAACAAGTAGCTCCCTGCTATTAGCTGGTCAAAGAAGGGACCGGTGTCCCGCAGCCATAAGTAAAAGGCCACAGAAGGGCAAAACCGTGGGGGAGGTGGGGGGTCAGGAGACGGTAAGGTTAGCTGAGAGGGGCGAGGGGAGGCTGCGGTGAGGCCAGGGGTGCGGGAGAGCAGACAGCACCCTTACCCGCGGAGGCCGAGCGCAGGCTCTCCAGGCTCCGGGAGCGCGACGGGGCGCCGCGCATGCCCGCAGCGCGGCCGCCGCACACCACGCCGCTGCTGTCCGAGTCGGAACCGGGGGACAACCCCGTGCTGCTGCCGCTGCTGCTGCTGCTACTAGTGCCCAGGTCGCCGCTGGTAGGACCACTCGACTCGCTGGGGCAGCGCGGCGCTCCGGGGCAAGCGGGCCCGAGTTCCAGCCACAGGCCGGCGGGGTCCCGGGCACCATCCCCGCCGCACGGCCGTGGCTCCGGGCCACCCGACATCGTGGGGCTCCTCCCAGCAGGCTCCCCGCCCGGCCCCGGTGCGGGCGCCGGACCCCGTGTGGGCACTGTCGGGCGGCCACCCGGCAGGGCGCAGAGCTTGTGGGCCCCGCTGCGGGTCGCCGGCCGGGCGGCGCGCTCTCGCCCGCGCGCACGCAGACCTGGGGCGCGGACGCGGGCCCCGGGCCGCCCTCGGTCCTCTCCGCGGCCGCTGGCATCGGCGCGCGGGCGTCGGGGAGGGGAATGCGCCCTGCTGCGGTATGGGCCAGCACGAGGGAGGCTTGCTCTGCAAGGGCTACCACAGTCACTGCGAGATGCAGTCCAGGGGCCCACGCAGACGACACCTGGGGCCCCCGCAGGCTCCCAAGCTGCTCTGGGGACGTGCTTGCCTGGGCGCGCCCTCGTGCCCAGGTGAGCGATGACCGCGGCCCTTCTGACAGCACTGGTGTCACTAATGGACCCTTTAAAAAATAGTGTTACAATTCACATCAAACGGGAGCAAAGTCCAGTGGCAAACATAATGGGGACGTCGCAGGTGAGGAGGAGACAGGGGTTACCTGTCCTTTCTGAGAAGGATGTCAGTTGCATTTTCCCAGACACTCTGGGGCCTTGTGTGTGTTCTTGGAGTATGCCTAGAGGAAGAGAAGCCTCCACAGCGATAACTAATTACAAAATCAGAGGCAAGATGGTGGGGACTCTTGGTCTCGCCTGGAGATTGAGAAGTCTGCACGGAGGCTGATCATAGCTACTGACCCACCTCTCTCTCTCTCCTCCCGCCCCCTCTTAGCAACAGCACTAAACGTTCTTGGGAACCAGTTCCATTTTAGAGCGCAAGAGCAGGCTCTTGTCCTTTCATCCATACCAGCTCTGAACAAAACTGGTGTTCACTTGATGGACACCAGAGGGTGTCTTAGCCACGGCCCTGATCTATTTTACTCGTTTGGGGGGCTGTGGGGGGAGCTTGTACACCTCCTGCTTCCTTCCTATCCAGCTCCCCTACTTCAGACTCTGCCACCATCCCTTACGTGACCTTGGAAAGAGCAACTGCCCCCTCTTCCTGCCTCCCCAATTTTGTCTGCGTGGAGGGTCACCATCTGTGCTCCTCTAGGTTGTCCCCTGAAGAAATACACAAGAAAGGTTCCCAACTGGCAGCCTGAGTCACACTCCCTCCGTGTTGCCCTCTGTGCACAAGGCTTGCAGTTCTACCTCTAAGGTGAACGTTGAGGTTGCTTCCTTCTCCATTACTCTACCGTGTACTTACTCACAGAGCTGCCAAGGAGAGCTTGAGAATATAAATCACACAGGGTCATTCTCCTGCACCAGTTCCTTTCAAGGCTTCTTTTTATACCCCAGATGACCCCTAAAACCTACATGTTCTGGCTGGACCGGTTTCTGTAGCATCCTTCACCCTCACTCCAACCCTACCATCCCTGTCCCTTACTTTGTCTTTCTTTCTGTCTCATTGTCTTTCTGTCTCTGTCTTTCTTTCTGTCTGTCTGTCTCTCTCTCTCTCTCTCTCTCTCTCTCTCTCTCTCTCTCTCTCCTTCTTCTTCTCCCCCCCCCCCCCCACCAGCCACAATGGCTACCTTACTCTATTTGCTTCTGGCGTTCTGCACATAGTGGCCCTGGGTTGCTCTTCTCTTTGTAGTCTGTGGTACTGGATTCTCCTCAACCTTCATATATTGGTCCATATCCTTCCTTGGCAAGATGGCATTTAACCCCTTTCAGAACTTGTTCCCATTGGTTAGCCATCTCCTGTTTATCCCTGGTCTGAGGTGAGGATATGACACCTTACCCAGTAGGATTCTCTGACTGAGCATAGTGCTGGCCACAGGCTCCATGTCCTGTGGAGGCACCTGGGGCTGGGCAGATGGCCAGGTAGGTAGGAGAAGGCAAATCTTTGCTCTTTTCAGGGTAAGACTTTGAAGAGACTAAGTGTACCTGGGAGTGCGTGGTGCCAGGTTTGTATGCCACGTAACAGCAGCTTGAGCAGGCTAGCCTGAGCAGACTGCAAGTTGAGTTTCATTTCAGATCTCCCCAAGACTTTAGTGGGTTTTGATCAGGTGGCCAATCTCAGCTGTACCATGGGGAAGGACGGAGGTCCCTGGAGGCGCAAGCTCCAGCATGGGATAGAATCTCTGCTTCTTTCCTAAGCATGCAAGGCTTCCTGTTCTGAGGTGTAAGGGATCGTAAGGGCTGCCCCACTGAGGGGCACAAGCACATGGTTATGGTTTGGATAATGTACTTTCTGGGAGATTATGGAATCTTTAGGAGGCAGAGCCTTGCCAGAGGACGTAGGTCACTGTGCCATGCCTTTGAAGGTCTGGGATGTCTCCAGTGCCTTCCCTTGCTCTCTAACGATGTACCCTGGGTGTCAGCTTCTGCATGCTTCTGACACATGATGTTCTGCCTCCCACGCACAACCTTTCCCTCCTTCCGTGCTATGTCAGGTAACTCCCGGGAGTCTGGTGAGTCCGTTGGCATCTGCCATGCTTATAGGCTTCCTTTGTGGTAGAATCAGTGGCTCTATGTGGAAACAGAAGGGGCCAAGCCTGTCTGAGCCTACAGGTCCATTTCTGTCCCATCTGCCTAACAATTAGCCCTGTGTTCAGTTTCTGTAACAGAGCTGGACAGAAAGAAGCTCAACATAGAACATTCTGGATTTCGCTCTGGATCGGCTCTTCCTGGCCTTGACCTTGGGCAGATTACTTAACTTTCTGAACAGCAAACAGAGCTATTTTCTAACTATTTCTGCAGGATGGCTGTGGGAACAGATGGGGTTACGTGTGACAGTTTATATTGATTGTCAGCTTGGCAGGATTTAAAATTGTCACGGAAAGCAGGCTCTGGGCGTGCTCATGAGGGGACTTGGTAGATTAGGTTACTAGAGGTGGGAAGATCCAGTCTGAAATGTGGGTGACACCATTTCCATGAGCTAGGGTCCCAGACTGACTAAGAAGAGAAAGCAACCTGTGCACCGGCTGTCACCTCTCTCGGTTTCCCAACTGTGGAAGTAGTATGACCAGCTGCCTCCCTGTCCTGCCGCCCTGCCTTCTGCACCATGATGGGATGTGCTCTTGGGCCGTGATCTAAATAATCTCTTCTTTAAATTGATCATTGCCAGGGTTCTGTCACAGCAGTACAGAGTAACTGATCATACATGTGCAACACCTGAAATAATCCCTGGCATTTAATCAACATGTATTAGGTATGTTCCCTGGATCGTCCACCATATTACCCAATAAGTACTATTTGTATCCCATCCTTTCTTGGACCACTGTGGAGCTATCATTTCCCTTATTTTCCCCTTTGAGGATTCATGGATGCTGCAATATCATCAGCAGCACAGGCAAGTGTTACTGTGAACGTGCTGTGTGCAGCACAACACACAGCTGCTGGGGCTATGACATCAGTAGCACAGGCAGTGTTTACTGTGAACATGCTGTATGCAGCACAGAGCACAGCCGATGGGGCTATGACAAGAAGTTTCAGACATGGATTTAGACAAGATGTGACATAAGCATTGCCACCCAATATATCTCGTCTGAGAACCTCACTGACAGGCTGTGAAAGCAGGTGAGACTGCAGCCAACCTCAGGGCAGCCAGCAAGAGCAACTTCTGAGACACTTGTATAAAACTCACTAGAAACACATTTGTAGCCTTTGGGGTGGTGGTCCAGGAATATCAGTCGCCAGCTCTGTAGGGAAGGTGGAGCCGGTGGTACCCGAACCCAAACCGCTGCTACCCTGTACTTTACAGCTCAGTGAGGCTCTGCCTTCAGCAAAGGCTCCCTCTCTACACAGCTTCAAAGGCCAGAGGTCTCTCCTCTAGGAGCAGGATGCCAGGAGGTCCCAGGCTCCCGTGTTACCCGTGGCTGAGTCCCGAGTAAGCAAGAGTGAGTAAGCAGTGGGATTTCTGCTTTGGCCCAGGGAGAATACATGGCAGGCCCAGTTAGTTCCATGCCAGGAAAGGCCATCTCCAAGGACTTCAGCTACTGCTGCTCCCTCAACTCCTGGCTCTCAGAGCATCACTCAGAGAGAAGCTTGCCACTCCTTCTGCTCCTACATCCAGAATCCTGGCTCCAAGATTTTCCTGCCTTAGGGGAAAAGCTGGCTCCCTAGCAGCACTATGCTTCTTCCCAAAGGGACTGGTCGTATTTGTAACAGAGCACAGAGAAGTTTAAGCCTAAAGGTGCCTTAGATGACAGTAGAGGTTTAGGAAGGGAACTTGGGAGCTCAGGGATGTAAAGAGTGATCCTAAACTAGGCCTCTAGAGGGAACTGGATAAATACAGCTAGAGTGGTCCACCTGGAGTCAAACACCAAAGCCTCACCCCAGAATGTTTCCTATCAAACAAACCAGAACTTGACTGGATTACTTCAATAATATTTAAGTCCTCCAGGAACGATACTGAAAAAAAAAAAAAAAGAGCAACCAGCTGCCACTCAGCACAGCTTAATAATCAGTGGAGTGTGAGAAGAGGAGGTTGGGGTGGGGGGAGTGAGGGGGTGGGGGGAGTGAGGGGGTGAGGGGGTGAGGGGGTGAGGGGGAGCCTCAGCCAAGCCACTGTCATCAGGCGACGGAACATGTGAGAGCTGCACCTTCTGAATCTGTCAGAGGCTCCGTCGTGCTGTGAGAAAGGAAAGAAAGGTTTCTAAAACAACCGCCCGGTTACTAAGCAAAGAAACGACCGTATCAGATGTAGTCGGAGAACAGTGCTCAGTGTTGATACAATACACTGCCTGAAATATTTACTTCCCAACCAAAAAAATGAAACATGTGATGGAACAGCAAAGTACGACCTTAGCAAGGAGAAAGTGTCCATACATGCTACTGCATCCATATATCATTTGTCAAAACAAAACACAACAACAACAAAAAATAATCAAAGCATCCATGTCCACAGAACCAAAGGAAACCATGATTAACAGAAGATAAGGTTGCATCACACAGGTGCTCAGACAGAAATAGTGTTAACAGAAGCAAGTGGAAGTTCTGGAGTTCGGCACAGCAATAAATGCACGAAAAGGCGCAACAGTAACTCTGACCGGCATGAAAGCTGCACTGGCTGTTAAGAGGAATATGTGCACTGCATGGGGGAGGGGGCTATTCTGTGGGTGTCTTTAAAGACAGTTGATCTTTGGTACAGGCTAATTCTGAAGGTTCTTGGCTGACTTACTTGTCTGGATGGCCTAATGACTGATGAGAGGTGGGTGTTGATTACCTACGGGGACTCGATCTGGACCTGTCTGCCCGTTCATGTGCAATGGTGTTTGTTTTATGAAAGTGGCTGCACCAGTGCTGCCTACAGATGCTTCCACCTGTCACATCATTTGATTGATTGATCCCTTTTGTAATACGTGATGATGACCTTTATCTCTTCCGACCTTTGTCGCTTCCTGCTATGTCAGATATAAGTACAGATATCTGCTCATTTTTTTTTTATTGGATTGCTCCTGGCCAAGAAGCCAGTGACAGAGCTTCACCTACTAGGGCTAAGAAGATAGCACGGTAGAGGAAGCACCTGCTCTGCAAGCTCAAGGACCCGAGTTCAATCCCTAGCACATAGGAAACCCTGGGTGTCATGGCATGTGTTGGAAGTCTCAGAACTAGGGAGGCAGTGGCAGGGAAATCCCTGGGGCCATGTAAGTGGTGAGTTTCAGATCCCAGGGAGAGACCCAGTCTCTAAACACAAGTGTGCTCACTCATACCCACATCCCCATGCAAAAGCACACACACACACACACACAAGCACTCATGTTCGCATACATGCACGCATGCACACAAATGGAGATTTTAGAGGAATGACTGTGAGAAAACCTTTGTCTTCAGATAATCCATCCTCCAAGCGAGCCCGGACACATGAACACATCGCCTTCTTATAAACTCAAAGCCTCATAATCTGCAGTTATCTCAGAGCGTTGTTCAAATTCACTGGCAGGTAAATTTGTGCAGGATTAAAAATAAAAAGACATTAAAGCTTCTGTGATGTGGGTCTCTACCTTGACCACACACAAAATAAGAAATGGTTGAGGCCGGAGAGATGGCTCAGTGGCTAAGAGCACTGGCTGCTCCTCCAGAGGATCCTGATTTGATTCTCAGCACCCGCATGGCAGCTCACAACCGTCTCTAACTCCACTCTCAGGGGATCCAACACCCTCTTCTGCCTCCAACAGCACCAGGAACACATATGTAGTGCATATACATACATGCAGGCAAAACATCCAGGCACATAAACATAAATACATTAATTAAAAGTAGCAGTCATAGCGAGGACGATGACAATGGTGATGCTGCCTCACAAGCAGGGCCAGAGCTGGCTACGCTTCCTGTCAGGCAAGAATCTAGATGTACGCTCCATTTCTCTTTATCTCAGGTGTCACCATGGAGTCGACACTTCAGCCACCGAGTGTCACAGTTGATGCGGGGATTCAGCTTAGGTGAGTTGCCTTTTCCTCCTTCAATTATTGCTGCTCCAATTCTTGCTTTCCTGCCTTCTGAACCACTCGCCATGTAACCCTTTGATCTTTTTCCTTCTCAGTTCTGGAGGAACTTCAGTTCCATCCACTTACTCTTCCCCTGGTCTTACCTCACTCTCTGCCCTTGTGGGACTTGTAACTCATGCTCTGGTCTCTAGCTTGCATACATACTTTCCAGCGCCCTCCTGGAGCTTATGGACTGTCTCTTGCTCATGTTTTTCAATTAGTTTTCAACGTCATCAGCTCTTGATGGATAGGTTTAATTTTTTCACTGGCTTGGGGCTCACCGAGCAGGCTAGGCTGGCCGGCCAGTGGGCCACACTGTCTATTCCTCCCCAGGGTTAGGGTTACACATGTGTGCAGCACATCTGTCCAGGGTTAGGATTATACATGTGTGTAGCACATCTGGCCAGGGTTAGGATTACACATGTGTGCAAGCACATCTGGCCAGGGTTAGGTTACATGTGTGTGCAGCACATCTGGCCAGGGTTAGGTTACACATGTGTGCAAGCACATCTGGCCAGGGTTAGGGTTACACATGTGTGCAAGCACATCTGGCCAGGGTTAGGGTTACATGTGTGTGCAAGCACATCTGGCCAGGGTTAGGATTACACGTGTATGCAAGCACATCTGGCTTTTTGCTTGGGTTCTGGGATTGAACTTGGGTCTTCATACTTCCGTGCTCAGTACCGACTGGTCTATGCCCACAGCCCCCTTCCACACTGTTCTATGTAATTCCATAACTTAACGTGGGGATCATAAGAGAAAATGGCTCTTCCTTGAGAGTCATTATTTCATCAGTTAGCAGATGCTCGTTTGCATCGCGGCTGACTATGAATTTATGATCACAGCCTCCACTTCACAGTGCAGTCTCAGCAGGCCCATTCACTGACAGAAAGCCCAAAGCTTGCCAGGATCCAGCATCCAACACACACACACACACACACACACACACACACACACACACACACACACACCTCGGATCTTGAGGTCAAGACCCAGGCCTGATCTACAGCTGCTTCCTCAGCCAGTCATGGGCAAATGCTCCTTCTGGCACTGACCACCCTTCACCCTCAATGGGCTTGACTAATGGCCTGGGTGCCCCCAGCCCGGCCCCACCACAACCTGGCAAAAGGGGGTGTTTTGTTTTCTCAAGTGTTTCTTTCTAAAACTCGGCTTAGGTCTTTGTCCAGCAGCCAGCGGAATGCTTTTCAATGTATCACACAAACCCACTTAGGACTACAGACTCTGTCCATCTACCAAGAGCCTCAGAGCATCCCTCAGCACCCATCTTCTGCCCCCAGCTATGGTTAAGAGAGAGTCGGGCCTGGATCATTTGGGGGCCCTCTGCCCTTCTGGAATGACTCAGCCCGTTTGTGGGTGAATATATGAAGCTATAGTGTTTACTGTTGTTTTGAGAAAGGAACCAAGAGCAGCTGACATAAAACTTAAAAAGGGGAGCACCAATGGCTAGACCTGAGACAGCAAACTACCTGGGTGTTTTTTCTACAAATGCTTACTGCAGTCTACACATCAACCACGTGAGCCTGAATCCTCCTCTCTCTCGGAGACCTAGAAGAAGGGACCCTCCCTCTGCCACATAGGCTTGAGCTCTCCTCATAGGCCCCAGCCATGCTGGGTTTTTCTGATGCTCATCTTACACAAAAGAACAATTCTTCCCAGTCTTCCTCTTCAAGCCAAACCTGAGACCTTTCAGAGTCAAGCCTGGGCACCCAGTTGTAGCATCTGCCCAGTGCTGACCAAGCCCTTCCTTAGGATACAAGATGGTCCTTGATAGCTGTCAACCCCTCTCATTTTTGGGTCACTTCTCCACGACGAGCAGACAGAGATATCACAACACTCACCCCTGTCCTTGACAGCACACCCAGGGATATGACAAGAGAAAGCCACAAAGCTCACCAGGATCAGGCGTGGGCTCTGGCCAGCCTGTGCGGTCCAGTCCCACTGGGGCACTCTGGGAGAGCAGGAGGCTTCTTCTAGGGAGGTGCAGAGACTCTGGAGAGGTGATGGTTGTCTTCCTCCAGCACTGGAATGGGGGGGGGGGGAGGCAGAAGGCAAATGAAGAAAGAGACCACAGGCTGTTAGTGCCAATGCCTAACTTCTCTAGCTCCCCAGCCTTTCCTGTGAGAAGGGGCCACGGCCAAAATGCACACTCCTCTAGGAGGCACAGTTTATACCAAAACCCAGGAGGGAGGTGACCATGGAGTCTGCAGTGTAGGAGGACATGTCTGCATCCCAGGTGGGACAGGTTGCCTTCAACTATGTGGAGTACGGACTGTAGAGGAGGCATGAGATAACACCCCTCCAAGCTGGTCAGCCTGACAGCCTTATATTTGCTCCAAAATAAAACTTTTAATTTTACTGAAAGCATATTGTCAGGGCAGGGGGGGGGGGGACATTTAATACAATGCAATTCCTGGTGCTGGGGAGATGGCTCAGTGGGTGTCACAGGGCACTGCAGGGACCTGGGAACCTGTGTGACATAAGAAACACCAGTCCAGACCAGCAAAACACATGTGCTCTGAACTTAGCTGGGTAGATAAATCTCTGGGCATATCCATGAAGGATTTTGTACATTGGGGCTCATTGAGTTGGGAAGAACTGCCCTACACGGAGGCGGTGCCATCTTATGGTTTGAGGCTCCATTTTGAATAAGAAGGAGAAGGCAAGCTAAACATATGTCTGTCTGTCTGTCTGTCTGTCTGTCTGTCTGTCTCTCTCTCTCTCTCTCTCTCTCTCTCTCTCTCTCTCTCTCTCTCCTTCTTCACTGAGATCATAGAATGACCTTCAACTCCCGCTGCCATGCCTCCGCCTCCACAACAGACTTCTCTAACTCTGAGCTGAAACACACTCTTCTTAAGTTGCTTCTTATCAGACATTGGTCACAGCTGCCCTAGAGAATGAAAAGCCTGATGCCAAAACCTGACAAGAAATGAACGGCTAACACCATGTCAGTCAGTGTGCTGGCTCCTCAGGAAGCTACGAGTAGATCTGCCTCAGGTTCCAGATATAGCATTCTTGGGCATGAACCCAAAGGACCCCATATGATGAGACACGTGCTCATCCACGTAACTGTTGCTCTATTCATAACAGGCAGAGATTGAAAACAGCCTAGATGTCTGCCGATAGGTGAGTAAATAACGAAAATGTCATACGTTACACAATGGTATATTACTTAGCTGTTCAAAACAATGACACAATTCTCATGTGAACGGATGGAACTACAAACATCATCCTAAATGAGGTAACCCAGATGCAAAGAGACAAATACGTTTGGGCTTTTTATTTTTGATATAGTAGTTTCTGATTTTGAGTTTTTATGGTGTGTGTGTGTGTGTGTGTGTGTGTGTGTATGTGTGTGTGTATGTGTGTGTTTCCTATGCTTTCTTAGCTTGTTTGGTTTTTAGTTTATTTTGTTCCTTCTGTTTTATCTTTGTTTCTTTTTTTATTTACATGTTTGTTATCTTAGGAGAGACAGAGTAACAAGGCATGGAGTTAGGGCAGGGAAGTGGAGGGAGGATCTGGGAGGAGATGAGAGAGGGAAAACCATGCAATAAAAAAACACATGGCGCACACACACACACACACACACACACACACACACACACACACACACACACACACACACAAAGTAAGAGCTAAAACCTTCCTACGTGGGATAAAGGACATTGACATGCAAACACAGTGCTCAGAAAAGTTCAGATAAGAAAGCCCAGTCTGTCTATTCCGAAAGGCACTGTAAACAAACAGCTTTAGAGATTTATTGACTTAAGACTGAATGTTTATGAGTGAGTTTATTTACATGCAGGAGCCTGAGTAATCCTGAAGAGGGCATTGGATGCCCTGGAGCTGGAGTTACAGACAGTTATGAACTGCCTTCTATGGGTACTGAGAACCAACCCTGGGTCCCGCGCAAGAGCAGCCAGTGCTCTTAACCGCTGAGCCAGAACCCTAAATTAGCAGATTTGAAAACTAAAGACAAAGGCTTGAAAGCAGCTGGAGGCTAACCAAGCAACAGCCACCCCAGTCATGGCAACGCTTTCCAGGCAGGCAGGCCAGCTGCCTTTATAAATGAGTCTTGGGGGGCATTTCTCTGGGCTCCACTTCCTCTCTTGCTCCCAGAGGGTGTTTTATCCCCTCCACCAGGGCTGCACACCCCCTTTGTCTAGACTCATCTCTTTGGATGAACCAGAGGCACTTTTGAGTCAATGAGTGCAAAACTGAATTTCAGTTCCAATCCCGTCCCCACATCCCAGGTACAAGATGTTGCTGTCTCTTCGAAATACGTCTGCTGAAGTTCTGATAGCACCATGCTGGTGTCAGGAGCAGAGCTGTCGGGGGGTGGCTAGGTCAGCAGGGTGCAGTCATCTTAGATGAATCAAGATCTCTCGGAGAAGAGGCACAAAGAGCTAGCCACATGAAAACACCGCGAGAATTCAGCCATCTGCAGGACTCTTATGGGAGCCCAACTATGGTGCTGGCGGGCAGAACCTTGCTCTCTGTAGGTAGGGACAGTAACAATTTCCTGTAGGCTGCTCACATATGCCGCAGTGGGAACAGAGGCTGGGGTTCAAAGGAAGAGCTAAAATGGCCAGATCTAGAACACTGAGGAAGGTGCGTATGGGGCTTGTAGCTGGGTATGAGGTAAGCAAGCTAAACAGAGAAGAGGAGGGGCGGGGTTCTGAGCAGTGACATCAGGCCAGCTGCCCCCACTGAAGGCCTTGCAGAACACATGTAAGGTACTACCATCTTCCTTTCTCCTTTTCCTATCCACCAACAAAATGTTTCATCTCATTTTGAAATAACCATGAAAAACAAGAAAAAAATTAATAATATTTTTTAGGCAGGGTCTCTCCTTGTAGCCCTGGCTGTCATGGAACTCTATGCAGAACAGGTTGGCCTCAAACCAAGAGAGTTCCACCTTCCAAGGTATGTGCCACTATGCCTGGCTACACACACACACACACACACACACACACACACACACACACACACACATCTTTAGACATTGTGTAACTGGACATTTTAGGGGAGAAGTGGTTATCTAAGGCCACGCAGAATCACAGCCACTGGCAGCTGTGGAGTCCAAGACAGCACAGTCATGAGGCAGTGACTGGGTAGAAGATATGGCCAGATCATGCCCTGGTTTGGACGGGTCTTAATAATCTGGACGTAAAGAAATGCACTTGGGTTTTGAAATGATCCATGTTTGCTAAGAGGCAGGTGGCAAATACACAGTGGATCTTGGTTCTTCATTTTCTTAGTCTTGAAGAATGAGACCAACAGTTTGGTTCTCTCTCTCTCTCTCTCTCTCTCTCTCTCTCTCTCTCTCTCTCTGTGTGTGTGTGTGTGTGTGTGTGTGTGTGTGTGTGTGTGTGTTTTAACAAGGGCCTCTGGCATGCTAGGCAAATACTCAAACACTGATCTATAGCCCCAGCCTTCTTTTTACTTTTTATTTTGAGACTGTTTCAAGGCTGGCCCTGAAATCACCCTGAAGCCCAGGCTGGCCGTGAAGTCACCCTGAAGCCCAGGCTGGCCCTGAAGTCACCCTGAAGCCCAGGCTGGCCCTGAAATCACCCTGAAGCCCAGGCTGGCCCTGAAATCACCCTGAAGCCCAGGCTGGCCCTGAAATCACCCTGAAGCCCAGGCTGGCCGTGAAGTCACCCTGAAGCCCAGGCTGGCCCTGAAGTCACCCTGGAGCCCAGGCTGGCCATGATCTATCCATTCTTCTGCCTTAGCATTCTGAGTCACTGAGCGTACAAGCCAGCTTGATTTTCCTATTCCTCCCGTTCCTTCCTAAAATATGGACTCACAGTGACATCCGTCTTGAAGACACAAACTGAACAGTAGAGAAGACAGCTCAGACAAAGGGGACAAGTACACAACCCAAAATCCGAGATGAAGACAGTATACAGAGGTACAGGTGCATTCAAATATAAAGTAACAGGGCATACACCTGTAAAACATGGCTGGGACATTAGAGAAACCAGACAGTGCTTGGCACTATCCTCTTCCCACAAGCACTTTAGATCAGGGATGACAATACGGGGGCTGGCGAAATGGTTCAGAGGTTAAGAGCACTGGTTCAGTTCCCAGCAATCTCATGATGGCTCACAACACTCTATAATGAGATCTAGTGCCCTCTTCTGGCCTGTAGGCATATATGCAGCCAGAAAGAACACGGTATACATAATAAATAAATAAATAAATAAATAAATAAATATTTTAAAAGGATGACAATATGAGAAAATGGGAATAAGAAATTATAAAATTTTAAACAATTATAAATAAGGGTCAAGAATTTAAGGGCAGAGAGGCCAAGGAGATTCATATATATTCTCTCTCTCTCTCTCTCTCTCTCTCTCTCTCTCTCTCTCTCTCTCTCTCTCTCCCTCTCTCTCTCACTTTCTCTCTCTCTCCCTCAATCCCCACTAATATTTTCCTACCCAAACCCTAGAACTGAGTGGACAGTCAGAAGAAGAGTACATTTACACAGCCCTTCACGTGCCAGTCATGATACTGCGCACTGGGATCTGAGGTAAAAGGGTGAGAGAGACCGCAGCATCTTGCTTTGTTGAGCGGTTCTCACTCCAGCCCTCCTTCTCAGTTAATGAACTAACTGGAGGCATTCGGTAAGAACCAGGCCAAACTAGTGACAACTAGATCAAAGACGCGGCCACCAGAGCCGCCTTGTCCTGCACTTGTTCATCAGTCAGCGCTGGACTAGAGCTGGGCAAACGATCCCCAGAGAGGCTTCCCTGAGCCCTCTTCTCAGCCTCTGCTGCAGTGCATCCACTGCCAAGAGCCTGATGCTCCAGATGTCACACCAAACCCTCAAGCCCACCCCGCCTCCCCTCCCTAATGAAACCCCTAGCATCTGGATACATCTGAAGCAGCCTCTGCATGCACACAGTTGGACCAATTTCCTCAAACTCCATCCACTCTGAAGCCAGAGCAGCTTTGTAGCAGCTGGGATCAAACTGTAGGCCCAGGAAAGAGGGTGGAGTCCAGACACGCCCATGGCTATCTTCTTCAGCCACGTCCCATACCCCGGGAAGACTACCATATATATGAGATTCTGTTGCATCATGTGTCGTCCTAGTTTTACAGAGTGGAGGATTGGCCATGGGGGCCTCCCTCACTCGTGGTTTTATGAGGAGGAGCATAGTTAGAGCAGGGATAGGGTTCTTTGAGTCAGAATTATCTTATTCATGTTCTGTTTTAGAATCCAGAGAAGCTAAGAGACCCTACCAAGACTATACATCAGTACCGTTGACTGAGAGGAACCAGAACCCAAATATTTTTATTCCTGAACCAGTGCCCTTCCCATTATCCCATAATACTTGGAAAAGCAACACACGGGAGGAGAGAAGGTATCCACTTTTCATGAGTAATGTCCACCTAGCTTTTCATCCCGTGATAACCAGGACACACTGTTAGAGGCCCTTGGCAGGGAGGGTTGCAGTGGACACTGTAGGTGAGCAAATACCCTTTTCTTTCTGAAAAATCCTTTTCCCCAGCTCCCCATGATGTAGACATAAAGCACAGTGGCCCAGGGAGCAACACAGAGACGCAGAAAGCGCATCTCTTCACTGTAGTCCGGGAGGAAGGGTACTCAGGGGACCCTGAAAGCTGCTGGTGGTGAGTGAGGACTTTCTCTGAGGCAGATTCTTTGGGATAGGGGATGTGTCACCAGTCACCAAGTTCTGATCCTGTCCTTGGCAGTTGCATCTCCCCCATGGCTTTGGCCATGTCGTCTCCTTGAGTCAAAGCACATTTCACGCTTTCTGGAGTTTCTTTATGAGGGAGTCGGATCCTCTGGGCTTTTGTCATAGGCTTGGGTATTTGGCCTTTACCTCTGCCTCCTCAGCTCTCTCTGGGAGAATACCTTCTTTCTCCTGTAAGGTCTGCTTCTCCTTGCTAGTCCCTTCTGCAGGGTTCTCCTGTTGTGTCAAGAGCATAGCAGGGCCCAGGAAGACAGCTGAGAGGGAAGGGGAAAAGGATGTGGGGAGAATCCTAGCTGCTGCTTCCACTCCTGTCACTATGGTGGCTCAGTCCCCATTGGCTTTCCTCATATTCTTGCTTCCGATGCAGCTAATTTCAATAGACCAGGCTATCTCCTAACAAGAGCATTTCACCTAGGAGACCATTCCAGACCACCCCTTGGCTTCTTCTTGGTAGCCAAGAAGAACAAAGAATACTTACTATAATTGACAGCACGGAGACACCCTTAAGGTCAGAGGGGAGCAACTCCTGTCAAGAGACAACAGCTAGCCGAGAGTCAAGGTCAAGGACGGCTTTGTGAGTTTATTTGACACAAGCTAGAGTCATCAGAGAGGAAGGGGCCTCAGCTGAGGAAACGGCTGCATGAGATCCTGCTGTAAGGCATTTTCTCATATAGTGGTCAGTGGGGAAGGGCCCAGCCCATGGTGGGTGGTGCCACCCCTGGGCCAGTGGTCCTGGGTTCTATAAGAAAGGAAGCTGAGCAAGCCATGGGAAGCGAGCCAGTAAACAGCACCCCTCCATGGATCAGCTCCTGCCTCCAGGATCCTGCCTGCCCTACTTGAGTTCCTGTCCTGACTTCCTCCAACAAACCTGTGAAGAGAACGTAATCTTGCCACGGAGTGGGCCTAACGTGAAAACAGTCTCAGGATGCCACCCCACTGGGACTTTGCCTCTACAAACTGATAAACATCTGAGATAGAATCAGAGTAGCCATATCAGCCCAAGACAAAAGACAGGGGCTGGCAACTCAACCCAGCAAAATGACCATCGATGGGAGGAGGGAACAGGAAGGAGAAACGGGAGATCCCTGCCCAACGGCTGGGGATTTGCAGTGTCAGGGAGGACCTCCAAGTTCAGTGCTCCGATGGTGTGGCTGCTTCTGTTGGATGGATGATCTGCTAGACTCCTGAGAATCACGCCAGGGGAGTCGCCCCCATGGAGCTGATACCCAGAAGGTTTCGTTCTTGTTCTCCTTAATCTCCTTTCCCTCCTGTTTAGGGTAGTCGGGCTGTAAGGGAGGGACGTGCCTTTACTAAATCCCTAATAAAGTAGAATCGATAAGGAATCGGAGCCAACATAAACCCCTTCCTTGACAGCTTGCTTTTAGGTCATGGTGTTTTCATTGCAGCAATAGCATTCCTGCCTAGGATAGTATACTCCCATGAGAAACCACATCTTAAATCTCCGTTGGTGTGAGACAGTGAACTTGAAGCTGCTGTCTTAGGTCCTCTCATGCATCTAGGATGCCTGAGTATCCAGCATTGTAGATCCTAAGGTCATGTACAACGGTGCCTCGAAAGGGCCCATCACACTGAAAGGCCTGGTATCACTGATACTCTGAGTTTTGATTTCCAGGCTCCAGAGATGTAGGAGATAATTGTCTGTGCTGGTTTGAATGAGAATGTCCCCCACAGGCTCTTATGTTTGCATCCTTAGTTCCCAGTTGGAAGGTTTGGAAAGATTAGAAGTATGGCCTTGATGGAGGTGTGCCACTGAGGGTGGGCTTTGAGCTCGCTCTCTCCCTCCCTCTCTCTCTCTCTCTCTCTCTCTCTCTCTCTCTCTCTCTGCCTGCTACTTGTGGGACAGGATGTAGCTCTCAGCTACTGTTTTCCATGATGTGCAACTGTGAGCAAGCCCCCATCCCAACCCCTCTCCAATCAAATGCTTTTTAGTGAGGGTTGCCTGGTCGTGGTAGCTCTTCCCAGACACTGTTGTCAGGAAGCCACATTCTCTGGTGCCATTGTGCACCTGTCTTCCTTACGCCAGGGAATGATGTCACTATCCATCTGCTGAGACCTACACAGGACACATCCAAGGACATCACAGACACTTCCTACCAATCCCAGTCGTCAATCACGATCAAGGACAACCACCAAGTTCCAGGTTGAGATCATTTAAATATATGGGTGCTTTTCTCTGAGACAGGCTGGATCATGTGGTTGTGGTAGTTAAAGTGTGGACTCTGAGGCCACACCTCCTTGGTCCAAATACCACCAGTGTCTCTTATTACTAATGTTAACTGGCCATTGCCATCACTGAAGCATTACTGCCTGGAGCAACTTAGAAGGTTCAGGAATGTGAACTAAAAGTTCTCACTCGTTATGAGGTTATGAGCATTATTACAGCAGGAGGCTGCGCCTACCCTTTTCCCGTGTGTGTGTGTGTGTGTGTGTGTGTGTGTGTGTGTGTGTGTACATGCACAGCACATTTGTGCAGGCGCACATACACGTGTGCACATGTGAGTGGAGGCCAGAGATTGACATTCCTCTATTCTCTGCACTTTATATGTTGAGATAACATGATTTTACTGATTGACCCTGGAGCTCACAGACTGGCTCCACTTGCTGGTGAGAAAGCTTTCGGGATCTGTCTGTCTCCACCTCCCCAGCTCTACAGTCACAGACACAAGTGGCCACACCTCACTTCCTACATGGGTGTACTTTACCCGCTGAATTGGCTCCCCAGCCCTGTGGAATTAGTTATTTAATGGTGAAGTTAATAAGGGAGCTATAACTGAATGTGACAGATTCTCTGCCCACCTGTACAAGAACCCTTGAGTTAGGACTTTCCACTGTATATAGCAGTGTGAAAGGGATGTGTGCATTTAGCGGAAACAGCTTTTGAATTTTGAATTTGGGTCTTTCCTTGGACTGGTCACAGGCAGTACAGCGCTCTCTGGTGGTCACAAGAGTACAGACACCCCAGCATTCCCTCTTGTGCTGAGCACAGCAGACTAGAGTTTAGGACTAGAGTCACCTGCATTCCTACAGCCTCTGAAGTGTTCCCAGAGGCTCTGGTCTCCAACTTAGTTATTATGTTTCTAGCTGTAGGCTATAAGGTAAATACTGAGTTAGTGTATACTGAGCTGTTGTTTTGAGCAAGGATCCAGTGAGTTTCTGGTCATACTCTGGTCACAAGGCATGCTGGGCCTTGTGAATACCAAGCACCCACTCTACAGTATCCCCACCCCTGGCAACAGTTTTGTAGCTGAGATGCTAAAACAAACTGGCATTATCAACACCGAAGACGTAATTTTTCACATTAACCGTTGTCCCATACAATTCTTACTGGGTTTTTAATTAATTATTTTTATCTATATTCTTTCAATCACATAACGAAGCAGAAACCTTAAAGTAAAAATATACACATCACCTTGGCAATCTGAACACCATATATTCGGTTTCTTTTCTCACGTATGCTCTGCTTTAACTTTCTTATAAAACAAACTTTAAAGTGGGGCTGGAGGACCTGAGTTCAATTTCCAGCACCCAGCTCAGGTAGCTCACAAGCACGTGTAATTCCAGCTCCATGGACTTGACACCCATTTCTGGACTCCAGCGGCACCTACAACACACACACACACACACACACACACACACACACACACACACACACACACGGACAACACAGACGCATGCACACACATACTCATGCACACACACGCGCACACACACCGACCCTTTAAAAATATTTTATATAAATATAAAAGCTATCCATGCATGTATTGCATGATATGAAGAGATATCAGGGCTGGGTCTCAGTGCTGAAGGTGGGGCCTTTGCATGTTCCAGGTGAGCATGTTCCAAGCTCCACTGCCAACCTTCTTCCCCAGGCCTGGGTTTCCTGACAGAGTCATGACCCTCCTGCTCAGCCTCCTGTGTGCTCGGATTGCACGTGTGAGCCACCACACCCAGGGTGGTGTTAGGATTTAACAGAATGTAAGATGATTAAATTGAGCTAATTTACTCATCTATCACCTCAACTATTTGACATTTTTATGGGAAGAAAATTGGGGTTTCTTTTCTCAGTGACTAAAATGTATGGCGCCGAGGCTGGCAAAATGGTTCAGTGGGTGAAGGCACCTGCGCTGAGCTAAAAGGAACGGACTCCTGAAAGTTGCCATCCCACCTCCACATACACATGTTGGTGCATGCCTGGATACACAAGATAAATACACGTAAACATTTAGGAGCAAGGTCTGACACTCAATTACACTATGACAAGCAGGAGATATAAAGCTCAAATGTATTCTTCCCATGCAACAGGCATTGTCCCTTTGATTGTCCCTTCCCCAGTCTCTCCAGCCCCTCCCTCACTGGTATCCACCACTGTAGTCTCAGCCTCTGTGACCTCAGCAGCTTTGGTGTGTTGGGGAATGGTCTGATGTATTTTGATGTTAATTACTGTTCGTTGTCTGTGTGACCCACCTTTTGTTTAATAAAAAGCCATCCCACCTGGGCAGGAGAAAGGAGATAGGTGGGTCTAGGAAAGAGAAGAAATTTGGGAAGAAGAGAGACCGCCACGAGGAGAAAGGAGAGAGACCTGAAGGGAAGAGAGGAAGGCCGCCATGGGTTAGATGGAGGAGAAGCACATGGCAGGCGTGGATGGAGAATCCGGCCCAGATGAAGAACATGAGCAAGTATATGGGATTATGGATGGGAGGGAGCTTGATAAAAGTTATTAGAAGCAGATGGCATGGGATTGAGACAGGGATCCCATGCCTGAGGCCCTACTATGGAAAGTAGTTTAGAGGACTGATATCTGCCCTGTCCCAGGTTAACTAAGGCTATTTTAAAATATAACAAGTGTCTGTGTCTTGACTGATTACTAGTCGGGCCTATAGACAATACAGATAATTTTATAAAACAATAAGTGGCGCCCAACGTGGGGGACATGTATCCACACTCTTAAAAATCATATTTTATCATAGTCTAAAAAGGGTTAAAAACATCCATAAGCCAAAACAAAGATGACTACATATACATGGCCAGTTAATAAAACAAAACTAAAAGACTAACAGTCTTCTAAACTAGCCTAAAAAATAAAGTTAAACGCCTAAAAAAATAATAAAATTAAACCTACTATGGTCCCTTTCCAAGGTGCCGTAACAAAAGGCTCATAGATCTTTTCTGTCTTTGTTTTAGTGTTTATAAATTTGTTTACAATAAGCTTAGTCATAGTCACACTTCTCCTTGCCCTCTCTAAAAGAAGTTTAAAAAAAAAAGGCAAAGAATAAAAAAGTGAAAAAAAAAGAATAAAAAAGTGTAAAATTAAGTTACTAACAACTAAAAACAACAACAACAACAACCCTAAACTCTTCTCCATAAAGTTGATAACTATGTGAGAACACGTGTCATTGGCTTTTTGTGTCTGATTGACATGGTATGCTGTTCTCCAGTGCAATACTTGGTGCCTACGACACAAATGACTCCCTTCTTAGAGGAACAATATTCCATCGTGTGAATCAGCCCCGTTTGCTGTATCTGTTCACATGCTGACGGACATTCAGTTTCCACACCTTGTCTGCCATGAGTGCTGCTGCAGTGAACAGTGTCTGCAAATGTCTCCGCGACATACTGACTTCACGTCTTTGGGTAAGTACTAAGAAGTGAGGGCGGGGTTTGGCTCATATGATAGTCCTAGTTTTAGATTCTTCAGGCACTTCCACCCAGTTTCACATGATGGCTGTCCTAGTACAAATCTTCAC
Organism: Acomys minous; assembly: GCF_964271855.1. Taxonomy (NCBI): domain Eukaryota; kingdom Metazoa; phylum Chordata; class Mammalia; order Rodentia; family Muridae; genus Acomys; species Acomys minous. The sequence goes on from NC_140495.1 coordinate 59,751,724, forward strand.
TAACACCGTGCAAGACTTCCACTTCATTCCTCTCCTCATCAGCACCTGTCGTCTTTCAACAACAAAACAAGACAGGAAACAAGTTCTGGCGAAGAGGACCTGAGATTGTGCAGCCTCCAGTGCCAGGGGAGATAACAGTGGGACCCAAGTGTCAACCAGGCAGCTTTCCTACACGTTAGTCACAGAACTCTCTGGCCCAGGAATTCTCCTGATAAGTACATACTCCAAAGAACAGAAAACTTGTGTTCAAATAAAGATGTGTATATAGTTCCTGGAAATAACATTAACAGTAGCCAAAAATCAGAACTAGTCCAGATGTGTAATGGAAGGACAGAAGTCCTGATAGGCACTAGGACTTGGAAGAACATTGGAACCATTACCTTAACCAAAGAAGCCAGACACAAAGCACACACCACACACTCCATGAGATACCCAGGGAGGACAAATCCATAGGATTGTGAAGCAGACACAGGCACACACCACACACTCCATGAGATAACCAGGGAGGACAAATCCATAGGATAATGAAGCAAATCTATACTTCCCAGGGCCCAAGGAGTAAGCGTGGGAACTGACTGAGCCATGGATATGAGGTTTCCTTTTATGATAATGGAAATATCTTGGGAAAAGATTTTATGTTTTTAAGAAAATGGATGGATCTAGAAAACATAGTAAGCAAGGTAACCCACATCCAGACAGACAAATGGTTTTTCTTTCATATGTGAATCTTAGCTCTCTCTCTCTCTCTCTCTCTCTCTCTCTCTCTCTCTCTCTCTCTCTCTCTCTCTCTCTCTCTCTCTGTGTGTGTGTGTGTGTGTGTGTGTGTGTGTGTGTATGTTTATGTGGAAGTCAGTGTGAGCGGAAGACAGGAGAGGAAAAAAAATAGATGTTAAGGAAAGTGATGTGGAGGGTAGTGAAGGGAATGTGAAATGAAAATGGAAGGGAGGGTTCTGGAGACTCAGGAGCGAGTAAAGAGTCAATCAAATAGGTTCCATGATGGAACCCAATTCTTTAAAAAATCTAAATGTAAGCTTTGGGTTTAGCTAGAGATGTGCATGCAAAACAGTGTGAGCAGACTAAGCCGGACCCAGGGATGTGTACTTCACAGATACATGGCAACAACTGTACTAACTTATTGAGGGAAAGAAAAAAGAATCAGCCACTGAAAATAAGAAAAAGTGTGTTGTAAGGTCATTTTATTGTTGTCGTTGGATTTTATTTGTCCACCTTGTGTGGGGCGGTCAGTGGAGGACATGCAGGAAGCAGGCCTCCTAGGTCCTGAGCCCCGGTTGTCATGCGGCTTAGTGGCAGTCCCTTCGTCTGCTGAGCTGCCTTGCTGGCCCATAGGAGGGCATTTTAATAGGCTGTTTGTTGCATACAAGTGTGCATGGTATCAAATGCTGACCACTGCATGGGGACAGGTCACAGAGGAGGAATGGGGGAGCGGTGTGTGCATGGTGTCAAATGCTGACCATTGCATGGGGACAGGTCACAGAGGAGGAATGACCGAGTGGTGTTTTGGAGACGCTGGGACACACTCTGATGTGAAGTGTCTTTTTGCACTGTTATAAGTTGGTCTAGAATGTCCCTCAAATACTTCTATGCTAAAAAGGCTTGGTCCTCAGCTTGGAAAAAGCACAGAAACCTTCAAGAGCCAAAGTCAGAAGACATTATGCACTGGGGGCCAGGGGGATGTCTGCAAAAGGAATACGGGGCCCTGATCCTATTTTCTATCTCTTCCTAGCTATCGTGAGTTAATAGGGGGTCCTCTGCTGTGCACACAAACCATGATATGCTACAGAGCTACCACAAACCCAAAGCAACAAGGACGCAGACCTCCAAGACAGTGAGAAGCAAGCCTCCCTCTTTTTTCTGTGTGCATGTTTGTATTTAGGTGTGTGCTTACATGTGCATGTTTGCGCAAACACATGTGATGTGTGTGTGTACATATTTGTATTGAGGTGTGTGTGCCTGTGTATGTTTGTGTGAATGCACGTGATGTGTGTGCACATTTGTATTGAGGTGTATGTGCCTGTGTACATGCATGTGATATGAGTGTGTGTGTGTGTGTGCAAGTGCACATGTGTGCACATGTGTGCACATGTGTTTAAGGGGCCAGAGAACAACCTAGAGAGCCATTGTCCAAGCATTGTCCATCTTGACAGGGTCTCTCACTGGCCAATGTGGCTTGGCTGCCTGGTCATCGAGCTCCCGGGATGCACCTGTCTCTGCCTCAACACAGCTAGAGTACAGACATGTCATCATGCCTGTTTTATTTTTTTAAATGTGAGTCTGGGGGATTGAACTCAGGTCCTCAAGCACTTTACTGACTGAGGTATCTCCCCAGTCCCAAACCTTTCCTCTTTCTATATTGATTTATATCAGGCATTTATGACAGTAACAGGAAGCTAACTAACTCATAGGATCATAGTGACCAACTTCTATGACCAAGGGTGACAAGCATCAGTGCAGGGCAGAGTCAGGACACAACAGGCACCCAGGCCATGTCGGAGGATGCCTGGCATGTGGCTGGCTTACCCGAACGCGGTCCATGTGCTCTGACCCTGTGCACATCTGTCTTCTAAGCCGCATCTGCTTCTCCAGCTTCCTTCTCTGAGCCTTCTCCATCCATAGGTCATCCAAGCTGAAGTGTGAGTGCTGAGGGGCCCTCCTGAGCTGCGAAGGAACCTCCCTGGGGACTTGCTCTGTGGAGATGGAGGGTAGGGTCCATGTCACTACTTCAGTGGCAGACACCGGCCTCTGAGTAGACTCTGTGTATGAAGTTTTCTGAGCATGGGAGCATCTGAGCTTCTTGTCTGATCGGTTATCCTGGGCCATGAAGCTCTAGAGAGTAAAGGAAGCATCATCAGAGACTAGAGCAAGGATAAATCAAGTGGGAATGCTTTACTTCCACCAGAGTCTTTCAAACATGCTCTTTTTTTTTTTACTTATTGTCAAAGATTACAATGAGATACTTAACTCACAGTCATTTTGAAAAGTATTAAGATTAGGCATAAATCTTGTTTCTGTTATAATAGCCACTATAAGACCATTTCAAACAAGAACGGCTTCTGATTTGAGCAGGGTCTGATTCTGTTAAAGTACCTAAGAGCTTGGCATGCCCACTAGAAATACATGTGTGTGCACTAACATATATGTGCATATGCGTGTGGAGGCCAGAGGTCAACTTCAGGTGTCACTCACTAGAATAAGTCACCTCATTGTTGAGATAGGGTCTATCACTGGAACCTGGGCCCAGCAAGTCCACTTCCCCAGCGTTGAGATTGCAAGTGCATGACACCATGCCTAGCTTTTTGATGTGCACACCAACAAGTCCTCATACTTGTGATGAGAGCACGATCCCTGAATCCAGAGCTCTTGCTTAAGCAGAAATAACTGGAGGAGGGCACATCGCAGCCACAGCTCTCACCTCCGCGGCCACTCTTAGTGTCTCAGCTCACGGGCTGCACTTAGGCATCACAACCTTTGCAAAAACAAGTCCTGTCATCATCATCATCCTGTTTACATCCCCATTGCCTGTTCTTTGTAATCAACCCATGACTGCTGGAAGAAGCAACTCTCTCATTCCCATATCCATAAAAACTGAGCTATTAAAAAAAAAATTAGCTCCAGGGAGATCTAAGAAGGCAGTGCCAATCTGACCACATCTGATCAACAGGACAACCAGGATGATGCAGCAGTCTGAAGACCAGTCTGAGAGATACAAAACACCAGTGCTGTTGATGCCCAGTGAGAGGGATCCACATTGTGTGGATCTGAACCCTGGCTACCCAGATAACCCACAGAAAAGCCGTCATCTTGAGAAAGCATGTGAGACACCAGTGCAGCTTTGGGCTCTCTCTGCCTACCTGCTGCTTACCAGATCTGGGGCACAGAGCAGACAGGCAGAGCTGAGTCCTGGCGTCAGTCACAATCCACATTAGCCGCCATCCACATTAGCAGGGCATCCAATCAGTTTGGGACTTGGATCTCTCTCTCTTTCCACCAGCTTCTTACCAGCCTAGCCCATCTGGGTCACAGAGCACATAGGCAGGGCCCTGACATTTTGAAAAGGCCTGTGGAGCAACTGAGCAACTTTGGGCTCCACTCTCTCTCAGCCCTCCAGCTGTTTACCAGCCTGGCCCATCTGTGACACAGAACATACAGGCAGAGCTGAGTCCAGGTACTGGCCACAGTCCACATTGGATCTCTCTTCACCCACCTGAAGCTTACTGGCCTGGCCCATCTAGGACACAGAGCAGACAGGCTGAGCAGAGTTCTGTGCAGGCCACACTCCACATTATCTGCCATCCTGTGAGCAGCTTTGGGCTCAGATCTCTCTCTGCCCACCAGCTGCTTAGTGGCCTAGCCCATCTCCGACACAGAGCAGATAGGCAGAGTGCTGACATCTCAAGAAGACCTAGGGAGCACCTGAGCAGCATTGGGCTCTGTCCCATCTCAGTCCCCCCTCCCCAGCTGTTTACCAGTCTGGCACATCTGGGACACAGAGCAGATAGGCAGAGCTGAGTCTGGCATGGGCCACAACCCACATTTGCTGCCATCTCAAGAAGGTCTGTGGGGGCACTTGAGCAGCCTTGGCCTCGGATCTCTTGCTGCTCCCCAAGCTGCTTACTGGCCTAGCCCATCTGGGTCACAGAACAGATAGGCATAGTCCTGCCATCTCAAAAAGGACTATAAGGCATCTGAGCAGCTTTGGGCTTGGAACTCTCTCAGCCTGCTCTTCTCCTGCCTGACCCAACTGGGATACAGACAGGGAACCCAGCTGAACTGAGCTGGGTGCAGGCTCCAACACCCACTGTCCACCCTCATGAGGAGGCCTCTGGGGAGCCCTAGGAAACAACCTTTAGCTTGGAGCTCTCATTGCTTGCTCCCAACCTGCCTGACCCAAGTGGGACATGGACAACGATATCATTGAAGGAACCTCTGGGTCTGCTAACACCAGAGACAACCAGATGCCTAGAGGCCAGTGCAAGAAGACAGCAACAAAACTCAGAGCCATAGAATGCCAGTGGAAACCAGTGATCCTACCACAGCAAGCCCTGGAGATGTGAACAGCCATGAAGCACAAGAAGAAGACTTTAAATCTGAGATTATGAAAATGATAGAAACCTTGAAAGAGGAAAATAAATCACTCAAAGAAATACAGGAAAATACGTTCAAACAGATGACGGAATTGAATAAACCCTACAAAGAATTACAGGAAAAAATTCAATTAAATAGGAGAAAGAAATGAATGAAATTATTCAAGACCTAAAGAGAGAATTAGAAGGAACATAATAATCAAAACATTAACTGTACAGGACAAAGAAAGAATATTCGAACTGCAAGAGAAAAAAGCCAAATCACATGAAAGGCAAATCCATCAGAATTACACCTGATTTCTCAACAGAGACTATGAAAGCCAGAACAGATGTCATGCAAACATTAAGAGACCACAGATGCCAACCCAGACTACTATACACAGCAAAACATTCAATCACCATCGATGCAGAAAACAAGATATTCCATGAAAAACCCAAGTCTAATCAATGCCTAGCCACAAATCCAACCCAACAGAAGGTACTAGAAGGAAAACTCCAACTCAAAGAGGCTAACCACAGTCAGGAAAACACAGGAAATAAATAAGTCCACATCTATAAATCCAAAAGAAAGGAAACACACACACTGTACCACCACACCACCACCAACATCAAAATAAAAGAAATGAACAACCACTGGTCATTAATATATCTCAACATTAATGGCCTCTACTCCCCAGCAAAAAGACACAGACTGACAGAATGGATGGGAAAACAGGACCCATCATTCTGCTGCATACAAGAAACACACCTCAGCAATAAAAATAGACATTACCTCAGAGTAAAAGGCTGAAAACTATATTCTAAGCAAATGGGCCAAAGAAGCAACCTGGAGTAGCCATTCTAATATCTGATAAAATAGACTTTCAACCAAAACTAATCAAAAGAGATAGAGAAGGACACTTCATAGTCATCAAAGGAAAAATAGGCCAAGATGATGTCTCAATTCTGAACTTCTATGCCCCAAATGCGGGAGCACCCACATTTGCAAAAGGAATGTTACTAAAGCTTAAATCATATATTGAACCCCACAAATTAATAGTGGGAGACTTCAATACCCTACTCTCCCCAATCGACATATCATCAGGACAGAAACTTAATGGAAAAACAAGGGAACTAATAGACATCATGAAGCAAATGGACCTAACTGACATCTACAGAACATTTCACCCAAACACAAAATAATACACCTTCTTTTCAGCACCTCATGGAACTTTCTCCAAAACTGACCATATACCTGGTCACAAAGCAAACCTCACAGATATAAGAAAATTGAAATAATCCCTTGCATCTTATCAGACCACCATAGATAAAAGCTGGAACTCAACAACAAAAGAAACAACAGAAAGCCTACAAATTCATGGAAACTGAACAACTTCCTACTCGATGACCTCTGGGAAAGGGACAAAATAAAAAGAGAAATTAAAAACTTCCTAGACTTCAATGAAACTGAAGGCACAACATACCCAAACTTATGGGACACAATGAAAGCAGTGTTAAGAGGAAAGTTCATAGCACTAAGTGCCTTTATAAAAAAAAAACTGGAGAGATCCCATACTGGCAACTTAACAGCACACCTGAAAGTTCTAGAACAAAGGACAGCAGACACAGCCAAGAGGAGTAGACTGCTGGAAATCATCAAACTCATGGCTGAAATCAGTAAGTTGGAAACAAAGAAAACAATTGAAGGAATCAACAAAACCAAGAGCTGGTTCTTTGAAAATCAACAAGATAGACAAACCCTTAGCCAAACTAACTAAAATGCAGAGGGAGAATATTCAAATAAAGTCAGAAATGAAAAGGGAGACATAATGACAGACAATGAGGAAATCCAAAGAACCATCAGGTCTTACTTCAAAAGCCTATATGCCACAAAATTTGAAAACCTAAGTGAAATGGATAATTTTCTTGATAGATAACAATTACCAAAATTTAATCAAGATCAGGTAAACAAATTGAATAGTCCTATAACACCTAAGGAAATGAAGGCAGTCATCAAAAGTCTCCCAACCAAAAAAAGTCCAGAATCAGATGGATTCAGTGCAGAATTCTACCAGATCTTCAGAAAAGAGCAAATAACAATTCTGTTCAAACTTTGCCTCAAAATAGAATCAGAAGGAACATTATCAAACTTATTCTTTGAGGCCACAGTCATCTTGATACCTAAACCACAGAAAGACTCAATAACGAAAGAGAATTTCAGACGAATTTCTCTTATGAACATTGATGCAAAAATACTCAATAAAATACTCACAAACCAAATCCAAGAACACATCAAAAACATCAGTTACCATGAACAAGTAGGATTCATTTCAGGCATGCAGGAGTGGTTTAACATATGGAAATCAATCAATGTAATTCATCGTATAAACAAACTAAAAGAAAAAACCACATGATCATCTTAGATGCTGAAAAACCATTTGACAAAGTCCAACACCCATTCATGTTAAAAGTCCTGGAGAAAGTAGGTATACAAGGCACATATCTAAACATAATAAAGGCAATATACAGCAAGCCTATAGTCACATAAGACTAAATGGAGAGAAACTTAAATCAATTCCACTGAAATCAAGGACAAGACAAGGCTATCCACTCTCTCCATATCTTTTCAATATAGTACTTGAAGGCCTAGCTAGAGCAATAAGACAACTAAAGAAGATCAAGGGGTTACAAATTGGAAAGGAAGAAGTAAAATTATCACTATTCATGGATGATATGCTAATATACATAAATGACCCCAAAAATTTCACCAGAGAACCCCTACAGCTGATAAACACCTACAGCAAAGTGGCTGGATACAAAATGAACTAAAAATACCAGTAGCCCTGCTGTATACAAATGGCAAATAGGCTGAGAAAGAAATTAGGGAAACAGCCAGGCATGGTGGCACATGCCTCTAATCCCAGCACTCGGGAGGCAGAGGCAGGTAGATTGCTGTGAGTTTGAGGCCAGTCTGGTCTACAAAGTGAGTCTAGGATAGCCAAGGCTACACAGAGAAACCCTGTCTTGAAACACCCCCCCCAAAAAAAAGAAATTAAGGAAACTATACTCTTCACAATAGCCACAAATATTATAGAGTATCTTGGTGTAACTCTAACCAAGAAAGTGAAAGATTTGTTGAAAAAAACTTCAAATTTCTGAAGAAAGAAATTGAAAAATACTTCAGAAGATGGAAAGATCTCCCATGGTCATGGATCAGGAGAATCAACATAGTAAAAATGGCCATCTTACCAAAAGCGATCTACAAATTCAATAAAATTCCCATCAAAATACCTACACAATTCTTTACTGACCTTGAAAGATCAATTCTCACCTTCATATGGAAAAAAAACATAATAGCTAAGACAATCTTGTAAATAAAGATCTGGAGGAATCTCCATCCTGATCTCAAGTTTTACTGTACAGCAACAGTAATAAAAATGGCATGGTGCTGGCATGGAAATAGGCTGCTTGATCCATGGAATCTAATCCAGAAATAAACCCATACACCCATGGACACTTGATTTTTGACAAAGAGGCCAAAGTCATACAATGGAAAAAAGAGCATCTTCAACAAATGGTGCTGGTCAAACTGGATGGCTACATATAGAAAAATGCAAATAAATCCATATTTATCACCCTGCACAAAACTAAAGTCCAAATAGATTAAAGACTTCAACATAAAACTAGACACACTAAATCTGTTAGAAGAAAAAGTAGGGAAAATCCTTGAGCTCGTTGGCACAGGAGACAACTTCCTGAACAGAAGACCAACAGCTCAGGCTCTAAGATCAACAATTAATGAATGGGACTTCATGTCAACAGAACAAAATGACAGCTTACAGACTGGGAGAAGATCTTCACCAACCTACATCTTTGACGGAGGGCTAATATCCAAAATATATAAAGGACTCAAGAAAATAAACACCATCAAACTAATTAATCTAACTAAAAAATGGGATACAGAGCTAAAAAGAGAATTCTTAACAGGGGAATGTTGAAAAGGCCAAAAAGCACTTAAAGAAATGCTCAACATCCTTAGTCATCAGGGAAAGGCAAATCAAAATGACCTGAGATTTCATCTTATACCCGTCAGAGTGGCTAAGATCAAAACTCAAATGACAGTAAATGCTGGCAAGGATGTAAAGAAAGGGTATCGTTCCTCCATTGCTGGTGGGAGTGCAGCCACTTTGGAAATCAATCTGGCACTTTCTCAGAAAATTGGCAATAGTGCTACCTCAAGACACAACTATACCACTCCTGGGAATATACCTGAAAGATGCTCCACCATAGAACAAGGACATTTGCTCAACTATATTCATAGCAGCTTTATTCATAATAGCCAGTATCTGGAAACAACCTAGATGTCCCTCAACTGAAGAATAGATACAGAAATGGTGGTACATTTACACAATGGAATACTATTTACCTATCAAAAACAAGGATATCATGAAAATTGCAGGCAAATGGATGGAACTAGAAAAGGTCATCCTGAGTGAGTTAACCCAGAACCCAGAAAGATACCCATGGTATATATTCACTTCTAAGTGAATATTAGCCCAACATAGATGTCCTCTGAGAGACTCCACCCAGCGGGGGATCAAAACAGAGGCTAAGACTCAGAGACAAACTCTGGGCAGAGAACTTAGTCCAATGGAAGAGTTGGGGGTGAGGATAGAATGATCCAGAAGGGACAGGAGCTCCACAAGGAGGCCATCAAAGCCAATAAATCAGGACTCGGAGGGTGGGGGGTGAGGGTGGGGCGGGGGGGGGCAGCACAAACTGATGCACCAGGCAAGAATAATGCGTGCAGAGAACCTAGACCCAAGTTTAGATGTAGCAGAAGGTCAGCTCATTCTCTACATTGATCCTCTAGAAAAGGGAGCGGGGACCACCTCTGACATGGACTCTGGTCCATCATCTCTTCCCCTTGGCGGGACAGCCTTGCAGGGCCACAGAGGAAGAGGATGCAGGCAGTTCTAATGAGACCTGGTAAGTTTGGGTCAGATGATAGGAGAGGGGGTCCCCCCATCACAGGACTAGGGGAGGGGAAGAGGAGGGAACAGGGAGAGAGGGTGGGAATGGGAGGATATGAACAAGGGGGAAACATCGGGATATTCAAATAAATTATATAAAAAAAGAAAAAATCTGTTCCTTTTGTAGATGGCATGAGATGCAAGTTGAACATACTGATCTGTTACATTTCTATGTATCAGCAATTCATATGCATAACCCCAAATTTAAAATATAATACCATTTACAATCATGTCAACATTATTAAATGCTTATGAGTAAATCAAACTAAGCTTTCCTAGAACCAAAAATTATAAAACAGGCCAGGTGTGGTGGCGCACGCCTTTAACCCCCACACTCGGGAGGCAGAGGCAGGCGGATCGCTGTGAGTTTGAGGACAGCCTGGTCTACAAAGCAAGTCCAGGACAGCCAGGGCTACACAGAGAAACCCTGTCTCGAAAAACAAAAAACAAAACAAAACAACAACAAAAAACCCTATAAAACACTGAAACAACAACGAAGATCTGAATAAATGGAGACACTGCCTTTCAGTTATAACGTTCAGCAATGTAAAAGACCCCAGTGACGTTCCAATTCACACACTGCTTAATTCTATTCCTATCAAAATCTAAGCAAAGCTGTTTGCAGATAAAATTAAGACTTTTCTAAACAAAAGAACTAAAATAAAATAACTTTGAGAAAGTGTGAGCCATCAGTTTACTACATGTTAAGACATTATTCAAAGACAGTCACTAAGATAAACTTAGCACATGATGCTGCAAGGAACCAGTGCTGGAGCAACTGACAACCCAGAGGCAGAGAAGTGAACTTCTCCCCAAATCTCACACCCTAACAGTTTCTCAAAATATAGAAATCAGTATAGAGGTTCCTCAAGAAACTAAAAACATATCTACCCTACCTTATGACCCAAAAGACTCCAAGTCAACATATCACAGAGACCCTGCACACCAATGTTTGTTGAAGCTCTGTTTGCAAAAGCTAAATTAGGAACGAAACTTTGTGTCCCTCAACAGGGACAACGGAATTAAGCCAAACCCAGACAGACAACCGCTACATATCTTCTCTCATCTGTGGGGCCATAATTTTATATAGGTTTATAAAATCACATATGAACAGATGACACGAAGGTGAAACTGTCTAGGGGACAGAGGGGACTAAATGGGAGGGAGACAAGGCAGAGAGAGTCAGCAGACATGAATGGTGCAGTGTGCTCAAAGTACATTACATACGTGCATTGCCAGATCACAGTCAAAGGAGTGACTTGAGGTGAGGTCCCCTGTGCCCACCTCCCAAGGTGGGCCACCATGCCAGTTTGGCATGCCCATGAATTCTGGGGATCCAAACCCGAGTCTTTATGCTTGTAATTTAACTGCTCACCCGTTTCCATCAATTTCCCAAAATCTAAATGCATACTTGTCCTGTGACCTGACAATCATACCATCAGGCTTTTAACCTGAAATGAAAATGTGTGTCCACGAAGTGTATGTGTGTCTCTGCGAGTTTTACTTGTGATACTCCAAGTCCGAAAGCAGCCCGAATGTCTTTTCAGTAGATGAGGGACTAACGATAGAACATCGCTTAGCAACAAAAATGGATTATTGATAGATGCGACAACTTAGGCAGATCTCAAAGGACTTGTGCAGAGTAAGGAGCCCATATCAAAAGTGACATTTTTGAAATGTAAACATAGACTAGCGCTTGAAAGCAGTTCAACCAGGGCTGGGAGGATGTGCATAGAAAGGAGTTTAGACCAAGGCCAAGGGATTTGTGTGTCTTGCTTATGACAGTCATGATATTACAGCTCTGTCCATGATATAAAACAGAAGCCGTAGAGATGTACACTGGTCATCCCTCATATGAAACCAAACGTCCAAAAAGATACAAGACCTCAAATGGAAACTTCCGTATGTGACCTTAGGTGATCAAGAATGAATGGCTTGCACGCTGTGTGAGTCGGCGTCACACCAGTGAGCTCTACGCTTAAGATTAATTTTGTGTTTATGTGTGCACACACACGTCCATGCCCGGGAGGACTTCTGGGTACCTTTGGATCCCCTAGAGATGGAGTCACAGGTGGTGTGAACCTCCTGAGGTGGGTACTGGGAAGGTGGGAGCCTTAGTCCTATGCAAGAGCAGCAAGTGCTCTTAACCTCCGAGACACTGCACCAGTCCAGCCTCGAATCCTCAAGCTGTCTCTTTTACATGTAGGTGGCAATGCTCTAAAACTACAAAGGGAGCTGAAGGCTGACCACAGCCTTAGTATTCTTACTGCTGAGCTTTGAGCCTTATGTGTGCAGTGATGGCATTGTTCTGTCACCGGGCATGCAAGTTGCAAGTTACCCTCCTTGCAACGTGGTGACGACAGAGTGCTTTTGGCATTCTAAGAACCCCTGACCACCCTCCAGGTCCAGTCTTCTTCCTTGGGTTTTGTTTTGTTTTTCCTAAAGCTTTATAATGCTGTATTTTCTACTTGACCTCAGTAAAGTCTGTTTCCCTGTGCTGTCTCCTAACACTTGGGAGGCAAGGACAGGAGGATCAGGACCTCAGGGGCATCCTTGGCTACACAGCAAATCCAAGGTCAGCCTGAGCTCTATGAGACCCTGTGTCTAAACAGCAATACATCTAGAGGGCGAGGGGGCTAGTTTAGTGGCTTGAGGCACTTGCAGCCGTACCTGACTGCTTGAATTCAATCCCTGAAGATCATGAAAGGGGAGAAAAGATTGTCCTTTGATCTGAAGCATGCACCCCCTGACACAGGCAATCAATCAATCAATTTAAAAGCATGGCAACACTAACTCAAGAGAACATCCCTCCGCTTGTCTTAAGAGGTAGCGAAAGAACCAGGCGTGGTGGCACATGGCTGTAATCCCAGCACTCGGGGAGGCAGAGGCAGGCAGATCTCTGTGAATTTGAGGCCAGCATGGTCTACAAAGTGCAACCTGGACAGCCAAGGCTACACAGAGAAACCCTGTCCTCCAAAAGTCTGGCTTCTTCCTTCTCAACGGAAAAAAAAGAGGTAATGAAAGAGTTGTTGCCACCAACAGCTCACTTACCTCACTCCCAGGAAGGTCCCTGTGGAAAGGTGCTGTGCCTAGGTCATGGTGACACTGGCACGTGCTCTTGGCTTCCTTCTCGTCCTTCTGGTTTAATGTTTGCAGAGAGAGTAAGAGGCTTGCCCTGGCCTTCGAGGCCTTTGGCCTTTCTGGGGTCTCTGGACTTTTGTTGGCGTCCCTGTAGCTTCTGAGAGAGACCATGGAGATGGCATTAGCCCTGCCAGCAAGGCAGAGATCTACCCTCTGTGCCCCAGGCATGGGACTCCTGGGCTTGGGGCTTGTGGGTCGGCAGGGCATGTCCTGGTCTTCATAGGTCAAGTGACAGGCAGAGCTGTAGGGCAGGGGACAACCGGTGTCAATCTGCTGGACTCCAGGGCTGGTAGCGGAGGCCAGCCAGGGTGACCCTGGGAAGATCCCAGAAGGGAGGCACCTACTGCCTTCCTGGGCAGCAGTGCATTTTATGGTTGGTTCACTTTTCCTTCTGTGTTCTGAAGAAGCCAGAGTGCTGGAGGACAGAGCTGCATTGGAGGACTGCAGGGGTGTCCAGGACTCCCCACACATGCGGTTGCCGGTGCCAGCTGTCCACTCCTCACTGTGGCCTCTGGTTGCTGGTGGGGCAGAGCAGAGGACTTCGGGAAAGTCTGGTCCTGGAACTCCACTCGCTAAAGAGGGCCGTTTGGAGCCTTCCACGTCTTTGTTTCTCAGAAACACACGCCAGGAGCTCTGGCCTCGCCTGCGCTTCTCTTTCTCGCCTTTGACAGAACCAGCGTTCGTTTTCTCTATAACTTTAGCCTCAAAAAAGGTGGTAAAGGTCTTATGGGCTAAAGCTAGCCTTGCCCTGATCTTGCTCTCCGTTGTTTTCAGTCTCTTGATATTGCAGCTTTCTGGAGAAGGCCCTTCACCACTGAGGTCCCCGGATGTCCCCACTTGAATCTCTTGGTGTGCATCACCAGAATGGGACTCTTGAGACATGCTCTGGCAGGTACTATGGGGAAAGCCTTCCTCAAGGCTGGGGAAAACTGGGTTCGGGGCCTCTAAGGTTAAGGCCTGGCTGCAGGGCATCTCCCCGGAGCAGGGGCTGTCAGTTCTTAAAGGGGTCATCTGGAGAAAGGCAGAGCTCTTCCCTGACTCCTGCACACCCCGGTGGTGAAGCGGGTCACACAGTCCCTGAAATGGCAGTGTTGTGATGTGGGCTGAAGCCAAGTCTCCTGAAAGGGTGGCCTCTACCTCGCCTGCCCATGCACTGGAGACAACCGCAGCCTCAACATCCTCTGTTCTGACCTCTCCTTGTTTGCGGTCTGGGCTGGGCGACTCCTGGTGCCCCTCTGGGTGGAAACCCAAGCCTGTGTGTACACACTCAGATCCTAGGCCCGGGCTTTCCCCTAGCAGCTCCTCCTCCAGCGTCTCCTCTGAGCTCAGCGTGTCATCTGAAGCAGTCCTTGAGACCAGCGCTCTCACAAGCTCCACGCCTTGGGGCAGCAGCAGAGGGGCCCCCTCACTCAGCCCTTTTGTGGGGCATCCCGGCAGCTCACACTCACTGCCACACACTGGCATTTCTGAGGCCCTGGGAGGCACAGAAGCCGTAGAACCTGTCCCCCTGTCCTCTGGGAAGTCACCAGACTGGGATTCTAGAAGACAGCGGGCCTTCCTTGTAGAGGTCTGCTTACGTTCCTGTTTTACTCCTACCATAATGAGGTTGCAGTTGAGCGGAGAGGCCCCAGCGGCTTTGGGCGCCTGTGGCTGGCCAGAACTGAAAGGCTCTCCACCATGCCCAGTTCCCAGTGCACACTCATTCCCAGGGCTGCAGTAAGATCTTTCAACGGTTGGGAAATCCAAAAGTCTTTGCAGGACATGCCCCTTGCACTGCAGGTCTAGAACCACTCCGTCTTCTGCTGCTTCTGAAGGGCCGATGACACTTGATGTCGGGGCAGTCTTTGCCGCATAACCGCTACTATTTACTTCCCAGGAACTCACTAGCCTCCTGCTGCACATCTCACCATGGCTGCAGCGATGTGAAGCCCCATCAGGCGGCTTCCTCTCCCCTTCGAGAGCACACTTTGATGGGTAGGTCTCTGCCTGGTTTCCTGCCCTGGCAGAGCTATTTAGCAGGCACTTTCGTTTAACAGTGATAACATCATCGGGGTGGACGCCTTCGGGCTCCGTGAGTCTGCTCTCCGGGCTGTGTCCTGGCTTGCATTCAGCGGGCCCAGGCACTTCCTCTTGGCTGCCAAGCCTCAGTGATTCTGAAGGAAGGTGGGAAGGGTCTGGGCATGACCTAGAAGCCTGTTTTACCTGGTTTTCCAGCGAGAGCCCTACACAGGGTGTGCCTCGAGATGTCCTTTTAAAGCTACAGTCACTCAGCTTGCACTCACGCTGCAAAGGAGGGGCCCTGCTTTGAGAAGTGGAAAGCAGGTAAGACCATTGGGCGGGCTTATGAATTATTGGGTGATCAGGTCCGATTTCTGTCCTTTCTCTCAAGTAGGGCCCAAATGTACATTTGTGCTTCAAAGACTGTTTAGGACAATGTAAAGGAAATGCTTCTATAGAATGGGCCCTGACCAGAGTTTCCACATGCTGGCAGAGGTACCTTTGTGGTCTCTTGTCATCGGCACCAATATTTTCTGGGACACTATGGTGACACTTGGTGTCTACAAGGCAAGGCGTGCCCAATCGTGGACGGCAGGCTACATCCAAGAAGGCATGAACCCAGAGCAAGTCTGTGCCCACGGTGGGTCTTAGAGTAGGTCCCTCCTTGGTCTTCATCCACAGAGGGATGTCATTGTCCTGCCAAGCTTTGTGAGGTAGCTCTGCTGGCGCAGCCCGCTGGCTGTGGATGTGTGGCCAGCTCTGGCCCAGTTCACGGTGTTGGAGAAAGCTGGGCCTGGCCACAGGGAGCTCCAGACAGTCCCTAGACTTGGCCTTTTGCAGCTGAGGCCTGCTGTTGTTGTTGGCACTCTGCGGGAAGCACACAGCCACTGGCACAGACTCCTGTACCAAGCTAGTCACACGGTTGCAGAGGCTTGCTTCGTCCCGTTTTCCAAAAGTGGCAGCAGGCGACAATTTACTTTGGTGAGAATCTTCTTCTAAGCCTGAGAGTAAATCCAGCCCTTCCTCTGTGTGGAGCCCTTCAACACAGGCCAAACGCCGCCTTTGAGGAAGCCTAATTGCTGAGTCAGGGCATCCCCAGGCAGCCTCACTCGGTGGCAAGAGGCAAACTCCGCCAGTGACGTCATCGGGGAGCGACTCTGCGTCAGAAGCGCTTTCAAATGGGTCTGTTTTTGTGTCTGATCGACTTTCAGGGCTTTCACTCTTCCGGGACAGCGTCTCGGAATCCTCCCGGCCTGTTTCCTGGCGCCATTCCTGCTCCTCGGGGTCCACCGGATGTGGCTGGAGCTGGCTCTCTTCACCTGGAGGGGCCACATCTGCTTCTGGAGTCTAGAAGGGCAAGAGAACAGTCAGAGAAAATTCCCAGGACCGCAGCACTCACATATATACCAGTATGCATGCCTTTATTGGAAGGAAATATCCTTCACCGTGTCCCATATAGCCCCAGGAAAGAAGGAAAGTATAAAGAATTACCATCCACTAACATAGAAAACAAGGATAGCGGGCTGAGGGGATGGCTCAGTGAGCAGAGCTTGCCGTGCAAGCCTGCCAGCCGAGTTTGGATCTCTGGAGCCGATATAAAAGCCATGTGCATTAGCTCACAGCACTCCTACAGCAAGATGGGACGCAGAGGCAGGGGAGTAGCCAGAAGCTCAAAGACAAGCTAGCTTGATGTAGACAGTGACAAATGAGTCTGATCTCAAACAAGGCGGAAATCAAGGAGTGACACCTGAGATTGTTCTCAGACATCCACATGCACATAACTCCCCCCTCCACACACATACACAAACATGAACAATAACACCCCCTCCACACACATACACAAACATGAACAATCACTGCACGCACACACACACACACACACACACACACACACACGAACAAATACAACATGATCATACACCACACACACAACACATACATACACAAATACCTTTCATACCCACATATGCATATACACTCACACACATACACGTACACATGCACACACACAAACATGAACATACAAACACATAAACATATATGCATCACACAATACATCCACAGTCATGCATACACGTACACCTATATGCACACATCCCCAGGAAGATGTAAACACACAATGAAGCCAAACCCAAACTATCAGGAGAAAATGTCATACAAGTTAAAACAAAGCCATCAAAAGGCAGAACAGGCCATGCAAGCAAGCACAGTTTCAGTAAGCGCGAGTATGCTGTATGAATCAGAAAGAAGCAGCCTTCTGCGTGAGGTATCCAGCAAGAAGAAACAGAGTAATACATGTCTAGCCTAGGTTCTGCTTGTCCTTGGGCTTACAGTAAGTGCTCTTACATTTAGAATTGTGTCTTGAGTTTGAATAGCTGGAGGCGGAAAAATTAAAACAAAAAGAACTCTTTTTTTTTACTTTATTAATTTATTCTTGTTACATCTTAATAGTTATCCCATCCCTTGTATCCTCCCATTCTTCCCTCCCTCCCATTTTTCCCTTATTCCCCTCCCCTATGACTATTCCTGAGGGGGATTACCTCCCCCTGTATATGTTCATAGAGTATCAAGTCTCTTCTTGGTAACCTGCTGTCCTTCCTCTGAGTGCCACCAGGGGACATGGTCAAAGTTGAGGCACCAGAGTATGTGAGAAAGTAATATCCCACTCTCCACTCTACTGTGGAGAGTGTTCTGTCCATTGTCTAGATCTGGGTAGGGGTTTAAGGTTTACCGCCTGTATTGTCCTTGGCTGGTGCCTTAGTTTGAGCAGGACCCCTGGGCCCAAACCTGCCTATCATAATGTTCTACTTGTAGGCTTCTAGGACCCTCTGGATCCTTCTACTTTGCCATTCTCCCATGCTTCTCTCATCTAGAGTCCCACTAGAATGTCCTCCCCTCTGTCTCAGTTTCCTGGGAAGTGAAGGCTTTCGTGGGACATGCCCCTTGGGCTAATATGCAGATATAAGTGAGTATATACCATTTGAGTCTTTCTGCTTCTGGGTTAACTCACTCATTATGATCATTTCTAGCTCAATCCATTTGTCCACAAATTTCGGGAATTCCTTGTTTTTAATAGCTGAATAGTATTCCATAGTGTATATGTACCACAGTTTCTTTATCCATTCTTCTACTGATGGACACTTAGGCTGTTTCCATGTTCTGGCTATTATGAATAAGGCTGCTATGAACATGGTTGAGCAAATTTTCTTGTTGTGCACTGGAGCATCTTCTGGGTATATTCCAAGGAGTGGAATAGCTGGGTCTTGAGGAAGCCCTATTCCCATTTACAAAAAGAACTCTTGAGAATTACTAAGACAGACATGGGATGTTGTGTAGGCTCAAGGCAGACAGCTTTGAGAACAGAAGAAAGAAAACTGAGCAGAAACTTAAAAATTTTGTTTCTACTCTCTGCATCTCTGTCTCTCTCTGTCTCGTGTGTGTGTGTGTGTGTGTGTGTGTGTGTGTGTGTGTGTGTGTGTGTGTGTGTTACATCTGGCACTCACATGTGGCTTTTTGTTTAAGACAGGATCTCTCACTGTCCCAGAGCTTCACTATGTAGGCGAGGCCAGCTGCCCAGTGACCGTCCGCAGAGCTGCCTGTCTCCTGCCCACCACACTTGGCTTTTTCGTGGTTCTGAAGAGTCAAGCCCAGGCCTCTATGTTTACGAAGGAAGCATTTGGCCGACAACCATCTTCTCTGTGATCTAGGTACACTTTTTGTGTTGTTCGTTTTAAGACAAGGTCTCATTATACAGCCTTGGCTGTCTTGGAACTAACCATGTAGTTCTGGCTGGCCTCAAACACAGAGATCCATGCCTAACCCACACACTTCCTAATCCACTTTCTGAGCCACGAACGCCCATCTATCTGTTTAAAGGGTACAGATATGACTTGTGAAATGGGTGCCCATCTAGAAAGATTTATTTCTATTTCCTTCTAAAAGTCCCTGTCCCTTCCCAGCCACTGTTCTCCCCTCCTGGTCCTTCCCAGGGCCAGGATCTTCTTTCTGTTAGTCTTGATTTATCTGCCCTGGAGTTTAACATGGACAGATTCTGTAGTATGTCTTTTGGGGTTTGCTTCTTTCCACTAGGTGTGAAACCTATTCAATCTGCAGCCTGCAAGGTTGCATGTGGCCCCTAATAACTATGAATGCACCTAACACAAAACTGTAGACTTAAAACATGAGATTTTGGCGTGTGTGGTTTTCTTAAAAAATGAAACTGGACTACACACTTCTCAAACATAAATTTTGTAGATCGTGTCATGTGGTGATATTCTCAAGTTATACATGCAGTAGGTTACAATGGAACTCAGTACATGCAGCAGTTACAATGGAACTCAGTACATGTAGGAGGTTACAATGTAACTCAGTACATGCAGCAGTTACAATGTAACTCGTAGTTACAATGTAACTCAGTACATGAAGTAGTTACAATGGAACTCAGTGCATAAGGCAGTTACAATGTAACTCAGTGCATAAGGCAGTTACAATGTTCAGTAGTTACAATGTAACTCAGTACATGGAGTAGGTTACAATGTAACTCAGTACATGCAGTAGTTACAATGTAACTGTGGAGTTACTTTGACTCCGCATTCTCCCTCAAAGTTTCCATCATCCCCCTAGGCTATGGGCACAGAGGCACTTGTTCCTGAATCTATTCAAGACTCCTCAAATTTGGTACCTTTCCCAAGCATGGTTTCCACAGGATGTGTGTGTGTGTCGCCAGAGTTCTGAGGACAACTTTGGAAGATCATTCCTTGGGTGTCACCTCTGTTTTCCTTGGGACAGGCTCTTTTCATTAGCCTGAAACACTGCCAAGTAGTCAGCCCTGGCGCTCCACTCATCTCCACTGCCCGTGTGACTGTTGCTGGGCTTCCAGGAAAACACTACACCAGGCTTTTTATGTGGGTCTTAGGCACCTGAGCTCAGGCCTTCACACCTCCAAGCAGGTGCTGTGTTGACTGCGCCATCTCCCCAGCTCCCACATACAGTAACAGAACCTCAGATGTGAGACAAGGGAGGAAGGAGCTGGGGGTAGGAAAGGGGTCATTAAGAGTGATGCTGTTTGAGGCATAGGGAAATGACTTAGTGGCTAGGATTCTAAGAAAGCATAAGGACCAACGTCACCCCCAAGGAGCGGCTGCAGCCAGGGCAAGGCCATCATGGAAGGTGAACCTTGTGCTTGCTTTCCAGGTGTTTGGGGAGGAGACCTGGCTGAGTCCCAAGGAAAGCAAAAGCCTCTAGAGAGGAGGATAGAGAGGAGACTATCTATGATACAAAAATGCCCATACTAAAATGCTGATGAGTGCTGTGCAAGGCACTGGAATACCATGTTTGGTACTCCTTAAAGCGAATGGACATTGAAATACAAGGAGCGGTTTTTAAAGCTGTTGGTTTGGTTGGTCAAGCAGCAAATTCAGTTGGCCCTTCATATGAGTGGGTCAGTTAACCTCAGACTGAAAGTGTGTGTGTGTGTGTGTGTGTGTGTGTGTGTGTGTGTATGTGTGTGTTTGAGCCTGGCATGGTGATGCACCTTTTAATCCCAGCACTCAGGGAGGCAGGCAGATCACTGTGAGTTGAGGCTAGCCTCCTCTCCAGAGTAATTCCAGGACAGCCAAGGCTACGCAGAGAAACCCTGTCTCGAAAAAAGAAAGTGTGTGTGTGTGTGTGTGTGTGTGTGTGTGTGTGTGCACATGTATGTGGAGGTCAGAGGTCATCCTCAGATGCCTTTCCTCTGGCACCTCCGACCCTTCTGACAAAGGCTCCCTCGTTGGCCTTGGGCTCACTGATTCAGCTAGCTAGCCATCCCAGTCGGTGCCTGTTTTGGCCTTGCCACTGCTGGGATTATAAATAGCGCAGGACATCATGCCTGAACAGCAGCACTGTGCCAACTAAGCCATCTCCCCAGCTCCTGAACATGTATGTTTAAGATAATTACACCCAGGGCTGGGAGGTGGCCATGACAAGCTAAGTTTGAGTCCCAAGCACTGACATAAAAGAGTGGGAGAAGTTGTCTCAAGGAAGAAGGGCAGAGAGCAGTAGAATAGAACACTAGAAATTCTCATCTGGCCACCACACACACGCACATGTGAGCACACACATATACGCACACACACACACACACACACACAAATACACTTCACCTGTTGCAATTTGTACAGCTTTCTATAATATGTACAAACCACTTTTATAACTTAATTAATAGCAAATAAATAGAAATAAAATCACAAAATAAAACAGATTAACTCCCATACTAAATCTAGGCTATGACTTGGAAATGATTGGAAGTCAAATTTAGAGGCAAGAAATATTCTTTTGACTGTGCAGCTCAGAGTGTTCAGGATGGGGGAGCGGATTAGATTTGAACGGTTTTAACAAGGCAGGCAGGCTCGCTCACTACCATCTTTCGGGCAGTGCATTGTCTGAGGCCTCAGACAGTAGGGCAGGAGTTTGGCTTTTTCTCCTCTGGCAAACACTGAGTTCTGGAGAGGTTTTGCAAGGCTGCGCTGAGAACAGAATGGTTGTCAGGGTCAGATTCCAGCCCTTCACCTCTCCCTCCTCAGCTTTGCGGCTCCTCTCTCTACACGTCACTGAAAACACATCTCCCTTCACCAGACACGAATCCCACATCTCTCCTCAATTCCTCCAAATACAGATGCTATTTAATCTTCACACGTCCTCATCAGCCACTTCCTCTTTTTGAAAAATGTTAGTTTTTGCAGACACAGTATGCCCTCTATCTAAACACAGTTTCAGTTATGTATGCAGATAGTATACAAGTGCTTGAGATTCGAACTCACAACCTCATACTTGAGCAGCAAGTACTCTTCCCCACTGAGCCATCCCCTCACCCAACAGTCCAGTAGCTTTAACATGAAGTATTTTAACGAATGCAGCAGTTCTAATTTTTTTCCTAATTCCCATTACAGTTTCCTATTTGACGTAGGTTTATTAGAAGAATATTTGATAGTCTTTTTTTGTTTGTTTGTTTCTGATTTTTGTTTAGTTATGCTACAGTCTGAGATGATGCCTGTGTGATGCACATATTTTGGAATTAGCTGAAACTGGTTCTGCTGCATGGAGCAGGGCCTAACTTCATAAAGGCTCGCAGGTGTTTGAAAAGAGTGTGGCTTGTGTAATAGTTCACAGCGGTGCTTACTAAATGCTCATTAGAGGAAGCCTGTTGACTGTACTTAAATCCCTGGCGACCTTTCTCATTTCCGTTCAGCTATGAAGAATGCTGAGTGAGGACTTGTCCGTTTCCTCTTTCAGCCCTGTCATTTTCATGTGCGTACTTCAGCCTTACCTCGGTGAGTCAGGGACCGGTTCCGCACCATCGGATCTTCCTGGGATTGTTTTCTTTATTAGGACTTTATTGTCCTAATCGTGGCTTTCCTTTTAAGGGCTACACACCCATACATCAGCTTGCTTTCTACTTCCTTTAGTGTGAATTCATAACCACGTACAGTAGGTTTCCCAAGTTCATCCTTCCAGTCCCCTCCACCCAGAGTTTAGGTCTGAGCATTTACTGTGATGACTGACCTGACTAGATTACAGACTCCACCTTCATCCCTGCCCTCCCTCCGAACTCCATTTGTTTTATGTCCTAGAAACACAGGGATGATGGGATAAAATGCTAAGTCTTAAGAGATGCTGTCCTTTATCTCGGATCTGGATGCTGTTGCTGCAGGGGATGTTGGGGAGCCCTCTTGTTCTCAAATCTTCCAGAATCACAAGTTCCCGCTCTGCAGACGTCAAGCTGCCTCCAGCTCCCTCAGCACTGCGTCAGCTTGCTGGAGCGAATGACCTCCACATTGCTGAGGTCAAAGTTTTTTTGGTTATTTTTCTCCATCTCTTCCTCTTACTTTGTGTGTGTGTGCGCGTGCGCGTGCACATATGTGAGGGTGTGTGTGCCTCTGTATGTGTGAAGGCCAGGCGGTAACACAGGTATCTTTCCTTTTTCCTGTCTCCACTTCTGTTTTGTTTTGCTTTGTAGCCCTGGCTGTCCTTGAACTCGCTATGTAGACCATGCCATCAAACTAAGTGAGATCCTTCTGCCTCTGCCTCCCTAGTGCTGGGATTAAAGGCAAGTGCTCCACTATCCACCCTCTTTTTTTGAGATAAAGTCTATCACTAAGCCTGGAACTCACACATAGATTTGGTAGTGAGTGGGCCAGTGAGCTGCAGAGATCCCCCTGCGCTGTCTCCCATGCACTGGAATTGTAGGCAAGGGCTTCCACACCTGGTTTTTGTTGTGGGTGCTAGGGATTCGAACTTAGGGCCTCTTGCTTGCATGCTGCAGACTGAGCCATCTCCTCAGGTCTCATCAGGATAGCCTGCATCCCCTTCCTCTGTGGGCCCTGCATAAGTGAGATTGTAAGGAAACCAAAACTAATCATATATCAACAGTTAAAATTAAGAGGAAGGACCTTCTCTCTCTCTCTCTCTCTCTCTCTCTCTCTCTCTCTCTCTCTCTCTCTCTCTCTCTCACACACACACACACACACACACACACACACACACAGGGCTGGAGCGATGGCTCAGCAGTTATGAGCACTTGGTGCTCTTCCAAAGGACCCGGGTTTGATTTCAAGTACCCACATTGTGGTTCAGCCCCCTGATTCCTGTCTAGGTTTCAGTCTCCGCCCTCAATCCTGCCGTCTGAGCTTCAGGGCTCACAACCCCCTGAAACTCTAGCCCCAAGGGATCTGATGCACCTTTCTGGCCTCATGGGCACAAGGATGCACAGACATACATGCGGTCAAAATACCCATGTACACAGCATTAACTTTCTTTAAGAAAGGAGAGAACATCTCAGAGAGGTGCTTTACAAAGAGTTCCTCCCATTCCATGGTTTGTCTTTTAATTTTATTATTAATGTCTTTTGAAGAGATTTTTATTAAATGAAACCCAACGCACTGAATGTTTTCCCACTTGAGTGGGTGTGGATGTATCTGTGGTCTCACATGTATGTGTATGCATATGTGCATGTATTCATGCCCTGGAGGCCTGGGGTTGATGTCTGGTGTCTTTCTCCATCACTGTCTTATGCTGAGGCAGGGTCTCTCAATCGAACTCAGAGCTCACCGATTCTGCTAGTCCAGCTAGTCAGCTTGCTCTGGGGATCTCTCCTTCCACCTCTGGCTCTAAGGCACTACAGGCGGCTGCCATGCCTGCCCAGCATTTGCTTAGGCCCTGGTGATCCATACTCCAATCTTCCCGCCTGTGGGTGAAGTGCTGTCCACAGGGGTTCCCCCAACTCCCCCCAACCCCCACCCCGCCACTTCACTGATCTTTGTAGACCATTTCTCTGTTTGTCAAATTAATAAGGTGCTAACATGAGATCACTAAGATTTTCCTGTCATTCTTTCTAGACTGTGTTAGGAAAACAATGCCCCTCATTCCAGAAGAGAGTCTGACCTGAGTCCATGAAACCTGTGATCTCACCTTTCATGGCCAAGAGGCCTTTGCAGAAGTGACTAAGGGACCTGTGGCAGGAAGCAACCTCGTAAACCAGGACAGCAAACAGGCAGGGGCCTGGGCAAGTGCGACAGTGGGAACAGAAGACTGCGTGTTCAGGGAAGGGCCTGGAGCCAACGACTGTGGGAGGGAGCATTCCTAGCAGCAGATGCTTCACCCCAGGGCGACTAGCCCCGCCTACACGCTACCCAGAGAGACGCTTGTTGGACTTGCTGACCTCCAGAACTGAATTATATTGAACTTCTGCTGTCTTAAGTAACCGTGCTTGGAGACATTTGTTACTGTCACAATAGGACATTGACAGGTAGACCAGCTGTGGTCTTGACTGTTCTGCTACCTACCCACTCACCGTGGGGTGAGTGTGTATGTGTGTGTGTGTGTGTGTGTGTGTGTGTGTGGTGTATGTAGTGTGCATGTGTGGGGTGGAGTGGTGTATGTGTGTGTGTGTGGTGTATGTGTAGGGGCTGGGGGGGTGGTATAGTGTGGGAGGGTGGGTATGTGTGGGGGTGGGAGTGAAGGTTATGATCTTGCTACCCACGCCATGAATTCCTGACCCTCCTGTCTTGGCCTTCCAAGTGCTCTGCCTCAGTGAACTCTCTGTCTGCCTCACATGGTGATGGAGTTACAGGTGTATGAAGTCATGCCAGGCTTTTTAAATGGATACTGGGATTCGAACTGAAGTCCTCATGCTTGCAGAACGAGTACTTTTTCCCATTGAGCCTCTCGCAGTCCTAAGAGTGTGATCTCACCGGGCGGTAGTGGCGCATGCCTGTAATCCCAGCACTCGGGAGGCAGAGGCAGGCGGGTCTCTGTGAGTTCAAGGCCAGCCTGGTCTACAAAGTGAGTCTAGGACAGTCAAGGCTACACAGAGAGACCCTGTCTCAAAAAAAAAAAAAAGAGAGAGTGTGATCTCTTTAAAGAGATTAGACACACTAGAATAGACGAGATTCCTGTAAAAGGATGAAGTTCACGGCATCTGCTCTGTGGAAGATAGTGTTAGAAAGATGAAAAGAAAGCCGAAGACTGGGAGGAATTTGTACAAATCTGTACGGCAAAGTTCTAGAGTTACAATGTATAGAGAACACACAGAACTCAATAGCAAAAATAAGCGATTCATTTGGAAAGTGGGCTAATGGTGTGAACTTCCGCTTCCCTGTACACGATACACAA
>NC_140495.1:59782626-59972626 GCF_964271855.1 Acomys minous
CCATCTGCTTCTAATAATTTCTATCAAGCTACCTCCCATCCCATAATCCCAAATACTTGCTAATTATCATCATCTGGGCCAAGTCTCCATCCATGCTGGCCATGTGCTTCCCCTCCACTTAACCCATGATGCAACCTCCTCCTTCTCTCCTTTCCTCCCCTCCTGTCTCCTTCTTCTTCCCAAAATTCCCTCTGCTCCCCAAGTCGGTGACCCTTTTGCCCTGCCCACATGTGATGGCTTTTTGTTGGTCAAATAGATTAGGCTCTAGGCAAGGTACTGATGGGTCACAGAGACAGCAAGTAGTAATTAGCATCAAAATACATCAGACCAACCTCAGAAACAGTCGTTCAGAGAGAAACATTGTGATTGTTAAAAACTCAAAGTATTGACAAACACACTCAAACACTGAAGAGACTGGGCAAGGAAGATGCAAACATGCATATAATTAACACAAGGAATTAGAGACTACAAATAAGAGGATTTATGACAAATGGGTCAGTTCATTTGGGCAGTGCCCGTGGTAATTTAACAACACTAGACTCAATATTGTGGTAAAGAAAAAGGGTTAGAGAAAGAAGCAACAGGATTAACATATGAAAGAAGCAAGCTGGCAGAAAACACTGGAAGCCTGTGCCCATTAATGCAGGCTTCAACCTTTTCCGAACCTACTTTATTTGGGGTTCTTTAATGCTTACACCTCCTTTCCAAACCACCTACCCTAGATAAGAGAAAATGGAGGTTTATGGGAACAGGAGAAGTAGACCTTTTTTCTACTCAATTCCTTGGAGCTATTCCCCTGGCATAGTCTGCAGGATTTCAGCAGACCAGCAATTCCACTAAAGTTGCTGCTAGAACCCAGAGGAGCAGCTGGAACCTGGAGCCCTGAAGCGGTTCTCTCTAGGAGTGTCTCAAAGTGGAGCAATGAACAGCCAAACACCACCAAGACCCCAAAAAGCCCCACCTCCTGTTTTGGGCTCATATATGTATCTCCTCTCAGAGTCTGTACTAAGATGTGTTTCAGCTGGCAAAAACCAAGCCCCTGCACGAGGTGGTTCATCTTCTAGTGGATAAACATCACCTGATCTCTCACAAGTCTGTTCCCCATCCCTTCCTTGGGATCAAAACAAAAACATGTTTACATCCATTACATATCCCACACTTGAGAGCAAAATAAAAACATGTTTACATCCACTACACATTAGGCCTGCAAAGAAAGGGACCGACTTGTGAGAAAACGCAGAGTGATCTCTCTTAGAAGGCAGGTGCTCTGTAACTTATAAAAGATGAGAACTTGCAGAGTGCAGAGCTTCTGAGACTATATCAGGGTGCTGAGAATAGAACCCAGGTCCTCTTCAGGAGCAGCGAGTGCTCATAACCTCTGTGCTCATAACCACTGAGCCATCTCTCCAGCCCCTGCTTGGTTTCCCAGCTCATGTGGCCAATTCCACCCTCAGATGCGCCCTTTTTACTTTGAAGTGAACAGCCTCTGTTTTTATCATGATCTCTGTGCCGCTGGTCCAATTGGTTGTTATGGGACACATAATCTGGTTATCTCAGCTGCTGCCCTCCCACCTAAGACCCATGCCTGTAGCAGCAATACTAAAGGATGTCAGTTCCTCCGAGCTGATCTGTAGATCAATTGGATTATCAACCAGAATTCCAGCAGGCTTTGTAGAAATGTTAAGGAGACTCTGAAGTCTATATGGAAATACAAATGTCTTAGACCAGCTAAAACAGTCTTGAAAAGGAAGCATAAATTTAGGGCACCACTCTGCCAGGCTTAGGGTTTTCAAGGAGAACTGCAGTAATTGAAACAGCATGATATGGTGTAAGGATATTAAATAGAGCAGTGGAGACAATGGCTAAGCCATGTAGATATATAAATTGTTGGCTCCAAAGGAGTGTATTTGGGGAAAGCAGTATGTCAATCAATGGTGGCAGAAACACTACACATCTTTATACTTTTAAAAAGTTTTTCAAAGTGACATACATAAGCATTAAACAAATTAAGCCAATATTGACCTCTTTGGAGCATTTGGGAGGCTGAGGTCAGAGGAATTAGAGGCTGATCTGGGTTACATATCAAAACTCTGTTTCAAAACTCCAATAGCTCCATATAAATATGCTTGCCTAGTATGTTCCAAGCCCTGGGTTCGATTCCTAGAACCACAAAACAAATAACGAAAATACCATTTTCTACCAAGGAATCTTCTAGCACTTTTTACCAGCTAATCAAGGGACAGATAGTCAAAAGCATAATAAATCGCTGAACTTGAAGCTCATGGATTCAGCAAGGGTGCCCGGCCAATGAGGGTCGTGATCCACCTGTCTCTACACCCTGTCTGCCCATCATCTCTCTCCACCTACACACCTGGGTACAGGCACATGCGGCCACACCCAGTCTTTTGAGGATGCTGGGGATCTGAACTCAGGTCTTCACGCTTGCACGGCAGGCACTTTATGAACTGAGCCATCTCCCCAGCCCCTGCCTGTGCCTGTACTCCTCACACAGTTTAATTTAATAATAAAAATTACCGTATTCCCACACACTAGCCAACTGGAGCCCTCCAAATATCATCCTTAAAGGAAATTCTTATTTGCCAAACAGTAACGCACTTGCAGGTTCGTAAAAGGAGAGCAATCAGAATGAAACCGAGCTTCTTGGCGAGAGGTACCAGGAAGGCCAGGACAGAGGCAGACAGCAACCTCAGCATCCTCTGTGAAGTTGGAATACATATTCCAAGGCAGTTAGTTTTCCTCTAGACTTTCACTCCTCAGGGAAAACGCCAAGAACAGTCTACCACCAGCAGAGGGCGCCAGGGATCTCGCAACAGCTGTCCTTTACAACCAAAAAGGTAGCCGAGGGCTAAGCTGAAGAACTCTGGCCATAAGAAATCTCCAGGCAGGGTCACACCACCAAATGCCCTACCCTCACCCTAGCCACTGCACAGCTGGTTTCCGTTGTCCAGTCACATGGGGTTCACTTTTTCTGATCACAAGAGTCGGACTGGAATATGGAAGACTAACAAATTATACTCGTGTCCCAGTGAGTTCTACTAAATAAAACATGGCCAGTGCCACTCTTCATTCACAAAACGGGACAATGGCAATGGCAGGATTTGCTGCACCCATGGCCACTCACTGAGGACCCCGCGGTATCTGCATCTTAACAGAGATGAAGGTGAGGCTCAGATCTTCCTCCTTTGTGTGTGTGTGTGTGTGTGTGTGTGTGTGTGTGTGTGTGTGTGTGTGTGTTGTATACATGTGCCCATGCTGGGGAGCACAGAGGCAGAGGAGAACATTGGGTACCCTGCTCCTTGCAGACAAGGTCTCTCATAGAATCTGGTCACAGCATCTTCATCACTCTCCATCTCACTCCTTTCAGACAGGGTCTCGCAGAACCTCGATGTTTCCGCTGAGGCTGGCTGGCCAGCAACCTCCACAGATCCTTTTGTTCTTTTCATTCCACCACTAACGCTGGAGTTGCTGACACACGGCCCCGGCCACACCCAGCTTTGGCGTAGTCTAGGGATCCGAACCCAGCACCTCCTGCTTGCTCAGGAAAGCTCTTACTCTCGGAGCCATCTCACCAGTCCCATTTTATCTCTTGAAAAAACAGTCTCTTACTGAACTTGAAACCTGCTGATTTGTCCACACTGGTTGTCTCCCACAAGTCACAGTCATCCTCCCGTCTCCTCTTTCCTCAGCCCTGGGACTACAGGCATGCACCACCATGCCTAACTTCTAAGTCTGGTTTCGTTAAATATGTGCTGGGAATCAATCTCACGTCCTCCTCCTGGTTTGGCAAGTACTTTACTGAGTGAGCCATGGAGATGTCTTAACGAGCAGAGAAGGGGTTAATTCTCTTTACTTGCATGGTGAACTGGCTGAAATAGGCACCCACTGGTTCTCCAAAAAGCAGAGCCCACTGCCTGCCCTGTCTGACCTTCCCGGAAGGTGAAAAGCAGTGTCGCATCTTGGCATTTGATTGCTTGAATCAAAACTGATGCTAAAGACAGGCTGGACTCCCCCGGAGCTAACACCCCCGGTGAGACTAACAAGGTCTGATCTGAAAGCGCAGTGGAGTGGCTCCTGGCTCCTTTGGCTGGGCTGTTGTTTCAATGGAAGAAGAATAAGCCTCCAAGCTAGAAACAAGGCCACTCTGTTCCATTTGCTCCGGGAGCAGGGGTGAGAACGTGGTTTCGTATTCACAGGGGGCCCGAGGGTCTTTTCACAGGAGCTAGGAGAGCGGGGGCTTGGTTTGCCAGGCGGCTGGCATGAGTCTGTCCCTCAAGTCAGCATTTAGAGAATATAACACACCGACAGAGAGGCGTCAGGAAACTTTGGGAAATGCCACAAAGTTAAGTCGATTTTTTTGTCCTCTGTGGACTTATTGAAGCTTTTATTCATGAGTGAGGTTTTTGTTTTTGTTTTGCTCCCTCCACATATAATACACTGAGGGTTAGAAAAGTCTCCTGTAGGCTGGGAGGTGGCTTAGTGGGTGGGTGAAGCATCTGATGTGCATGCATGAGGATTTGACTTTAGCTAGCTCCCAAGTCCCCATGACAAAAAGAAAAAAAAGAAAGAAAGAAAAGATCTGGGTAGGGGTACACTGGTACATAACTGCAACCCAGCACTGAGGAGAGAAAAAAAAATGCCTACGATTCACTGCCCAGCTAGTCTAGCACAGTAGGTGAGCTCTGTGACACTAAGACATTCTGTTTCAAAAAATTAAGGTGAAAAGGATATGAGGAACAACAGCTCAGGTTGACCTCTGGCCTCCACATTCATACACACACATACCCACACACACTATCTTTGTCTGGGGTAAGAAACAAAAGGCCACAGACCCCTTTTCCTGGTCCCTAATTCTAAGCAGCATCCTGAAGCTGGGGTCTAGGACACGGTCCTCTTTAGCTGACTGCTGCGATCACTTCTGCTTAGCCACTTTGGCCCGCCCATCCTTCCTTCCGAAGCGCCTGCCCCCTCTCAGATCATCAAAGAGGAACAATATTGTTTAGCCTCCTATGAGCTGGGAGGAAATGTCACACAGAGAAGAAGTACCAATACCTATGGAAGGAACAGTGTGGCATGGCTCCCTACACAGAATGACAGCAGAGGATGAGGACTCATGTCAGGACACAGGGACTTTCACATGCCTCCCAGCTTCCTCTTGAGCGGACTGTTCCCAGAAAGGTAAATTACAGCTTCCCAGCTGCTGCCAGGCAACAGGAAAGCCAATGGGTGTTGTGTGCTAGACTAGGTTGCTGAGACTAGCCTCCTTCAGGCTTTCTGCGAACACTCATTGAAGATGCCAAAGAGCAGCACCACCACCCCCAGCTGGAGCCTCTGACCCCTGAGGTTAAGGAGCAGAAGCACACACAGAATTTTCTGTGCCCTTTGCCTTTAGGGTTTGAGTCGGTAAGACCTGGTCACTCCCCAGCCTCGGAAGAACCACCAGAGCACAGCACTTCGGGACTCCATCAGGGAGAACACGTTCCCTGGAGCTCGCCTAACCACCGAACTTCCTCATACTCTGACCTTGCCATGATGTAAAAGCTGTCATTGGAGGCCAGGCATGGTGGCGCACACCTTTAATCCCAGCACTCGGGAGGCAGAAGTAGGCAGATCACTGTGAGTTCGAGGCCAGCCTGGTCTACAAAGCGAGTCCAGGACAGCCAAGGCTACACAGAGAAACCTTGTCTCAAACAAAACAAACAAACAAAGTCTCAAGCTGTCCTGGGAGCTGGGGGCATAACTCACTTGGTGCTTGCTTCCTACGGGAAGTATGAGGCTTGAGTTTGATGCCTGGGACGCACATGCACACACAAAGCTCGGTGTGTAATCCCTTCACTGGGGAATCTGAAACAGGCAGATCCCTGAGGCTTGCTGGCCTGGCCTATTTGTTAAGCACTGGGGCAGTGAAAGGCCTGTTTCAAAAACCAAATTTGAAAATACAAGTAGATAAGCAAATTAGACAGTGCCCGGGGAATGACACTCGATGTTGGTCCTTGACCTATACACATATGTGTACACATTTGTGCATGAATTCCCTCCCCCAAAGAACACACACACACACACACACACACACACACACACACACACACACACACACACACGTTACTGTTCTCTGCTAACCTCTAAATTGCCATCCATCTCTATGAGTAGCTGTTGCAGTAAACTTGACACAGTGTAGAGTTGCCTGGGGAGGGGGATTGCAGATGGAATTGTCTCCATCAGATTGGCCTGTGGCTATGTCTTTGGAGCACTGTCAGGACTGCTAACTGATTTAAGAGGGCCCAGCTCACCATGAACAGCATCGCTAGGTAGTTGGGTCTGCGCTGTGTGACCCAGTTAACCGAGAACAACGGAAGGACCAAGGCAGCAAGCAGCTCTCCTCCGTGGCTTCCTCCCACCTCTGCTCCTGTTTGAGTCCCTGTCCTGGTTTTCCTTCATGACGAACTGTGATGTGGACCCATGAGCCAAGTCAAGCACAGCACTAGAAACACAAGCCCTCCATATGTCAGGCAGGACCAAACAGCCAACACCCATCACCTCCCCAGAGGAAGGACCAACTGCCTACGAGGATTTCTTGCTTATCTCCTGATGTTTCCTCATCTGGTCAAGGAGGGCCCTGTCCACCCAGCCAGGGGAGGCAGCACACAAGGCCTTCCTGTCCATCCCCATGCTAGCTGCCCCCCAGCCCCTCCAGTGCTTTTCCACTTGAACTTCCATCTTTCCTACAGCTTCCACAGCACAACAGACCTCCAGCCACCCCCCCCTCCCCTAGCCTTCCATATTGCTGGATAGACAGACCTTCCCAAGCCTCAAGCTTGGCAGTTTCTCTGCATAGCCTCATCCAACTGATACCTGTAAATTGCTTCCTTGAGATAACCTGACTCATGACTGTCCTTTCAGGGTCACTATTGCTATGACAAAACACCATGACCAAACCCCCAAAATCAAGTTGGGGAGGACCATCACTGAAGGAAGTTAGAACAGGAGCTCAAACAGGGCAAAACCCTGGAGGCAGGAGCTGATGCCATGGAGTGGTGCTGCTTACTGGCTTGCTCAGCCTGCTTTCTTATACAACTCAGGACCACCAGCCCAGATGGCACATCCACAATGGGCTGAGTCCTCCCCCATCAATCACTAATTAAGAAAATGCCCCACAGCCAAATCTTATAGGGGCACTTTCTCATTCAAGATCCCCTCCTTTCAGATGGCTCTAGTGTCAAGTTGGGTCAAACTAGCCAGTACAAAACCCTCCAGGATGACCATGTCTGAGGCTCAGAGCCAGAGTTACCGTATGTTTCATGGGAACAGAGACTTTGTGCTGAGGTTTCTGAAATGGAAGGTGAGCCTGGATATCTACAAAATCCCTAGGAGGCAGATGAAAGCCCCTTGGAGACTGATGAGAAGTGAGTGTGGAAAGACATGATAGGATGTAGGAACTCTCTCTCTCTCTCTCTCTCTCTCTCTCTCTCTCTCTCTCTCTCTCTCTCACACACACACACACACACACACACACACACACACACACACTAAAATTTTTTAAAGACTCAAGAATTTCTAAAGGAAGGTTCACTAAGATTAAAGAAGTAGACAACTCACAAGTCTTAGGAAGTCGTGAAACTGACCAGCTATGCAAGAAGGCCCCTTTCTCCTCAAAGTTATGTAAGTAATAAGAGAAGAGACTCTGCAAACTGGAGAGTTGTCTGAAAGGCATGCAGAAAACCCCAAGGTTCCAGCCTTCATGACTCACCTCCCATCCTGAGGTGGTCTTTTAGTGATGCAGCTGCCTTTGAGTCACTCTTCCTCCTGTAAGTCACCCTTCATTCATTCTCCTGAAAGTCACCCCAATAAGTTCACTGGGTCATCAAGTTGGACTCTAGTGGTATCATTAACTTGGTCTGTCATTAGTGCCCTATCTCGGATGAGTAGACTTTTGTTTACATCTCCCCAGAAATAACGTCACACAACAGTGACCACCTGGTGTCTCCATTTACTCTAATTTGATCACTATCATAGCCTCATAGCCTTCTATAGTGGAGTGAGAAGTACCTAGGAGATTAGTGATACACATAGATACAGTGTGTGTGTGTGTGTGTGTGTGTGTGTGTGTGTGTACACATGTGGTTATTAAAAAATCTTTAATCTGATGGCTAATCTTGGTTGTCAAGTTGACCTCATCTGTAATGAACTAAGACTCAAGAAGTTGGGCACACCTATGTGGGACTGTTCTTGATTGGATCATTTGAGGTGGGTAGATCAGCTCTAAGTTTGGGTCATTTGAGGTCGGAAGACACACCTTAAATCTGGGACACACCTTCCAATGGCAGCCTACATGAAAGGACATGGAAAAAGGAAGCTTTTGCTTTTTGCCTGCATGCCCTCACTCTCATGGGCAAGTTCATCCTGCTGCTGGTGGCGTTCCTTTGCTGGTGTTAGAACCTACTTCTTCAGAATGGTGATGAATCCTGAAGACCAGTGAGATAGCAGCCTTGTGGATTGAACAACAACTGTTGGATTCTTGGCCTTTCTACCATGAGACAGCCATTGTTGGACTAGCTGGACCACAGATATATATCTCACACATATATTTATATATATTAAAAAGGGATTTATTAGAAGGGTTTATACTCTGTGGTCCAGAGAGAGAGAGAGAGAGAGAGAGAGAGAGAGAGAGAGAGAGAGAGAGAGAGTGTGTGTATTAGTTCTATCAGTCATGGTCCTCTAGAGACACCCGATTAATACATCTGGCATCTGTAAGAACCTATGTTCACTCTCCAATACAGAAAGCTCTGTCTCCAGGCAGAGATGGAGTAAGCACACCCCACCCACCCCTCTGCTGAATGCAGCTCTGGAGGCAAGGATTCTTCAAAGGAAATAGCCAGAGGAGGCAGAGGAACACACCACATCAGAAAGAACAGGTGAGCTTCTTTGCTGTGATTCCTCACGTCTCAACAGAGGTCACAACTGAAGTCATAAAATATCTTGAAATAAAACATATGAAAAGGAGCCAGGGCCAGGGAGATGGTTCAGCTGGTAATGGCATGTGTTGCCAAGGCTGGAAAACTGAGTTTGACCCCAGAGAGAATGAATTCCCAAAAGTTGCCTATGACCTCCTACTCACCCCGTGGCGTGAGTACAGCAACACACATATGCACACACACAGTAAAATAAATACTTTTTGAAAAACAAGGAGCCGTAACTACTGATATCATAGATATAAAAAGGATAATAAACATGCATTATTGGTATGTCTGTGCCCATAAATTTGATTACTTAGATGAAATGGCTGAGTCCCTACTTAATAGGCACAAAGGCAATGTATCTGTACCAACCCACAGAGAGGTGAATGCCATGTATAAACGGGTATCACAAAACAGCATCACGTCCAGGTAGTTTCACCAATGAAGTCTAGCAAATATTTAAGGACCAAATTATACCAGTTCTTTACACTCTCTTATAGGAAGCAGAAGTAGAGGAAACACTTCCTAACATCCCATGAGGTCAGCCTTACAAAATCAGAAAAGACTTGATCCAAATAAAAAACCAGAGACTATTATCTTCCATTGGCACAGATGTAAAAGTTTTCAATAAAATGTTAGCAAGTCAAACCCACTAATGTGTGATAGGAATTATACACCATAACCTGTGGGACCCACCTCAGATGTATAGATGTGGTTCAACATCTAAAACTCAGCTGACGGGACCCAGCACATCAATAGGCTGGAGAGGGTCATATCAGTGGATACAGAGGAAGGGGACATTTGACAACATTTAACATCACTTCAAACATAGGAATTTCCCAGAAAGTTGATGAAAGGCAGCAGCAGCAACAACAACAACAACAACAACAAAACACTTGCCGACTTCACACTTTATGGTGAGAAATTAGAAGCTTTACTCCTAAGAGTGGCGCCGCGGCACCAGTGCCTACTCCCCTCGTTCCTGTTCAACATCGCGTTGGATATTCCAGTTAATGCAATAAGACAAAGAAAGAAAATAAAAACACACAGAAATGGGATATCATGAAATAAAACTTTGTTCCCAGTTATCACGATTGTTTGCGTAGAAAATTCCAAGAAAAGTAGAAAAAGTTCCTAATAAGTGAGTTTGCAATGTAATGAGATCCGTGGTCAACAAATAAAACCAAAACCAAAACAAAGATACCGTATGTATTATAATAGCAAAACACAAAAACCTAGAAATGGACATGCAGACAAGAGCAATGTTCGTGATGGCTCCCAGAGACTAAGTTCTCAGTCACGAAAGAACAAAAGGTTGCTTGGCCATGTTCTCCTTTCCAGTTTCTCCATGTGTGTAGAACAAAAGCTCCAGCCATGGCCACTGGGCGCACCTCCCACTCCGTCTGCCTCCTTCATGGATGCCTTTCCCAGTAACAGCTTTGCCTAGGGGCAAAGGGTGGGGCAAAACAAGATCCAGGTGGCAGCACTAACTCCAGCATCACAGTTGTAACAGTGGAGTTAAAACTTAAGTTGCTTAGTAGAGTTCTTCTGGGTGTTTTAAACATCAATTATATATATATATATATATATATATATATATATATATATATATATATATATATATGCTGCTCTATTATTCAAAATCAAAGCTTAGGTTATGGTAAATAACTCTATGCCCTGTATAAAGTTATAATAAAGGTTTCTTGTGTTTTATATTAAGGTTTACCTGTAAACTTACAAAGCTCCACCATTTAACAGTATACACACAAGTAATGTAATTTATTACATTATCCCATGGATATATTTTTGGATTCAGCTTTCCTTCATTAAGGCGGCATTGAACAGCTCTATCTCTAAGACAAACAACTGCCATCTTCGTGAGACCAGCTGGGGCTACTTATAAAAGATCATCACGGCTGGGTTTCCTGGCTGTCGATGTTCCCTTGTGGAAGGAGGGGGTGAGGAAGGTCACTGGAGCCTCACTTGGGTGTGCTGGCATCCTTCCAGCCAGTCACATGCAATGCTGTCCTAATTGCAGGTAGCCTCAGAGTGGGGGGTGGGGGAAGCCAGGGTACACAGGCTGTGGACGACTAGGGAGAAGAGGCCCCACCTACATGACACTGAGGACGTCATGCGGGGTGAAGACTTTCCAGTGTAGCTGCTCTTGGGGCACCCACACCTCTGCTGGTAACTCCTCAGCTATGCTCTGTGAGTAAGCCCAATAACTCACTGAGTCCTCAAGGTGAACTTTGGTGAAATCAGATTTTGTTTTATCATCGAGACTTTATGCTTACTCACCCATCCACCCCCAGGTAGTAAATGTATTTATTAATGTTCCCATGTCTCATAGAATTAAAGAAAACCAGTAAGTAAAATATGTAAGAAAGGAAACATCTTTGTTTGTTTGTTTGTTTGTTCACTTTACATCCTGGTCCTAGCCCCATTATTTGTTTTTGAGACAGGGTCTCTTTATGTAGCCAGGGCTATGGCTGTCTTGAAACATATTATGTAGCCCAGGCTGGTCTGGAACTCATAGAGATCCACCTGGCTCTGCCTCCCAAATGCTGGGATTAAAGGAATTCACCACCACACTTGGCTAAGAACAAAAAGATTTTTAGTAAAAAGGGAGATTAAGATGGCTGATTTTTTTTTTTCAGAATGAAAAAGAAAGCTGAATTGTTTAAGCAACTTCCAAAGGCCTGAGCAAGTCACACAAAGAATGAGACTTTATGTACATGAAGTTAAAATTTCTAAGGCCAAAGTTCAATTCACCAATATCAAACTTCTCCTTAAATCAATGGAGTTATTGGTCTATTCTCCCTAGTAATTACAAGGACTAGCTTAAAGAACCAAAATGTGTATCTAATCAAAGTTTCTCTAAAAGTGTTTGGGATTTTTGCTGAAAATTATACAATTATTACACATCAATTAAAAGTGCCAGACACTGTCTTCTGCACGTTACATAATGCACTTGGAGGCCTACACTGACATGGTCTGAGGAGCTAAAAACAAAAACAAAAACCCAGGACAATCGCTTGCCTCTTGCCCAATGTGGTGGTTTGAAGGAAAATGGCCCCCAATGGTCCATAGGGAGTGGCACTATTGTGAGGTGTGGCCCTGTCAGAGAAATTGTGGCCTTGTTGGAGAAAGTATGTCACTGGGAGTGTCTTTGAAGCCTCAGATGCTCAAGCAAAGCCCAGTGTCCCTCTCTTCTCACTGTCTGCTCTCTGGATGTCAAATTCTCAGCTACCTCTCTAGCACCATGTCTGACTGCATGCTGCCAGGCTTCCTGCCATGAGGACAATGAACTAAACTTCTGAACTATAAGATAGCCCCAGCTAAGTACTTTCCTTGATAAGGGTTGCTGTGGCCATGATGTCTCTTCACTGCAATAGAAACCCTAACTGTGAAACCCGCCAAGGTCAACTAGGTCCCAGGAGCCTGTGGGGTGTGTCCTGAAATATCCTGTAACTCTGGTGAGCCACTTGTCCTCTTATTGAGGAGGTATGAAGACGCCGCCCAGAAAACTCTATGGTAATCTACAGTCTATGAAGAATAGTGTCAACACAGAGGGAAAACTTTCTTCAATGCTTCCAAGTGAAGCCATGGTCAAGCAAAGCCTTTGACCCCTCCTTACACAGATGGAACGGTTGGCAAAATAACGCTAGAGGAGCCGTAGTCCCCTAGGGTCATACATCCTCAATTGACTCTGACAGCACAAAAAGAAAAAGGTCATTTTGGCCATTTGCGTGGTCTTGAAAACACCTAACAGGAAAGTATAACCAAAGTCTAAAATGATTTAGGCATGCTTCTTTAACATTCCAACGGATTGCACTTGTCAGACATTAAGTCCATAAAAGGTGCTATTTAGACAACTATTTCTCACTAATAATTTTCTTCTTTATAAGAAATACATGTCCCAGTTATAAAGCTTGAGATGTTGGCTCATTGTAGCACCTACATAGAGCTGAGAGGGACAGGACCACTAAAAATTAAGTGATGGCTGCATCTTTTTTTTTTCTCTATCACTGGTTCTAGCCACTCCAACAGCTATCAAAAGGCCTGAAAACAGATCCTGAGTTCAACCAGAGTTGGGGACCAAAGGAAGACTGAAGAGAAGCCAATGGATGGATGGTTTGTGAGCCTACCAGCAGACCCCAGTGGACTTTTATTTGGACATTTAAAAACTATCTTTGGTCCTGGTTTCTCCTCTTTCTGGTCCAGGCTTTACAATGCTCATAACCCATCCTTTCCTCCACCCTCGCATCTCTATCCAGGCACCAGCTAAGGACTTCATCTCCTCCCTACACTGGGCTGTTATACTGGTGAGCAAGAATGGCCCTCATAGGCTAATATAGTTGAATGCTTAGTCATCAGGGAGTGGCACTATTGAGAAGGATTAGGAGGTGTGTCTTGTTGGAGTGGGTGTGGCCTTGTTGGAGTGGGTGTGGCCTTGTTGGAGTGGGTGTGGCCTTGTTGGAGTAGGTGTGGCCTTGTGGGAGGAAGTGTACCACTGCAGATGAGCTTCGAGATTTCAAAAGGCCGTGGCAGGTTCAGTCTCAGTCTCAGTCTACCAATCAGGATGCAGCTCTCAGCAACTGCTCCACCACCACACCTGCCGGCCACCATGCTCCTTGCCATGGTGACAGTGGACTAAGCCTCTGAGGCTGTAAGCAAGCCCTCAATTAAATGTTTTCCTTTATAAGAATGGCCATGATCATGGTGTCTCTTCACAGCAATAGAATAGTGACAAGACAGGGTCTTTTGGATAAACCAGTAGAGGGGTACCATGACTGCCACATCTGATACCCCCATTTAGCTGGAAAAAAAGACAGATTAGTCATCACCCCAATTTGATATGAGTTACATCTTCGGGTGGGGATGATGAAATGGGAGTTTAAAATTGGCTAGACAGTCTAAAGCAGTGGTTCTCAACCTTCCTCATACTGAGGCCCTTTAATACAGTTTCTCATGTTGTGGTGACCCCCCAACCATAAAATTATTTTGATACTACTTCATAACTGTAATTTTGCTACTGTCATGAATTGTAGTGTAAATATTTTTTGGAGACAGAGGTTTGCCAAAGGGGCCGCAACCCACAGGTTGAGAACCATTGGTCTAGGGCAAAAAGACCCCAAAGAAAAGCAGCTAGTTTATATCTTGACTGAAAGCTAGGCACATCAGCAGGTCTCTTGGCTCATCCTTGGCCTCGTCCCTGAAAAATGGGACGTATTATGGTAGCGAGTATGGGTGAAGACCTGTTAAGAGAAAATTGCTCAGTAGAATAGCATCTCTGGCCTGGTTGACCCCTAACATTCCAGTTGGGCTAGGTTGATTGTCTGGGCAAGGGACACTGCATGGCACCCAACTCCCCACCCCCACCCCAGGTCAGGAAGGCAGGATCGCCTTAAGCCATGCTAAGGAGATAGCTAGATTAATTCATCCTTTAGGTTAGAGGTTGGCCCCAAGACTTGCTGAAACCTCTGTCACCAAAGAATCTTGTCACTTGCTGTTACTAGAGACTTCAGGAAGTCAGCATGTGCCGGCTGAGTTTGAAGGGATGTTGGGGGTGTAAGTGAAACCACTGTGTGTGACTTGGAGTAATGTGTGGCTTTTGAGATGAGGGGCTACACCCACACAAGGCAGCTCCACTTGGAGCCAAGCCTGGGCAGGCTCTGATATGTTAATGAACCAACCCCAACCCAACTGGGTCTGGTAAAGAATCAACCAGCCCTAAGCTTCAAGCCTAGATAGCACAAAGCTAATGAACACAGGAACAATGTAAAAACAAAAACAAAAACAAAACAAAACAACTGGAACTCTGGAGGTGGGCTAGGCGGGCACTGCTATGTACGTGAGGCATGACGTCTCAAGCCCCTGTGCTAACCCCCATAAGCAATGGGACGTTGAGACTCGTCACCTTGTGACTCTAGAGCATCCTGATGAGTTCACACATGGCCATCTGTTAGGATAGACCACTGGCTGAAGCTCAAGGACTTTCTGGAGTGTCCAAACGTGCCATCTTCCTGGCCTGCCACCTGCAGATGTGGACACAGTTTAAACTCCATCCCTAAGCACTCTCACTTGAGGGTAGAGGATTCCCCAGTTGAGCAGGCAGCACTTCCTCCCCACCTGGCTGGCTTGGTGAGGAGTCTGGTGACGGTGAGACTACCGTAATCTTTATAATAGCCTGGTATTGAGAAGAAAGTTTGTGTGACTTGACTAGACATATTCAAAAGGCAAGTCCCTTGCAGTCATCCTAACTGCCAAGGGCCTCGCAGTCCACTGGCCCCACTAGTCACAAGGAGAGAAAATTAAAAATGTATATTAAAGAGGGCAATCAGTCAAGGGGTTATTTTCTCTTTGTGTGTTTCTTTGTGGGACATTGAGAATATTTTTCCCCCCTATGGCTACTAAATGAGGAAGGAGCAAGAATTTAGTTGGTGTGAGTCCACCATATTAGAGGTGACCCTGAATACTTAAGGTCTTTGGAAGTTTCTCTCGGGAACCAACAATTAGACACTCAGAGGCAGACTCTCTAGGTAGGGCCCCTGCCTTTGAGGGAGGGAGGGAGGGAGGGGGAGAGAGAGAGAGAGAGAGAGAGAGAGAGAGAGAGAGAGAGAGAGAGAGAGAGAGAGAGTCCCCTACAGGTGAGCAATGCCTGAATAACTCCTAGGTTGCAGTGTACTGAGCCCCATTCACCTTGGGTTTTGAGACAGGCTCTCACACCTGGAGCTTGCTGATCGGGCTAGGTGGGCGGCCAACGAGCGAGCCTCGCATCTCTCGCATCTCTGAGAGCTGCCTGTCTCTGCCTGCCCTGGAACTGAGAGTGATGAGCACTGTCCATCATTCCTGGCAGGTTGTGTGTTTGCTTGTTGTGGGTCCCGGGCATTTAACTCAGGTCTTCAGGCTCACTTTACAAATTGAGCCATCGCCCCCAGCCCTCACCACTCCTTAAGAGTTACAATTTATTAAACTTCGCACATTGAACAAATTGCCTATTTCCAGGAACAAACTGTTTTAAATAAGTTGGCAGGCTTGTGCAGACATCACTTTAGTCTGCTTTGGAACACTTCCACTCTGCCCCGAGAGAAATTGCAACTTGTTAGCTGTGGTGCCTGCCGGTCCTCTGCACTAACTCCTCAGCCTAGTAACTGCTGGTCTGCCTTTGTGTCTGTCTGTTCTGGAAAGTTCCTATAAAAGGAACTGCACATGTTGTTACTGGCTCCTGTCAGTAACGCTCAGTTATTTTTGAGTCTCATCAGTGTTGATACGTGTGTCGACTCATTCTGTTGCTAAACAGGATCCCACTTGTGGAGGTACCACAGTCTGTTTATCTTCTCAGCTGCTCAAAGATACTTGGGGATGCGGAGATGGCAGGGTGGGTAAAAGCACTTGCTGTGTACACATGAGAACCTGTGTTCCAATCTCCGCTACCCATAGGAGAAGCCTGCCATGGCTGCAGATAGCCCTGCAGTCCCAGGGCCGTGGCCCTTTCTGGCTGATAAGGTTAGCTCCAGGTTCAATGAGAGAGCTTAGGAGGAAGACAGTGAATGGCAAGACAAGGATGCCTGCCCTGAACACACATGCACATGTGCCACACACACACACACCCCGATGCACACAGATCACCTGAACACACATGCACATGTGCCACACACACACATCCCGATGCACACAGATCACCTGAACACACATGCACATGTGCCACACACACACATCCCGATGCACATGTGCCACACACACACACCCCGATGCACACAGATCACCTGAACACACATGCACATGTGCCACACACACACATCCCGATGCACACAGATCACCTGAACACACATGCACATATGCCACACACACATCCACATCCGATGCCTATATATGACCTGTACACATGTGTACATATACCACACACACATCCTGATGCACACACACAACTCAAGCACACATGCACATATAACACACACACACACACATCTGTTACACACATACGACCTGGCCACATATACACATATACACATATACTACACATACATCCTGGTGCACACAGATGACCTGAACACGCATGCACATATACCACACACATCCCGATGCACACACACAACTCAAACACACATGCACATATAACACACACACATCTGTTACACACATACGACCTGTCCACATATACACATATACACATATACCACACACATCCTGGTGCACACAGATGACACTTGAGCTCCTCCCAGTGTGGGGCTCCCCTTGCTGAAGTAGCTTCCAGTATCCAGAACAGGCCCCTGTGGACATAGGATTTCAGGTCTCTTGACTAAATGTACTAGAGTAGATCTTCTCGGTCAAGAGGCAACCTTGTATTTAGCTAGGAAAGTGTTTTTCCAAGTCCTACAAAACCCACAAGGAACGTGCAAGGCTTCCAACTTCTCCACAAGGTACCAACGACTGCTGGTGTCTTCATTACAGCAATGACAGAGAACACAGAGGGGCGTCTCACCGCAATTCCTGTTTACATTTACCAGTAACATGTGACAGTGAAGAATCTCTCTGTGTGACCATCTGTCACATGTATGGTGTCACTGCAGAAGTGTCTACTTAAACCTCAGCCTACTTTTCAATCGAACGGTGCTGTTAATATTCCAGGTACAAACCCCTGTCAGACGCATCACTTGAAAAGATGTTTCTCTCACTTAGTGGGTTGTGTTGTTTTTTTTTTTTAACCTTTCCATAGTAT
This sequence comes from Acomys minous, assembly GCF_964271855.1. NCBI lineage: Eukaryota > Metazoa > Chordata > Mammalia > Rodentia > Muridae > Acomys > Acomys minous. Next base: position 59,800,324 of record NC_140495.1, read on the forward strand.
TTTGTGTAGTGGGTGCTTTTTAATCTCAAGTCAATTCCACATCAACTTCATTTTCTTGGTGCCATTTCTGGTTTTGTGCCATATCTGAGAGCCCTTGTGTAACCCAAGTAACAAACATTTAAAGTTTTGTTCTCAGATTTTGGACTTTGTTAAGTTTATTTTAGCTATGTGATGTCACTGAGATTAAAGAAATTGAATTGAACCTTTGCAGCACCCTAGGCAGTGATGATGTCAGTCTGTGGAGCACCCTAGGCAGTGATGGTGTCAGTCTGTGGAGCACCCTAGGCAGTGATGGTGTCAGTCTGTGGAGCACCCTAGGCAGTGATGATGTCACTCTGTGGAGCACTCTAAGCAGGGATGATATAAGTCAATGTTAAATGTCCTAATGTAGCCGGGCGTGGTGGCGCACGCCTTTAATCTCAGCACTCGGGAGGCAAAGGCAGGTGGATCGCTGTGAGTTCGAGGCCAGCCTGGTCTACAAAGTGAGTCCAGGACAGTCAAGGCTACACAGAGAGACCTTGTCTCAAAAAACCAAAAAAAAAAAAAATGTCCTAATGTATAACAAAATGTCTTTCCATTTATTTGTGTCTTGATAAATGTCTTTCAGCAAAGTTTAACAATTTCTAGTATATAAGTCTTTGGCAACTATCCCAGCATACAAGGTGCAGTCCCGGAATTCTGAAAAGGCTCTTGTGCACTTTCCTCACCAGTGGACCCAAAGGTAAGGTACACTTATGTGCCCTGTCCTCTCACCATGTCCTGGCTTGTAGAAGGTAGACCTCCTAGGACAGCTGAGGACAAGAGCAGAAGTGCCTGCTCCTGGAAGCTTACTACCCAAACATCTGGCCCACATGAGGACAGACCTGGTTAGCAGACACACAGGTCTTTTCTAGTTTCTGTGAAACTCAGATTCAGTGCCAGCCTTGGTAGGTGGCACATGACTGACAGCTGGGGGGAAATCTCATGAAGCCAGCATGACGCCGGTGAAACAGGCATTGCAGTTCAGAGTGGAAAGCTGAGGTCAGGCTAAGAGCTGCAATGCATCCTGGGTAGTGCACCTACTTCATGACAGCAACAGAGACCAGTGCTCCAAATAAGGCCTTGCACTACACTCTGCCTGCAGTCCTGAATTCTCAGTCCCTGCATGGAGGCATCACACTGCAAACTATTCCATGGGATTCCCTCTAGCAGATCTCAAGGTGGGCCTTGGGATAGGTGCAGGGCCCTCCAAGGGACTATGGTGATGCTGTGCCAACCTGTCTCAGTGGGGAAGGTTAGGTGGGGCTAAGTAAGGACCTCTGGAGCTAAAGAATGGGTGCATGAAGCATTGACACTTCAGCATGGCTGTGGTGACCCATGCTGGTGGCCCTGTCCTGGAAGCATCAGGCTACTGACAGGAGACTCTTCCCTGGAACCCAAGCAGCTTCTCGGCTTGTCCCTGGCAGGCCCAGGACCTCCAGGGTCAGTGGCCTTATTTAAGCTTAGGAGGCCTTCTGACATTGCCCTAGCTGAGAATTTACCCTCTCCAGGCTATACTTGTTTATATCCATCTTTGGAGTTCTCAGTTCTATGAAGCTAAGGCCTTAAAGTTGGTACCTATTGCACTGGAGAGATGCCTCAGAGGTTGAGAGCACTGACTGCTCTTCCAGAGGTCCTGAATTCAATTCCCGGCAACCACATGGTAGCTCACAACCATCTATAATATGATCTGATGCCCTCTTTTGGCTTGCAGGTGTACAATGCAGGCAAAGCACGGTATACATAATAAATAGATAAATAAATAAATAAATAATTTTTAAAAAGTTGGTGCCCACTATCTGTGCCTTGAGTCTCAACACAATCCATATGTGACACATACAAACAACCCAGCATACCCTCAAACCACAGAAATGTCAGGGCTCAGCTCAGCCAGATATTGCTTCCACTGCCTAATTCCTATACTATACCTTCCACCCAAGGTCTCAGCTGCTCACAACATATCCTTGCTTACACTGTGCCTTCAAGGATCCACTTCCTTCATGCTGGGCCATGCTCTGCTCTGTCACTTCTTGCTTTCCCACAGGCCTCATGTTGAATAACTCCCCCTCACCTCCCCATCTCCCCACCTTCCCACCCTCCACCTTCCCACCCCCCACCCCCGCACCCCCACCGTCTCACACAAGCAGGCAACTCAGTGCCTCAGTATGAGGCTTCCCACACTGCTATCAACAGTCTGGTCCTGCTGGCTTCCCTTTCGGCAAGGATTTGCCCCTCCTCTCCTGCATCACTGGCCGCTGTTCAGCTGTATCCTCTGGTTGCAAAGGTGATACTCATTGCAGTCATCGCCACCTATGCCCTTTCACAGGGGACAGCCTGCCCAGCCCCCCTAGGGGCCACGCCCTGCCCAAGTCCTGCCCCAGACCCTGCTCTCTGCGCAAAGCATATCCTTGCGAAACTCTGCAAGGAATACAAATTGTAAAACTGGAAGGATTTGCCTCCCGCCTTATGAAAATGCTATTGGTGATTAGATCGTTATGGAGGCAGTGCTTGGCGCATGCCACGTACTCTTCAGACGCTCCTGAAGTGGAGCAGGTGTGATGCCTATCCAAACAGGTCCAAGCTGTCGTATGAAAGCGACATGTGCCTCAACACATGTGAGGATGACAGTGCCATGTCACGGTGTTTAAGGTTGGGTACTCCTGGATATGGAAGCAGAAGAGTTAAGAGTCTCGTCTAAGCGTTGGGATTTGGACAATGGGCTCTTCGCCTCCAAATCTAAGCACAGACACATGACCTAGAGGGCTCTTATGGAACCACACAGAGACCCTGGGCAAATCTCTTGGCCGTTGTTCCCAGTGGTGGGGACACAACCCAGAGTTTAGTGCAAGCCAGGTAAGTGCTCTACCACTGAGCCACAAACCGTGTTCCCTGCTGCTGCTGACCTGGAATCTCAGGCTTCCTGAAGAGCAGATGATGGTAGTGGTCAAAGGTCCTAGTCCCCTGGTGACATCACCCAGCTTATTTGTGTGACACCCAAAAGGTCTCAGTCCAAGACCCAAAAGGTCTTTACCTATCCAGGAGGACCCCCAGCTAGCCCCACTTCACCCCAGTACTGACAACATCCCCACACAGGGTGGAAGCGACCTGTCTGGACAAACCAGAAGCAGCCACCCTGCTCTACAGGAAGTGCCAGCTGAGAGCACAGTGTCACCCAACAGCACTTCCTAGTTGCTCACCTCCCTCAACCTGAAAAGACCGAACTGCCTGAGAAGAACAAGGCTGGCTGGGAGGTACACAATGCCAATTACCAGCAGCAGAGGCTGGTGCTGCTTCTCAGGTCACAGCCCTCCCAGCCCCCAGGCCACCACAGCAGGGAGAAGTCATCCCAGTCCCTGGCCAAGTGCATCCTTCCTTCCCCAGGTACAACACACGAGCAGTCGGGACATCTCCCAACCCCCTAGGTAATTCATATCTATCTTCCCTGCCCACCATTTTGTAGGTGCCCAGGAAGGATGTATCCCCCAGCTAAGTGCCACAGGGAAGTCCCATGTACTGGCAGACTGAAGGCAGGGTTTCAAGAGTGCCCACCTGCACAGGGACAGAAGCCCCCGCCTCTCTCTGACTATCTAACTACGAATGTTCCGATAGGCAAACAGGCCTTGGACTTCCAGGGCCATCACTAAAAACCTGCACCGTTGGGAGGGAACTGACTCCCATTCCAACACTTCTGTGGGAATCTGTTCTCCTGGTTCCAGGCCCTATCTACAGATGAGGCCCCAGCTTAAGAGTTTTAAGTGGTGGCGCACACCTTTAATCCCCAGCACTCGGGAGGCAGAGGCAGATGGATCACTGTGAGTTCGAGGCCAGCTTGGTCTACAAAGCGAGTCTAGGACAGCCAAGGCCACATAGAGAAACCCTATGCAGGGCGGGGGGGGGGGGCAGGGGGGGAAGGGAGGATTTAAAGACAAGGTGCCTCCTTGTGTTGTGATGAGGTATGGATATGTCCCCAGGGAGGGCTGCCTATCACGTGCCATAATCTGTCCCCCCCAACACACACACACACACACAAGTGGACTTGGTGGCCTCACATAGTAACAGCCTTGTGTCCTTGCCACAGAGATATAGTGGGTCGAGTTGGTGGCGTCTCGTGGAAACTTCTTCTAAACTGCAATTTCCTCAGAACTCATCAGACTCAAAAAGTGACAGGGTCTTTTCAGTGAAGGCTTTTAGTCATTCGCATGTCAGTAAGCAGCATTGCACTGTTCTCCTCACGGGTTTCCTAAGCTGGACTAGGGTGGGGTTGTTCAATCTGTCATCTCTCTTGTGTCTTATCTGGGTGGATAGATAGATGTCCCTTGAACTCTCCCATTGCCAGCCTGGCCCGTGAGAATCCAGCTGCAGCTCAGGCCGTACCTTGCTGCAGCTCTCCCCCCACAGGCTCCCTCTGAGTCTTCAGCTAGCCAACTTCTAGTCTCCCAGCTGGGGACATGAGTTTACATCACAGTGGGTACGGGGGCCACATAGTCTGCTCCCCACCCCGTTCTCTGGGTTCCTGCCTGGGAATCAGAGAGACGGCTTCAGGCTTGTGCTGCAGAATCTCCCCTTGCTTGGAGAGGTATAAGAAGAGGAACACACACACACACACACACACACACACACACACACACACACACACTGTCAAGTGGACCCTGCAAGTTGTCCTCTTTTCTCCACATGCGTGCAGTGATATGAACACACCCACATATGTACATGCATACACATCAATAGCGATAACTAAACAAAAACAAAACCAGCATCTGGCACTGGGAACATGAGGACATACATTTGGACTCCCCAGTAGCTACATAAAAAGCCAAGCATAGTAGGGTGTGCTGGTAACCCCAGCACTGCTGAGAGTGCAATTGAGACAAGGGGACCCCACCCAATTCAGCCAAGTCAGTGAGCTCAAGGAGAGACCATGTCTCAAGAAATACAATGAAGAGAAATTAAGGAAGGCACCAGATATCTACTCCTGGCCTGTGTTCATGCCATCAACTACACACACACACACACACACACACACACACACACACACACATAAAATAAAATATAAACAAGGCCTTCTAGACACATCTCAGTGGCTATAATTGGCACACGGTAGGTGATCAATAAGTATTTGTTGAGTAAATTCCACTGCACGGACCTAAGTCCCTGACAGGAGTCAGCAGACTCAAAGCTCATCCACTAAATGAGGGCTGTGCTGTAGTTTAAAAAGGGACTGACCGCTCATGTTCAAAAGGATTGTCTTTAGATTGGTGCTAGAGGGAGGTGACAGAGCCATTAAGAGGTGTGGCTTAGGGAAAGGTTTTAGGTCAGAGCCACACCCTCCCCTGCCCATCTGTCCCCTGTGCCTCACTCCCATCTTTGACCCACTACCTGTCTCCTCCATACCTTGCTGTCCCACCACAGGCCCAAAGCAACAGGACAAACCATCCATTCACAGAAAACCCCAAACCTTCTGCCTGTATAAGTTGATTATCTGAAGTGTCTTGTTGCCATGACAGAAAGCTGACTGGCACATACCTGAATCCGAATCATTGGTGCCATGCAAATCTTCCAAGTGTCTTTGCTGAAAACTACACAGACCTTTTAGGAACATCGGTTTTGAGCTAATTCCTGGTGGCTCAGGCCATCACCAAATTCCACCATCAGTAGTAAGGGCTCAACAGATGTAGAAGCATTCCAAGTCACAAAATAGAGCCACATCCCAAGTCCACCTCATAGCAACCATTGAAGTCCTGAGCCTGTCCTGTGGTGACTTCCCGGTCCTGAGTGTTCAGTTGACAAAGACATACTCAGCAGCTGACAGAAACTCAACCCTGCCCCCTGGCCCATGATGCACACACTTACGTAGCAAGAAAGGCTCACTGAAGGCCTTGGGAGCACTCTCCACTACAAAAACAGTGACTCACCACCAATCCTTTGTCCCTGGTGCCTAGAGCATACCACCAACCGAGAAGAGCAGTCTCTGCTGCCTCCCCATTTAGCCTGCCCATTAGGTTTGTGCAGCAGCCATGAAGAAATGAAGAAGCCAGCAGGTGCTCAGCAAGATGGCTGATGACCTGAGTTCAATCCTGGATCCCACGCAAAGGTGAAAGAAGAGGACAGCTCCATGGTCACCCTCCACACACGCACCATGGCATGCACATGCCCGTCACCCTATCATCATATGCACATGTAGTACTTAAAATGACAATAATAAAGAAGCCAGTGGGTTGACCTAGGCTGACCTACGGGGGTTCTCTTGTCACCTTGTGGTCTCCGTACTGGAATACACCTGCCAGAATTTCTGACACTGGTACAAAGTGGTGTGTTTTGTTTTGTTTTGTTTTGTTGATTTTTTGATGGATCCTGCTTGCATGTACCTGTGTATACTCACCTGTACACAGACATGCCTGGAAGTCATGTGTCATGTTGTGCATATGTGTATAGGAGTATACTAGTGTGCATCTGTGTGAAAAAGAATTCTAGGGTTCATATATTGTGTGCATACATGTCCATGGAGGCATGCTTATGTGCATGTATGTGCACAAGCAGCTATGACCAGATGTTTATTTGTAACCTTCATACATGTATACACAGAGAGAGAGAGAGAGAGAGAGAGAAACAAACTCATGCATAGATGTACATTATATGTGTGTGTGCATGGGCTGGGGTGCTCACATGTGTGCATGTGCACTGTGGGTTTAAGTGTACACAGGCACATACCAGAATGTGCAGAATGTGTGTGTAAGCTTGCTGGAATACATGCACATGCATGTGTTCATGAGCATGCCAGTGTGTGTGTGTGTCCCCTGTATATACACATGTATACACAAACATGTTGATGTGTGTGTGCCTATGTGCACACACTTTCACACAAGTATGCCAGTGTGTGTTGTCACGTGTACACACAAGTACACAACATGCCAGTGTGCAGTCACATGTTCGGAGATCAGCAGAAACAGGTGACACTCCTAGGACAGGGGCCACCTAAACCTTCACTGCCCTGCCCACTAACTCTGTGCCATCCCTCAGCTAACAAAGTCCTGTCCTTCCTGTCCTCTGTGGCCTTTTCGTGGTCTGTGACATTGTTGTGTGGGGCCTTGGATGCTATAGGACACGTTTAACGAAAGCAGAGAGATCTACCACTTCAGCAGACAGCTGGGGTGCCCTCTTGTCGGCACCATTTGAAGCATTCCCTTTGAAAGGGACATGTAGGACTGTGGCCTGCATGGATGGGACTCTGGTCTTTTGAGACAGCACATATCCCCCTCCTGATACCACCAAAGGGTGTGTGCAGTGGGGGCTCAGGCTGTCCCTCCTGAACTAACCTGTGCCCGACATACTCATAGCAGGTGTGAGAGCCACATAGAGTCAGAAGAAAGGCCCAGCAGAAGCCTCATCTACCTGGGCTTTGGGCACCTGGGGCATTGTTCCTCCTGGGACTCAATTGAGATTAGCTGTGGCTCTGTTAACAACACAGCTGGAGACACTGAGGTAGACACTCAGCTTCCTGTAGCCAGGTAACTCTTACAGAAGCCCACTGGAGCCAGGGGGCATCTGTCACCTCCCACATGACCACCATCTGTGGAAGTAACAGTGTGATCTGCACTCACATGTCTCTGTGAGCTGTACCTGCACAGCCAGAAGTGGGTGTGGTGGCCTCCAGATCCTCCCAGGGGAGAGCCTGCAAGACACAGCGATCCTGCCCTCAGTACACATAGAGTGTGGTAAGTGGGTCTGGGGACAAGACAGTGAGTAAGACAGGAATGTGAGGACATCCTGTCCCCAGCTCTAGAAAACAGGCTAGCTGTCCCAGAATAGCCAGGAGCCTCCCTGTAGGTGCTGCCTGTTCCATGAGCTGAGGCAAGCAAAGCCTGGACATTCTGCCCAGTTGACTTGTCACCTAAGTCACCTGCTGCTTAGTATTGCCTACAGTCCTACGTGAGGAAGAACCAAGGTCCCCAGCTCACAAAAACACCACCTACAGGTTGCGTAAGAGCCTCACCTGGAAGGAGCAAAATGAATTGCTCACACTTTTCTCAAACAGGGAAGCAAATCCTATAGTGGTTAAATGATTGTTCTAAGATCGTATAGCTTAGGATTCTGTGGCGGGGTCATCATTCCAAGAGTCTGGACAGCAAAAACAAAAGCCAGGACAGCAGCCTAACGTTCTCTCCCTTCCTCACCTCAGTGTGGAGCCCTAGAAAGCGCGCATGCACACATACACACACATGCACACACACATGCACACATACACACACACACACAACTTATCCTCTCCCTTCCCATGTGTTGTAACCGCCTTAATGCTTATATACAAGTAAGCAGGCTGCCCTTCCAGATGGCAGAGGCAACAGCTGAGGTCAGGCAGGGTTCCTTCCAGCAGGTCTGGGTCTGGGTCTGGGTCACCTGCTTCCTCCCTCAGAGCTCTCAGGGCCAGGGGACTTTGCCTCACCCATAGCTCCTTCTGCCATCACCTGTCAGCCTGACCCAGGGCTTCCTCCTGCGGGCATCCTCAGTGACGCTTCCGGATTCTTGAAGCCTTTACATTTCCACCTCCCACACTGCTCACCTGGAGAGGTGGAGCTTAGCAATCTGCAGCCAGCTACCCCTGTGCCATGACCTGTAACCAGATGCCCACCCCAAGGTCCCTGTATGCGTAACAGAGGTGGTATCATACTAGTACAGTGGGGTCTCCACGATCTGTGAAGCCCTGGCACGCAGTCCAGGACTCAGTTCCTCTACTAAGTTCCCATGTACGGCGGCGTCTTGGGCGCTTGCTCACGAGGGTGCCCCAACCCAGTCCCCTCTGATATATTCACTCCGGGCTATAACAATAGCAACCACTTCCTGGGTAGCGCCAGCTACCCAGTTACCCAGCAAAAGCTGCGAGAAACCCGAGAGCGCTCGGGCGCTCCAGCTCGGTCAAGTTCGCCTGCCCTGAGCCTCTCTTCCCCTGTGTGCCTCGTTCCCTACGCCGTCCCCGCTGTCTCCACGACCACATTCAGGCATCGAGAAACTGTGACTGTGGCGCGGTTAGTTCTTGGGTACCTCGGAGTCACCCACAGACAGCCCGGGGAGCAGCGGCGTATGTGGCTGTCTCGTCAGCACCCACAGCAAATTTCAGCAAGCAAGCCCGGCTTTGGGTCCCCGGGAAGATGTCTCTCACCTTGAAGAAGCTGCGAAGGAAGTGCACCACACCGAGCATAGTGCAGCCCGGGCGCAACGGCCACCCGCTGCTTCCGACCACACTGACGAGCCCGGCACGGGACGCCACCCCGCGCTCCGCCCCATAGTCTGCCCTGGACCGCCAAGGAGCCCCGCCTCCGCAACCCGGCCACTCCGGGCACGCGCGAGTCCGCAGGGACTTGTCCAAACACGGGTCCTGCCCGCCCCCCCCCCCGCCCTTGGCGAGAACCCAGCACACACACGGGAGCACGCAAACACACACACACACACACACACACACACACACACACACACACACACACACACACACCAGAGCGATCCTTGGAAGTGCCAGGTAAGATTCCTGAGACAAATCTGAGTGAATCCACAGCGGGATATCTCCCCCCTTTGGTCCCCTAGGCCGGTCTGGCACGCAGTCTGTGACTAGTGCCTGGCTCAGGTCCTATTGGAAGTGGCCACCTCCCTTTCTCCCGGAGTGCTTAGTCAAGCTTTCAGAACTTTAAGAGATGTTAGCTCAGTATTTAGCAGTTGAGGAAACAGGCTGAGCAGCAGTCTGTACTCACAAGCTTGGAGTCTCCTGTTGAATCTGGAGTAGCTGTCTGTCTGTCTATCTGTCTGTCTGTCTGTCTATCAAGTCCTGCTGTCCGTCCTATCACTGCCAGCTTCCCCTGACTCAGAAAAGGAGTTATGGGCAGATGCGGCCACACCCAGTTATTAATGTGTGAGCTGGGATTCCAACTCAAATCCTCATGCTTGTACATCAAGTGCTCTTGACCATCTCCCTGGCCCCTAATTTTAATTCTTTCACATTCAAAGGAAAGGTTAAATGCACCAACAGTGGGGTCAACCTGAGTTATAGTCATCTTTATATAAACACAGCTGTAACACACTCAACCTACACACACACACACACACACACACCAAAAATATAATAAAGTAATTGTACGACAGTAGAGTAATCTAATTTTCTGCAGGAAGTACAAAGCAAAGAGTTTGTGTGCATTGTAAGCACTCAGTGGGATCAGGTATTCCATGGGACTGAGCATCTCTCCACACTGGCTCTGGGCACACCTGCCCAAGCCTGCATCCCACACTGGAGTCCTAGCCCAGCTGTCCGTTAGTACGTTACCATGGTGAGTGCTTTGTGCAATGTGTCTCTCCTATATTCAAACAAGCCCCGCTTCTCCACTCCTTCTCAGGCCCCTAGAGCAGCCTAGGCCAGGCTGAGGGATAAATGCCTGGAACTCAGTGGGGTCAACTACCTCAGAAAAGCACCTGTGCGTGCTGCAATCTGTTACCCTCTGTGGTACCCAACTTGCTAGAAGAACATCCCTGGGTAGCATGATAGTGGGAGAAAAAGCATCAGTGTTCAGACTCTTGGCTGAGTGGGCTCTATGGATTCAGTCTTGAACACTGGCCCCAAACCTGCATCCTTCATATGGGAGAGGAGCCCTGCCTAGAAGGGGGAGTGATCCACTGTTGCAAGTCTCCCTGGGGAGTCTTTTTCTATTCACACCCCTCTCCCCCCGCCCCCCCCCAGATAAAGGCAGCCAGGGACCAAAGAAAGAAAACCACGAGATTCCATCTTGTTGAGCCACTGAGCTTATTGGAGTACTTAGAGGACTGTGGGTGAAGGGTTACTTTCAGGACTTCAGGGTGATTCTGGCAGCTGCATCCCCAAAAAGCCTTTCCCCAGCATGGCTGGGCACTTCTCGGTGCCCACACTGCATGCATGGTGCACCCTGAGGAGCTCGGATGGGAGGAAGTCACTCCTCATGGGAGAGTTGTTTGCAGTTAAACACAACCTCTCAGAGGAGCCTCTTGTGGGCTTCGTGGGAGTCATCAGCCTCCAGGGTCTTTAGGGGACTGAATGCTTCCACCTGGAGGAAATGGTTGTAGAGTGCCCACTAAGCCTCCTGGGTGCTGAGGGTGAGGCCAAGCTTCTTGGAAGTCTGAGTGCTAAGCTTTCCCAGAAGAGGATGGGATCCACTGCAAGGAGACACTGGCCCCTTGCTCAGCTGTTGTCTAATTAGTGGACTGGCCTTGGACCACATAACCTCACTGGGGGGCAAATCATGCCTCCGCCCCCGATGCCATCCACAGTTTGTAATCAGTTGGCCTGGGCTGCAGCCTGATAATTCGCATTTTAACAAGCTGCTAGTGACACCCGCCTGCATATTAACAAGTTGGGAGTGACAAGCTCCACCCTCACATCACTGAAACCACACCATGGAAACCTGGTCCTGGGAGCAGGATCTGGGCCAGCCATGATGGCAGAGGGGCAGGCAGACCCGGTTCCTGTCACCAAGTCCTTTCTGTATCTCAAGGATCCTTGCTGTGACCTTACTTCTCAGCAGTCCTGGGTGACTAAAGCTCAAGAGAAACTTAATCAGATAGAACTTTATATTTGACTCCTCCTTGTGGGAAACAGGAGTTTTGGAAGACTCGTTTGCATGATGATCCCTTCTCTTATTTGTCATTTAAAATAAAATAGGCTTGCTTTTGCTGAAAGGTTTGTGCAATGGGGTTTCAGGTTATTTGAGCCCACCACCTTTAAATACAACCCCAACGCCATATCTGCTGTGTGTTATAGTTAAGCACAGTCCACAGGGAAGTGGGGGTAACACCTGGACCAGAAACATTAGAACAGACACCAAGAGACAGAAAAGATGGAAACAGACAGACTCAGAGCCCTGAGCTCACACCCTGTTGCCCCCTGTGTTCAGATTTCCCGGGCATGCATGTAATGAGCCTATGCCACCAGCGAGGGCCTGGGATACAATACCAACTTCCCTTGGCTGACATGGCAAGAAAGATGGACATGCAAGGATCTGGACTTGACTACAAATCCGCAGGAGGGATGCTGATGCTGACTCCGAGCAGGTAGGATTTGGAAGAACAGGTGCATCGGTTGTAGACAGAATTCTGGCTAAGAAACTGTCATTTGAGGGGGCCGAGGCTAAGGCTGTGCCCCTGGACTCTGGTTTCCCATGGCCTCTGCCAGCAAACCCGGTTTCTTCGCTCTCAGGGAGTTCTTAGGATATAAAGTACAGGCTTATCTGCATCCCTCATAGGCACTCCGGGCTTCCTGGAAGAAAGAGGGTGACCTTCAGCTTCCTTGGTCAGAGACCAGCCTGCCTATGCCTCTGTTACAAATGGGTGACACAACATGGACATTTGGTAACTGAGTTTTTAAAAAAGGAATGCCATATGGTGGGGTGAGAGTCCCAGGAACATAGGGCATACTGGAATGGGATGGCTAAGCAGGTGTAAGAAGCAGTGGCGACATCAGAGTAGAACAGGCTAAGCCCTCAAGTGGAAGACCTTCAGGAAGCTGCAGAGAGTCTTGAAAGGAGTTGAGGAGGAAGACTGCAGATAGTGTTTCCGGGGCCCTCGTGTGAACACTGGACTAGCTGGACCTGGAGGGCAGCAGAGTCAGGATGAGTAGGCCAGGATGACTTCTCTGGAGGTAGTGACCCCTGGGGAGACTGACACCTCTGGGTACCTGCTAACACTCGCTGAGGATGGAGATGCGGAAGATAACACTGCCAGGAGAAATTTGAAGGCACAGAGAGTGATGGGCAGAAGAGACCAGGCCAGGAGGGACACCAAGCAATCTGCAGAGGTGACACTGGAAGCCATGTCTGCCAGGGCTTAGTGGTCCTCATCTCTTCTTCATGTCGCGGAACAGCATCCTTTGTGACACGTTCAGACCAGCTGGACAACACACATCAGTCAGAAGTACTTGCATTGGATGTGATGGTTAATAATGTTCGTCACTGGACAGGACCTAGAATCCCCTGGGAGACAAGTCTTGGGGCACGCTTCTGAGGGCGTCTCTGTGAAGTAGGCTAAGTGAATTCAGGAAGCACCAGCCCATGGTGCTGAGCGTGGGCACTCATCTCTCGCTGCTTCCTGACAGTTGCTGCCATGTGGCCAGCAACGTTATGTTCCTGCTACCATGTGTCCCGTGCCATGATGGATCGTATCCCCTCAAACTGTAAGACAAAATAGACTCTTGTTCCTTTAAGTCGCCTCTGTCAGGTATTTTGTCACTGCAATGGGGAAGGTAACTAATAATACACCTGCCCTCAGGGGACTCTTGGAAATGAATCCACAAACAGGAAGTAGAAAATAAACTGAGTATATGTACCGGCGCGGCTCTTAGGTCAACTTGACACACAAGCTAGAGTTATCTGAAAGGAGGGAGCCGGAATTGAGAAAAATAACTCCATGAGATCCAGCTGTAGGGCATGCTCTTAGTTAGTGATCGACGGGGGAGGACACAGCCCGTTGTGGGTGGAGCCATCTCTGGACTGGTAGGCCCTTCATTCTATAAGAAAGCAGGCTGAGCAAGGCATGGGGAGCAAGTCAGTAAGCAGCACCCTTCCATGGCGTCTGCATCAGCTCTTGTCTCTGGGTTCCCGCCCTGTTTGATTTCCTGTCCTGACTTCCTTTGATGATGGACAACAATTTGGAAGTGTAAGCCGAATACACCCTTTCTTCCCGGGCTTTTTGGTCACGGTATACCGTCACCACACTAGAAACACTAACTAAGACAGTAAGTAAGGTATAGGAGTAAGAGAGGAGAAGATTTTCATTATCTGAGCTCTGGACACTAAGAAGCCACAAGGACTTCCAGGGGTAGCGGGTCCTGTGGTGACAGAGGCAGAGCTAGGGGAGGGCAAGTGCAAAAGCCCTGCGGCCGTAGCGAGAAAGATGCCCTACTAGATGCACCTCATGGAGCACAGGTCAAAGATGAAGATAAGAAGACCGGGAGAGGTGTGGGAAAGGCAGGCAGAGAACCCAGAGATGGACAGGAAGGAAGGACTTGGATTATCAAAGGGGCTGTGGGATGCTGGGTGCCTGAGCACACAGGAAGTAAACTTTGGAGGCACATTAAGGGGACTGAGAAGACAGGTGCAGGGAGGAACGAGGGTGTGGCGCGAGTTGGAGGTAACTCCTACAGGAAGTGCTGGCAAACTGGGTTTCTTCCCAATAGGCTTTGGGAAGAAAAGGAGCTGATTTGGGGACTCATTAAACACAAGGATGTTAAGACGTTAGGTGAGAAGAGCCGTGAGGAGAGCAGTCTTTGCATGGGTGTCAGGGACTAGCTTACAGGCCTGAGTCTGTGTCCAACCCTAGGGGACCTGAGTGCCCGCAAGCAGTCAGCTCACAGGAATCGAGGGGTGGAGGGAGAAGAGGACAGAGGCTTAGCCTCGGCCTTTTTGAGGCTTGGCTTGGCTGACACAAGGCACTCAAATGGTTTTGTCCCCCCCACTTGGTGATACTCACTGCTGCTACAGATGTTGCTCTGGCCTCACTGTATTCCCTCCTGAAATGCCCTTGACTTTTCACAGCCATAGCCCACAGGTGCATTGTTATAGGCCTGCATCATCTTTGAGATGCCGTGGTTCTCCCGTGGAAGAAAGAACTGGACCACAGACTTGTGAATAGTGGCAGAAATGCTGAGTGTTTACTAAGGGAGAAAAGTCATTCCCAAGACTGGGCCAGACAGCTGGGTTGGGCCAACGCTCAGAATCTCTGGCTAGTCTTCATGACATAGGACCTAACCATGCTGGGTTTTTTTTTGTTTGTTTGTTTGTTTTGTTTTGTTTTAAAGAGGGTTGTAGAAGGAGCTGGGAACTTTGGGCCAGAAAAGACCATTGAGCACTCAGATGAGCTATCATATGATCTCGGGAGATGTTGAGAGAGGTGCAAATGATGGCAGTCTGGGGTGTGAAGTTTCCAACAGGAGGAAAAGCAAAAATCCTATCAGGAATGTCTATGCAATATTTTAGGTTAAGGATCTGTGGAAATAAAACCTTTGCTTTACTGTAACCATAGATGCTGGCTATCTGGGGCTGACAAATCAGTTATGACTAATAAGAGACCAGCATTATTGAGCCAAAATGTGCTGAGAAGTATTTTCTCAGGGTCGCACACAGAAGCTATGTCTATAGAGGGTCTTAACTGCATCTCAGGCTGTAAGATGAACCTTGCAGTGGGTGAGAACATCCCACGTGGTATGGGTTTTAATTTGGGGTCATGGGAGCAGCTAATTCTTGGGACCGTGAGAGGCCAGGAAAAGCCACCGATGAAGATGCAGCTTCAGTTGCAGAGGAGATCCTAGGATATTGGAGTTGCTGGGACAGTGTGGTAACCAGCTAGGACAGTGATGAGTGTGGAACGGAGCTGCCTTGAGCCTCCAAGACAAGCTGTATGTGATGCAGATGTCAGAGCGGGAGACATGGAGCTGTCCAAGCTCTTTGGAGGCCTAGGAGAGGATGAGTGAGTCCAAGATGTCCAACGCTGAGCTACAAGGTTTGGAGCTACACTTTCGGAATTTGGTTTTGCTTAAGTGTGATTGTTTTTATGCCTTGGTTCTGAAGCAAGAAGGTATTTGATTTAATTTTGACTTCACAAATTTAACTCTGAGTTTAAAGACTTCGGATACCTTAAAGAGAGTTTAAATGTTTTTAAATGTTTGAAGTTTGCTAAGACTATGGGTATTTTAAAGTTATATCAGCTTTCAATGGTTAAAAAGCTTTCAATTATGACGTTAACATGAGATCTTGGGGATAAGAGAGAAAGAAAAGGTTATGGTTTAATTGTGATATGCTTGTGTATATGTCAAATTGACAAGGAATCAGTTGTTTAGTTTTTCAACTTGAGGCACTTTATAGTCATCCCGGTAGTGGAAACTTCAGTTGAAGAATTGTATCTACCAGACTGATCTGTAGGGCACTTTCTTATTAATGACTTATGTGAGACGGCCCAGATCATTCTGGAAAGTGCCCCTCCTAGGCAGGTGGTCCTGTGTTATATAAGAAAGCAAAGTGAGCCATCCGTTGACAGCAAGCCAGTAAGCAGTGCTCCTCCATGGCCTCTGCGTTATCTCCCACCTCAAGTTGGTTTCATCCAGTGTTGGATCACGGCAACTAAAAGCAAGCCAGGGTGCTTGACAAGCATTTGATCTGGACTCAGTTCGTTGATACAGGAAGATTCACCTGTACATTGAATGTGGGCAGCACCACCCTGTGGGCCGGGGTGATGAACTGCATAAGAAAAGAGAACACAAGCTGGGAACCAGCCTTCGTCATTCTCTGCTTCCTGACCGCAGAGGAGGTGACCTGCTTGCTTCGAGCTCCTGCAGCCCTGCGTTCTTCACTGTGATGCACTGCATCCACAAGCTATGAGCCCAAATAGACTCTCCCCTCTTTAAGCTGGTTGTTGTTGTTGTTGTTGTTGTTGTTGTTGTTGTCAGATTTTATGTCACAGAAAGGAGATGGAAAAAAAACCAATAACCAATAGAGGGAGCTTGGTTCTCGTGTCAAAATGAGGCTCAGCACATCAACGTGTGAGGCAGCTGGCAGACGCAGCCAAGCACATAGCGCCACGTGTGTTTCCACGTTACATCACTGCTGCCCTCGGCTCAGTGGCATGCTCTAGGAGCAGCCACGTGCTTATCTGCTACCAAGCACCCAGCAGGCTGTGACCCAAGGCATGAGCAATGCCAAGCTTGGAGCAGGTGCTGGAGATTCATAAGGACTGACTCTGGGAGCCTTGAAGGACTGGAGGGAGATGCTGGTACAGATCATGGGCAGGGACAAAGTGTTGGCCGCCAAGAACTTACCAGGGTCGCAGTACTAGGGAGCAATGCCCCTGTTGGCAGGGACGCTGCAAGAAAACACAGAGTGTGTCAGACTTCAGCTCACAGCAGGGACTGAGGTCACTGGACAGGGCTCCAGGCAGCCTGGGAGCCAGGGGGCTGGGCTGAAGCAAAGGAGACCGCCCAAGCCGGAAGGCGCCAGTCTCCAGGGTGACACTGGTCTCAAAGAGAGAGGACAGAATGGGCTTTTGTGTGCAGTAGATGGGACTTGTGGGGGGAGGTTCTCCCAGGAGAGAGACGGCAGCGGAAGGAATGAAAGGGGCCATGAAACATGGCAGAGATGCCCACTTTTGTAGGCTTGCTAGGCAACAAGTAGCTCGGATTTTAGGCAGCCTGGACAAGGAGGCTGCATGTTCCGAATAGGAAAGAACCTGACTGAAGGTGGGGGTGGGGTGGGGGCCTGGAACCTGAGGAGATGCACCCAGTTCAGTGCGGAGAAGGCCCTGCCGTGTCTACCTAATGGACCACGGCTGGAGTGTGTCGGCAGGCCAGGTGGCATGGTTCCCACGGCAGAGGCTTGCCCCTTCTCCCCAAGGGCCAAGAGGACAGCAGGTGTCAGAGGGCAGGATGAATCAGACCTAAAGTGTTGGCTCCTGAGCCTCAGTCTGTCCCATGTGGGTGTAGACCTGGCCGTGGAGCGAGTGTCAGCTGCTCAGCCCTGTGCCTGTACCTGGCCACATGCGTGTGCCCATGCGAGGAGGACAAGGCATTCCAATGGGTTGAAAGCATGAGTGAGGTCCTCTTGTGGGGGAGGAGTGCTGCAGCCAGAGGTGTCCATGCGTGCTAGCCCCAGCATGTGAAAGGGAGGGTGGAGGAGGTTGTGGGAAATCTGGGGGCCTGTGAAAATCTCCATGACGTCACACAGTCAGGCTCAGATCAGGCCGGTGGCAGGCATGCTGAGTCAGCCTTTGTGGAATGGGGATCTGCCGCTTTGTCTCCCATCTAAGACAGTTTACAGATTTCTAGAGTAGAGCAGGGTCTGAGCAACTCCTTGCAAACAAGGGGGTCCTCCTAGAAGCGGGGCCTTGACAGGAGATGCGATGCAAGCCCCTGCAGGATTCTCTCCACCACGTAGGCCACTGTGTTCACCACACCCCCAACATGAGATGATCCCAGTGGCCCTACTGGAAGAATCCCAAGGCTCACGCAGCCAGCAAGATGGATGTTGGGCCACTGTGCCTGGGATCCAGGCCAAGGCTGTTGTTAGCAACACCGGGTTCAGGGAAAATTGTGCTCACAGATCAGGCCATGTGTGGCTGTTTGCCATGGAGACTGTGCAGCTATGTGAGGAGCCTTTACAAAAGGACATTGTGTGTGTGTGTGTGTGTGTGTGTGTGTGTGTGTGTGTGTGTGTGTGTGTGTGTGTGTGTCGCTTGCATGTGCTTATGTAAAACAAAATCTAAATGGAAACCTATCATAAATCAGCTGCCACTGGGATGCAGGAAGGCAAGAAAAGATCTCTGAGTTCCTGCACAGTATGCGTTTGTGTTCCTGAGAATCAATGTTTTCCCACAGAAAACTGTCAGTTTTCAAAGTAGGAAGCGATGGAGCAGATGTGCGGGCATCAAGAATGTCTCTTGTTTTGTAACAAAGAAATGATCCAGGTGGGTGTGCTGGGCCTGCATAGGCCTTGTGCGTGTGTGCAGGTCTGTGGTGTATGGCTGTCCCAAGGTGCTGGGTCCCTGGCTGCAGGGCCTGAAGAGACAGGACATGCAAGCACTGGCTAGCTCGGTGGAGCACCTGACAGCCATTTTCCCAGGGCCCAGGTGGATGTTGCCTGCTGTAAGCTAGGCACAGATTCGGCAGTCCATTTTATAGATGAGGAAAGGGGATCACTCTCTTCAGCCTGTGAATGACAGGGTGAAGACTTGAGCTGGCTAAAGAGAGGATCCAGCGTTGTCCTGAATCTACTGGACTTGTGGGTGAGCCTTTGGGGCTGAAACATGGGGGCCTTGCCAAGGTTGGAAGGGCTCAACTAAGACCAAACAGCTAGAGAAAATGTCCAGAGTACTTCAGTTCCTTTGCCCCAGCCTTTAGAGGTCAAGAGAACAGAAGAACCCAACACTAAGTCCTCACAACCTTGGAGAAAGACCAGTCTGGCCATGGACTTTGCTTCTGTGACCAATGCCTCATGAAATGTCCCTCAGAGGCGGGACCATGGATTACGTGTATGAGTGCATCCATGAAAAGTAGAACCTCTGGGCTTGACTGTCCTGAGGGCCCAACTTGGCCATTCTCCCCAAGAACTGTATCCTAATGCTTGGTACCAAGGAATATTGTTTGATCTAGGTCCAGAGAGCCAGAATAAGGCCGAGCTAGGACTTGAAGCACATGGCCCCCAATGGCCCCCAATGGCCACACTTGGTGCCAGAGATGGAGAAGTGGGAGATCTAGTCCAACACTGGGCGTCACCAGGCAGAGACATCAACACTGCTAGCTTAGTAGGGGGGGGGGGAGGACAGAACTAAGAAGAGTCCTTCAGAAGCGAGGTCACAGCAATTAGGCCCCTCCCCTAGCAGGAGAGATTTGTTCAGACCCTGCACAGACAGCTTAGACCACAGCAGCCTAAGTGGGAGTACCCTCCTCTCCTTTGACACCAGACCCCAACCCCTATCCGGATAGGAAGGAAGGCCTATACCATCAATCTACTGAAGTCCTGCTCCAAGCTGGCTGCCAACCAACTCCTACTAGGATGTCAGCAGCTGGTCCAATACAACAGATCTTACCCTGTGGGCAGCGAGGCACAAGGATTCTAGATGACCCTCCTCCAACAGCCTCCCTTCCCTTTCGTCCCCACCCCCACCCCATGCCATCCACCCCCACCCCATGCCATCCACCCCCCCATGCCATCCACCCCCCCATGCCATCCACCCCCACCCCATGCCATCCACCCCCACCCCATGCCATCCACCCCCACCCCATGCCATCCACCCCCTTTCCACTTCTCCTTCTCTTCCCTTCCCAGCGTTTCCCTGCCTCTAATCCTAAACGTCGAATTCCTTCCTCAGTCCTTCCCCAAACTCACAGAATGATGCTGGTTTTCCTGTTGAGATGGTATCTGGGAGGGGCCTAGGGGCTTCTTCAATTGCATTAACTAGCCAGTTTCACATTCGCAGTTTCTTTTAAAAAATCTTTCTCTGTTTGTCTGTCTGTCTCTGTCTCTGTCTGTTACTTTGTGTGTGCATGTGTGTGTGTGTGTGTGTGTGTGTGTGTGTGTGTGTGTGTGTATGTGTGTCTGTCTGTCTGTCTATCTGTCTAGTATATACATGTGTGTGTCCTGAGGCCAGAACAAGACACCAGGTGTCCAGTTCAATCACTTTTCACCTTATTCCCTTGAAATAGAATCTCTCACTAAACCTGTAGCCAGCAGTTCTCCTGTCTCCAACCCCATTGTCCTAAGGTTACAGGAAAGTGCACAGTTTACACTGTTCTTTCCATGGATGTTGGGGATTTGAACTCATGTCTTTGCATTTGCACTGCAAGTGTTCTAAACCATTAAGCCATCCTCCCAACCTACATGTTGACAGATTTGTACAGCTCGCTCATTTCAGCCTTACTCTCTCTTCGTTCCATGCTGAGCTGGGGTTTGGGGGTGCAAACTGATCCTCACCGCATTCTCCAGTCTAGCCACTGAAGTGCAGAGGGGAGTCTTGTGACTAGCCACCTGAGGAGCCTGCTTCTCTCTGCAGGGCTTCTGGGGGTTCCCCCTCCCCAGCTCCTGTGCTAATGGCTCCTTATGCCAGAACAAACATTCACCTAGGAGCACGCCCTCATCTCAGGCAGAGGGTGCTGTACATGTAGATCTGAGTTTGAACTAGAGGAAGGCTGCATGCTTGACACGAGCTTACAGTGTGATATGGAGTCGCTTGTTTAACTTCTCTGTGATGCAGTTGTCTTAGCTGCAAAATAGAGGCAATACCGAAATCTACCTCACAGGGCACTAGACTCAAAGCTTATGCTGCTCCGAGCAGTGTGGCCTTACAGGGGCCAAAGGTCACAGACCTGTATTTACAAGATGAATGATGCTGGACATTTGAAAACAGTGTAATGACTGGAACGTATGGTAGTGTATGTGCATGTGTATGTGCACATGTATGAGTGCACCATGTGATATGTGTGTGTGTGTACTATGTGCTAGATGTGTGCATACTGTGGTGTGTGTATATGCACTGTGTGGTGTGTATGTGTGTGTATGTGTGTGTATGTGTACTATGTGATGTGTGTACTGGTGTGGTGTGGTGTGTGTGGTGTGTGTGTGTGTGTGTGTGTGTGTGTATGTGTGTGTGTGTGTGTGTGTGTGTAGGCCAGAAATTGATGTAAAATGTCTTTCATAGTCATTCTTTGCCTTATATTTTTCCTGCTTTGTGTTTTGAGACAGGGTCTCTCACTGTACCTGGAGCCTCCCAATTCAGTTAGTCTGGCTAGCCAGTGAGCACTGGCCCCACTATGCCTGGCTTTTTGTGTGGCTGCTAGGAATCTGAGCTCAGATCCTCATGCTTCTGTGGGAAGCACTTCACCCGCTGCTCTGTGTTCTTGAGACATGCTAAGAGGATAGGCTACCACCATGCATACCAGAAGCAACAACATGAGGGTCTGTGTGTATTAACCTCCTTGACTGGGCTTATCATGTCATGATGTAGTACTGTACAGGCATCAGTTGACCACACTGTATAATTTCCATAAGGCTGGACAAAGAACTAGCTCCAACTGTGTTCATTCCATCTGATCCAATCATTTCCCCATGCCCACAGCATGGCACAGTGACACTGTCCCCCTGGGGGCGGGGGAGATCCCTCAAGTGTGCAGCCCTCTCACATGGTATGGTAATGGAGGGTCCACCCTAGTAGCAGTTCTGTGCTAACAGCACCCCTCCCAGCCTACCACCATCTCTAGGCTGGTAGCAACCACTCTTAGAAGAACTTTTTTCCTGGGAAACCCCTGGTGCAGTTCTTCCTGGGAATGTTCTATGTGCACATGTTGTGAAACACCAGCTGTCCTCAGGCATAGCAAGGCCACTGCCCTCTTGGACTCTCAGCAGTGTGATTACCCATAGGAAACCTACACAAGTCTGGGCCAATTAACTTTCCGACATGAAGGAGAGAGGGGCTCTTGAGAGCCTGCCCCAACCCAAGGATTTATAGTTGATGGTTGCTGCGGGGTGGGGATGGGGGTGTGCTCATAAGGCCACATCCTTTACTACCAGAAACAGATTAATGGTTGGTTGACTGTTGCTGGGAAAGAGATTTTTTTCCTTCAGTGGTGAAGCTGCATCTTCCTGTGGGTAACGCCAATTAAACTTACTGGTTCACCAAGACTACCCTCCAATAGGACTGTTTCTGTTTCTGGTGCCTGTGCTGGTTACTTTCTTATTTAACTTTGACACAAGCTGAGAAGGGGGAAGCCCAAGCAAGCCAATGTCCCTTTCTCCCATCATGTTGGCAAGCCAGGAGGAGAAAGCCACTAAGTAGCATCCCTTTGTAGTCTCTGCCTCAGTTCCTGCCTCGGGTTCCTGTCCTGTCTTCCCTCCTTGGTGGGCTGAGTGTAAGTTGTACACTAAATTAACCCCTTCCTCCCCAAGTTACTTTTGGTCATGGTGTTTCTCACAGCAATGGAAACTTAAATAGAGCAGTGCCCCATCTGAGGAAGTAGACATTTGTTCATGACTGAGATTGCTCTGGTAGTAAGTTTATACCAGCTAACAGTGGCCCTGGGCTGATCTTGCCTCCAAGGCAGCTGGTGTCCATTCTCAGGATAGCTATTTATCCTCCCCTGGGAGACATCACCCTCTTTTGGGCTGTGTGCTCTCTTCTATGGGTTGCCAGGCAGAGGATAAAAAGGACACTGACGGCTTGGATATACCTTGTCTGGCTTTGATGAGGTTTCATCACAACCAATGGATAACTGGCACTTCAAGGCAGGGACGTGCAGCAACAGGGACTTGTCCCATGGCACAACTATGTGGTTAGAGATATGGGGTTTATTCCAAGGAGCTCTGCCCTGACTCACTCACTGAGTGATGGGACTCAGCCATGCCGTAGGGCAATGGTAGACACAGTCATGTTATAGGTGTCAGGAAGCACCAAGGTTGCGTAGGCCTGCACTTATCACCTCTTGCGTTCTCATGCTAACCTACTCTGGCCTGAATCCGAAAGCATGCTCTAGACCTCTGTATTGCCCCTGGGGGCTGGGACTCCTGAAGCTCAGGGCTGGTAAGGCCACAGTACCCCTGGTAGCCAGAGATGCCGTGTTGTAGGCAGCGCACCCTGAGGTGTCCTTTGGAGACCTTTTCTTACATACCCTGAGATTATGACTCACACCACGGAAAATAATCTCAGGCCGGCCTGGTGGCAAAGGTCTGTGATTCCAGTAACTCTTGAGGATCAAACAGAAATGTTCAAGAAAGGCTTGGGAAATCTAAAATAAGCTATAACAATGGCTTGGCGCTGTAGCTCAGAGACCTAGGATGCAGGATGATGCCCTAGGCCCACGCAGCAACAGGAACATGGAACAATAGGAAAATAACTGGATCTCTAACACCAGGTTACCGCAGGTTGCCTCTCTGCTGCAAGGATTAGGCTAGCAGGGGATTCCTTGCTGATATCGTCACTGCTTGTGTGGAAAATTTTGCCTGCTGGCTCTTAATTTGCCATTTCTCACAGGACTGTATAAACAGCTTCTTTCTAGCTTGGTGCCCTGGATCTTCAGATTCCCTGGGATGCCTGGTTTTGATTACCAACTTGATGGGAGATAAGCCTCTGGGGATATGTATGTGTGGGGGCATTTCCAGAGAAACAGAGCTGAGGTGGAAAGATCAGCCTGCACCTCCACTCCGTCTCTGAGTGGGAATGAGAGGTGCTTCCCGTTCTTGTTCATTTTCCTATAGCACAAGAAGAAAACAGGAGGCGGCTAGTGAGCTGAGGGGAGACCCCTGGGCCACCAGGCTCACAACACAATAGAACGCGGCATCTGCATCTTCCATTGTATTCCGGCACATGCACTGTCTGTGTGAAGCCCACATGGGGAAGAGGGTCCCAGTGCCAACTGATTTCTTTCATATGCCAATTTTACTCTAGCTCTTGAAAGTCCCTCTTCTCCTGCCACAAGAGGAGGAAGCCAGAGTGTGTGTCCAAGGACGGCAGAGTAGTGGACTCCATCAGATCATGTAAAAAGACCCGTACGAATTGCCGGGCCACCAGGTATTTACTCACCTAGAGCCTCCTTAAGTTTAGCTGGTGTTGATGGTTCTGATTGTTTGAATGAGAATGGCCCCGGTAAGCTCATATATTCAGATGCTTGTTCCCCAGGGAATAGAAAGACTCGAAAGAATTAGAAGGGTTAGAATGTGTGGACTTGTGGGAGGAGGCGTGTCACTGGGAGTGGGCTTTGAGGTTTCAAAAACCCATGCCAGGCCCACTCAGTCAGTCTCTCTCTCTCTCTCTCTCTCTCTCTCTCTCTCTCTCTCTCTCCTTCCCTCTCTCCCTCCCTCCCTGCATGCAGCCATGCTCCCTGCCACAACAGTAACGAACTAAACCTCTGAAGTTGTAAGCAAGGCCCCAATTAAACGTTTACTCTTATAGTAGTTAGTGGTCACCTTGGTGTCTCCTGATAGCGTAGAATAATAACCAAGACAACGGTGTGGCCCTTCCGTAGAGAGCTGGCCTAATGTTGATGTCACTCCATGTCACATAAAGCCACAGTCTTCAGGCTGGGCCGGGCCCTGGGTGATTCCATTTTACTACAGTACTTTGGCTGCATTTTGAGTGTAAACATGGAGACAGAGTGACTACACCTTGGTGGACATGTAAGTGAGGCCATCTAGTCCCCCACGGAGCTCAAGCGGATCAATGGCTTGTTTCTAAGTAGAAAGAGTGTCTCTCTATAACCTTACCACAATAGATTGGAACCTGTACTACTGAGTTTTGTCAACTTGACACAAACTGGAATCACCGGGAAGAGGGAACCTCAGCTGAGAAAACGCCTCTGTCAGTCTGGTCCATGGGCAAGTCTGTGAGGTATTGTCTTGATTGATGGTTGATGTGAGTGTCCAGCCCACTGTGGGCATGGCCACTCCTGGGCAGGTGATCCCGGGTGCTACAGAAAGCAAACTGAGCAGGCATGGGGAGGCAGCCAGCACGCACTGGTCTTTCATGGCCTCTGTTTCCGTTCTTGCTTCTGGGTTCCTGACTTGAGTCTCTGCCCCAGCTTCTCTTGATAATGGGCTGTGAGACATGAAGTGAAATAAACTTTTTTTCTCCATCACTGCAATGGTGATGCCCTACACTACAATGGTGATGCCCTACACTGCAATGGTGATGTCCTACACTGCAATGGTGATGTCCTACACTGCAATGGTGATGCCCTACACTACAATGGTGATGCCCTACACTGCAATGGTGATATCCTACACTGCAATGGTGATGTCCTACACTGCAATGGTGTTGGCCCTACACTGCAATGGTGATGCCCTACACTGCAATGGTGATGTCCTACACTGCGATGGTGATGTCCTACACTGCAATGGTGATGCCCTACACTACAATGGTGATGCCCTACACTGCTATGGTGATGTCCTACACTGCGATGGTGATGCCCTACACTGCAATGGTGATGTCCTACACTGCAATGGTGATGTCCTACACTGCAATGGTGATGTCCTACACTGCAATGGTGATGTCCTACACTGCAATGGTGATGTCCTACACTGCAATGGTGATGCCCTACACTACAATGGTGATGCCCTACACTGCAATGGTGATATCCTACACTGCAATGGTGATGTCCTACACTGCAATGGTGTTGGCCCTACACTGCAATGGTGATGCCCTACACTGCAATGGTGATGTCCTACACTGCGATGGTGATGTCCTACACTGCAATGGTGATGCCCTACACTACAATGGTGATGCCCTACACTGCTATGGTGATGTCCTACACTGCGATGGTGATGCCCTACACTGCAATGGTGATGTCCTACACTGCAATGGTGATGTCCTACACTGCAATGGTGATGCCCTACACTGCAATGGTGATGCCCTACACTGCGATGGTGATGCCCTACACTACAATGGTGATGCCCTACACTGCAATGGTGATGTCCTACACTGCATGGTGATGCCCTGCACTGCAATGGTGATGCCCTACACTGCAATGGTGATGGCCCTACACTGCAATGGTGATGCCCTACACTGCAATGGTGATGCCCTACACTGCAATGGTGATGGCCCTACACTGCAATGGTGATGCCCTACACTGCAATGGTGATGTCCTACACTGCAATGGTGATATCCTACACTGCGATGGTGATGCCCTAAACTGCAATGGTGATGTCCTACACTGCAATGGTGATATCCTACACTGCAATGGTGATGCCCTACACTGCAATGGTGTTGGCCCTACACTGCAATGGTGATGCCCTACACTGCAATGGTGATGTCCTACACTGCAATGGTGATATCCTACACTGCGATGGTGATGGCCCCTTCCCATATATCATCTAACATTCTATATGTGCATCAAGGGACTGATTAGCAGAGAATTCTTGACTCTCCCAACTTGACCCCTGCTGCAAATATAGCCTACTTGAATTGCTGTCTGCTTGTCCACTGTCTGGACCAGGTCCTGCACTCTGCCTTTGCTGTTGGACTAAACCCTGAAACTCTACTTTAGCTAGACTATTTGTATGTGTGTCTTCTGCCTCCAATAAGGCTCTTTAAAAGTCAAACTCTGTTGGGGCTTCTTTAACGTTTTTGTAGCCATTCTACAACCTACGTATGTACATACATAGAAAAATAATTACTACATGAGCTATAATGTGTGATCTAAGAGTTAATATTAATAATTATGATTGGAGTGAAGAACCCGTGTTTGCTTTGGACACCTGTCAAGGGAAATAGCAACTACTTGGCAATTTGCAGCTAATGAAATAGCCGTGGTTTGTAATATCTTTTGTAATTAAATAAATTCATTGTACAAAGACACAAATGCATCTATGTGTCTCACAAAGGATGCTCCTGTCACTGGGTGCAGAGACAGAGATGTACCATGTGACTCTGGGGTGTCAGAGCAGCAGAGAACACTTGAAAAAGCCCTCGGGTGCCCACCCACCTCCCCAGGGGCTCCGCTACCCTATTGGTTCATTTTCCTGTTACTGCGATAAAATGCCCTGATAAAACCAACTTAAGGGAGAAAAGGCTGACTCTGGCATAGAAGTGGACAGGTTCAGTTTGTCTTCAATCAGGGAACAAACAGCTGCAGGTGAGGAGGGCGTGGAACAGGAAGCCAACTGGTCACATTCACCCACAGTCAGGAAGCAGAGTGAACCAGAACTGGGCTAGGACTATAAAACCAGAAGGCCTGATGCCAATGACCTGGTTCCTCCAGTGAGAAGTCATACCTGTGCGCTCTCTCTCTCTCTCTCTCTCTCTCTCTCTCTCTCTCTCTCTCTCTCTCTCTCTCTCTCTCACACACACACACACACACACACACACACACACACACACACACACAACACCTTTTCATACAGCATCCCCAGCTCTAGACCAAATGCTGGAACACAAAAGCCTGTGGGGGACACCTCACATTCAAACCAAAGCGACCAGCAGCTCACCCTTTACTGCCTCTCTTTCTCCTCTCCTTCCCCCTTCTAGGCCCTGGCGTAGCCCCTCAGAAGTGGGGGGGGGGGTCTGTATTGGCATTCTTTCGAGAAACAAAATTGAAAGAATGAATGTGGATTGAAAGGGGACTAATTCGATTGGCTTGCATGATATGGTCTGGGTAGTTTAACAGTGTCTGCCTCGCACAGGAGAAGCCAAGATCACAGTAGTCACCCAATCCAGACGGCGAAATACCTCTAGCCTCAATACGGCAGTGAAGGCTACTGGCCTTCAGTCCAAACTGGAAGCCCAGAGAAGCTGGTGTTAATTTTTCTCAACATGATACAAACTAGAGGGGTCTGTGAAGAGGGACCCTCCATGAAAAAAAATCACCTCCACCAGATTGGCCTATGGGTGTGGCTGGGGGGTATTTTCTTGGCTGCTCTCTTATGGAGGACTGTTTGTCCCACTGTGGTTGTCCAAGGCTAGCTGAGCAGATGCAGAGTGCAAGCCAGCAGGCAGTGCTCCTCCACGGTCTCTGTTGCAGATCCTGCCTTTGTCTCAGATGATGGACCATAACCCGTAAGCCAAGTAAACCCTTTCCTCCCCATGTTGGCTTTGGTTGGTGTTTAATGACACCAGCAAAAAGCAAACTAGGACAGCTGGGTTCTGATAGAAGCCAAGGAATCCTGCTGCAGCAGGAGCAGCAGAAACAGGAGAGATGAACTTGCCAGCAAGAGGGAAGGCAAGCAGGCAAAATCAAGACCTTCTTTCTTTCATTTTTCATCTGGGCAGCCACTGGAAGATGGCACCATCAGTTAGGGTGGGTCTTCCAAGGTCAAGAAAATCCCTCACACATGTGCTCAGCAACTTGCCTTGATTCCAGATTCAATCGAGCTGACAAGTTTAAGCATCACAGTGTGTCCAAACTGAGAGTTGCTTGTCAGGCACCACCACAGTCCAACAGGCTCCACTGAGATCTAATTTTACTTATGATAGTTTGCTTTGATTCTGTTTTTGTTGTGTTTTGGTTTTGTTTTGTTTTGTTTTGTTTTTTTCCTTTTTCGAGACAGGGTTTCTCTGTGTAACTTGCTGTCCTGGCCTCTCTTTGTAGACCAGGCTGATCTCGAACTCACAGAGATCTGCCAGCCTCTTTCTCCCCAGAGCTGGGATTAAAGGTGTGCATCACCACCGCTTGGCTTGCATTGATTCTTGTGTGTAGTCATGAGTCCAAGCCTGAGACAGTGCCACAGAGTGAACACACAGACAGATAAGTACCAGTTTGTTATGTGTATGAATGTGAGTGTTCTCTTAATGAAGTGTGTGTATGTGTGTGTGTGTGTGTGTGTGTGTGTGTGGTGTATCTGTGCACGTGTAGTATGTATTGTGTGTATGTGCACATGTGTGCTGTATGGTGTGTATGTGTGTGTGTGTGTGTGGTGTATCTGTGCACGTGTAGGATGTATTGTGTGTATGTGCACATGTGTGCTGTATGGTGTGTGTGGGGGGGATATGGGTATGACGTATGGGTGTGGTATATATGACAGGTGGGTGTGGTGTAATGTGGGTATAATATGTGTGGTGTGTAGCGAGAATTCTAGAATATTGGTTTCTTTCTTTAAAACACAGAAATATTATAAGAATATGTCTTCTTTTTAACCCCAGGTATGGGATGTGGAGCCGCCTCAGGCTGTCCGCAGCCGCTGACTATGATTTGCCTCGTGCTCTAACAAAGACGTGGTTTTGCCAGCTGCAGATAGTTTCTGCAATTGTGTGGTGTTTGGAATTCTGGGAACTTTTCAGAGGGTACATAAATACGAAGGCCCCCAAGAGGCGGGGTCAGAGGTTGTTGGTCATTCAGGGGGTTTGTTTGCAGTTTGTTAGTCATTGTGCTAAAAGAAAAAACAAGACAAAGAAATTAGATTCTAAATCTCCCTCTCTCTCTCTCTCTCTCTCTCTCTCTCTCTTTCTCTGTCCCCCCCCCCCATCCTTTCTCTCCTATCAAATGAGAGAGGGTGAAACAGGGGTGTGGGAAGTAAAGAGTGGGGGGGGGGGGGAAGAACCCACAAAGTAGGTAAATCTAGCAACAGTGATATACACAAGTGTGTGTGTGTGTGTGTGTGTGTGAGAGAGAGAGAGAGAGAGAGAGAGAGAGAGAGAGAGAGAGAGAGAGAGAGGTGTTCCCTATGTGTTGGGGTGCACCTGAGGGCTAGAGGGGAGAACGAAGGAAGCTGTTTACACCAACTAAGGAAGCCCCGCTGTGTAGCCTCAGGCCTGGGTGTGGCCATTCACAGGCACCCTCTCACCACTCACCCTGGCTGGGTTTGGTGTAGGCCTGCCTCCACCAGTGCAGATGGCAAAGCCTCCCTGGCCTGGTGGAGGAGGGTGTGTCTGGATGTGGCCAAGCCCTGGCTGACTGTCAAGTCGGTGACTCCCTCCCTTAGATCCTGCCTAGACCTGTTCTTGGTGGAGAGGAAAGCCTGGGATTCCACTCACCTAGATTCAAAAGTGGCTCCCAGAAGCTCTGTTTGTCCTACCATGAAACACCCACGAAGAGGAGATTTGGGCAAGAGGGCTGTCATCTGAAACATCTCTCTATACTCGGACCCCTAAGGCCTCACTGTGAGAGACCTTTATACACCGATTCTTGAAAAACATAAAGCCCTCCAGACCCCAAAGGAGCATGGAACACGGTTCCTTATACAGCCCTTCACCGTGCATCGCCAGGCAAGTCACTTAAGCTCTCATCATCTCTAAACCAGATGAAAGGGCTTCCCGTAGTTAATTGCTGAGAGAATTAAATGAGGAAAATAGGCATCGGGCACGGGTGTCTACTGCAAGTAGCTTCCTTTCTCCAACAGTTGTATTGATTGACAGCTTGACAGGGTATAGAATCTCCCAGGAGATAAAGCTCTAAGCACGTCCATCCTGGAGGGAA
Source organism: Acomys minous (assembly GCF_964271855.1). Taxonomy (NCBI): domain Eukaryota; kingdom Metazoa; phylum Chordata; class Mammalia; order Rodentia; family Muridae; genus Acomys; species Acomys minous. The sequence continues at coordinate 59,830,718 of NC_140495.1, forward strand.
GTCCTAGACTGTGGGCTGCATAGTTGCATGGGCTGGGATCCTGGGCTGGAGGAGGAGGAGGAGGAGGAAGTAGTGAGGTGAGTTTCCTGACTGTGGGTGCAAAGGGACCAGCTGCCTCACGCTTCTGCCCCTGTGACTTCCCTGACACAAAGCACTGTACACTCAAGGTGTGGATCAAAACAAGGCAGTCAGGGAAAGAGAGTATGACACTTCTTCTCACTGGAATGTGGTGCTCTGGGGAAAGGTGAAGGCAGGCTTTGGCTAGGAAGCAGACAGCAGATTTCTGCATAGGAGCTCCAATTTCTCCTCAGTTTCTCACCAACACTAGGGGTGTGTGTGTGTGTGTGTGTGTGTGTGTGTGTGTGTGTGCGTCTTAATTGTAGCCATTCTCCTGGGTCTACTGTATTTCAAGTTTTTCAGTTTCTAGGTGATGAGTGACATTGGCCGCCTTTTTGTGTAAGACAGATATTTGAATGCCTCCTTGGAAGACGTGTCTATTTTCTTTTCTTGCCTTTCAGTTTTTTTTACTTCTTTGCCTGTCTTTGGATGGGACTGTTTGGTCTTCTTGTGGAGTTGTGAGACTTCAGGAAGTGTATGCTCTGGGGGGGATAGCACACAGCAGCTGCCTTGTTTGCGCATGTCTGCACCCACTCTGCTTTTCACTCTATTGGGGGGCTATGTTGAGGCAAGAATGTTTCAGTTTTGATGAAGTCCGGCTTATCTGACATTTCTTTTGTTGTTTGTGCTTTGAGGGACATAGCTGAGAAATGATCACCAAACCAAATGCCATGTAATTTCCACTGTATTTCTTTCATATGATATTTAATTCATTTTTTTATATCCATCCTCTCATTTCCCTCTGTCCTTAGCATACTCTCCCACATGTAGAGGAGACATCCCCAGGAGCACTTTGGGAGTCTGGTGATCCTCCTCATGCATCACACTTTGCACCCCAACCTTCACAGACCTGCTGGGCTTGAGCACTACGCTTCAGGAAGAAGGAAGGTGGGTGCATTCATTACTTTCTTCATCACTGTGGTAAAATACCCCAACTAAAGAGAGGGAAGAGAAAAGTTTCTCTCAGCTCACAGAGAGTGTAGTCTAGTGTGGCAGGGAACTCTCGGTAGCATGAACGTGAAGCAGCCAATGGTCACATTGCATCCACAGGCTAAAGGGAGCCAGTGGTGAGCCATCTGACTCCGTAATCTTTCTCCTTTTAATCATTGGGTGCATTCACAGAATGGCACTGCTTACAGTTAAATCCCATTTTTCTACCTCTATAATCACAATCTAGAGGCTTCCTCACAGGTGTGCCCAGAGGCTAGCCTCATCTAAATAATCCCTCACAGGTGTGTGTGCCCCTAGGTACTTTTCCTACATGATTCTAAGTCATACCAAGTTGACAATCAATGGTAACCATCACATCAAGTGTGAGTACTGAGGAAAATCAATGTTGTCTTGTGTAACAGCTTCTAGCATCTGGGGAAGTTAGATAAGGCTAGCCCCCTGAGGGAAGGCTGCACCTATTTCTTGAGGCAACTGTCTCCCAGAGATGACATGAAAAGACACGCTGCCTCTAGGGAGGTGACAGTCAGTGACCACTCCTGCTCAAACCTCCTCTCAAGGGCTGTTTCCTGGAAGGACAAGCGGAGCTTCTGGGAGCCATGTTTGAATCCTGAGGGTGAGTAGAGTCCCAGGCTCTCTCCCTGCAAAGAACAGATCTAAGCAGGATGTCAGGGCATGGCAGTCATCCAGGGCGTGGCCACATCCACGGACACTCATGTCCGCTCGCCCCAGCTCCCAGCCCAGGAAGGCTTTGCCCTCTGCCGTGGTGAAGGCAGGCCCACAGCAAACCAAGCAAGGGTGAGTGGTGAGACGGTGCCAGTGAGCTGCCACAGCCAAGGCTGAGGCCACACAGTGTCACTTCCCTGGAGCTCATCAACTGAGCTAAGCTACTTGGCCATCTTATGAGTTCTGGGCCTGCAGCTTTCTCGGCCCATCTCCTCCAGTGTTGGGATTATAGACATCTGCTGACATGCCTGGATTTTATGTGAGTGCTAGGATCCAAATTCCAGCCCTCCTGGTTGCCTGGCAAGCACCGGACCAAATAAGCCACCGCCCGTGCCCAGTTCGTCTATTTCCTGTCTCTTGAGAAAGAACTGCTCTTCCCTGTCCTCAATACTGAGTAATGGGGAGTTATCTCGAGCTTTTCTTCTAAGGGTTTTGTGGATTTTAGCTTCGATGCGTGTCATTAACCTAGAGTTTTGGAAGTGTTGTTGTTGTTGTTGTTGTTGTTGTTGTTGTTGCTGTTGTTGTTAATGTTGTTATTCATATAGTGTGAGGTGATTTGTCTCAGCCTGGAGAGTAGGCTGTCTCCATGTGAATTATGAAGAAATTGAATATCCATGTTTCTCTTATTGAAAGCCATTTGACCGTAGTCATAAGAATTTTATTCAAGACTCTCAGTTTGCTTCACTGGGCTGTATGTCTAGCTTCTATAAGTCTGAAGACTGACTCTACTTTGTAGTTTTACTAGGGATTTGCTGAATATAAAGATCATATATGGTACTATGGCGCCTCAACACTAGTCTTTCAACACGTGAAAAAGCATTATTTCCACTTGTTAAATATTCCCAGGCTTTTATGTCAGCACTTTATAGTTTGCCATGTATGTGTCTTTTCCCTCCTTACAAGTGACAGGGACACTGTCCCGGTGCTCAGTGTGCTCATTAACTTTCTCATACATTGAAAACGGTGAATAAAAACTAGCAACAAATGAAACATAAAAGAACGTGCAAGGGAGGTCGATGTAGCTTCAACCGTCAACTTGACGTAGCCTAAAACTATTTGAGGGAGTCTCAGCTTGAGGGTTTGGCTCTGTCAGATCAGCCTGGGTGTGCTTGTGAGGCACGTTCTTGACCAATGACTGATGTAGGGGTGCCCAGATCACTATGGGCAGTACATCCCTAGACAGGGGTCCTGGGTGGTTAGCAGAAGCTATCTAAGCAGAGGTAGGAGGTAAGCCAGTGAGCAGCACTCCTCCATGCTTTCTGCTTCAACTCCTTCTTGAGCCCCTGTCCTGACTTGGGAGCATAAGCCACATAAATTATTTTTTTTCCCCTGAGTTGCTTTTGGTGAGAATATTTATCCCAGCAACAGAGAGAAAATTGCTACAGAAATTAATACCAGCAGTGGGGTTGTTGCACTAACAGACCTGATGGTGTTTTTATCGATTTTTTTTTTTTAATGTTTTGGAAGACTGTGGATGTGTTTGGAACTTTGAGCAGTAGGAGACGTTGAGGGCTGAGAGTTTACTCGGATGTTCTGGCCGGTGTCTGGAAGATAAGGATGATGAGAGAAATGCAGAGAATGTAGGCTTGGCTTGTGACACTTAAGAGGAAAGTAAACACTCCATCAGGGCCTTTCCTGTGGGATATTTGAAGTAGAAATCTCAGGTTGAGTCAGGCATGGTGGTGCACACCTTTAACTCCAGTCCTCGGGAGGCACAGGCAGATGGATGTCTGTGAGTTTAAAGCCAGCCTGGACTGCATAACAAGTTCCAAGCCACCAGGGCTACTCAGTGAGACCTTGCCACAGGATAGATAGATAGATAGATAGATAGATAGATGATAGATCATTTTTAAAAGATATATGGTTGCTGGATTGCTGGTTAGCTAGGACTTAAAAACCAGCTGCGGTTATTAAGAGATCCGCATCACTGAGGCAAAATATCTGGGAAGTGTTTCCTCAGGGTCAGCACACAGAAGCTGCTGAGGCTGCACTTCAAGCTGGAAGCCTACCTTGGCAGTGTCTTGCTCTCCCATGTGGTTTTGAAGGCATGAAGGGGTCATAGGAGTGGCAGAGGTGTGGCACCAGGGGTCAGGGTTCGAGTCCATGAAGAGAGGCAGGATAAACCATTGATAAAGGTACAGCCTTAGTTTCAGTGGCGATTCCAAGGTATTGGAGATGCCACAACCCTAGGGGGTCTGCCAAGGACAGCAGCAGGTGTGCAGGGGAGCCTACCTGAGCCTACCTGAGCTGCATGTGCTGTGAATAGCACAGCCCAAGGAGTGGGACTGGCCAAACCATTTGGAGCCCAGACGATCATGACTAAACTTCAGACAGTCCCAGCTATTTACACTGCTGGACTTCCAGTTTTGCTGATGGTAACCATGCCAGGGTAGAAATTCTTGGGTTTGGTTCTATGAGAATTAAAGTTAAGAGACTTGACATTGGGGCTAGAGTGATGGGTCAGTGACCAAGATCACCGGTTTCTTTTCCAGAGGAGTAGGGTCTAGTTCCTAGCACTACATGATAGCTTATAGTCATCTGTAAGTACAATTTGAGGGAATCTTAATGGTGTCTTTTGGTCTCTGTCTTTGAGCACTGGGTATGAACACAGGGCATGGGCATACATATCAGCAAAACACCCAGACCCGAGAATTAAAATAAGTAAATTAATTAAGATATTTTGGATATTTTAAAGAGGCATTGAAAATTTAAGGTGTTTGAGTTTTTAAAAATATTATGGAAATTTCAAGCTAGCAATGTTTTATATTCTGATACTAATATGAAATCATTGGGATAAACAACAAAGGGAAGGTTATGCTTTAATAGTGATATGTTCATGTATCAGATTGACAATGGGTCAATTGTTCTGTTAGTTTTGTGATCTCAGCACTTGGAAGGTAGAGGCAGGAAGGACATCCTGAGGGACACAGGGAGTTTGTGGCTAGCCTTGTCTACATAAGGAGTTTGTGTCCAGCCTTGTCTACATAAGGAGTTTGTGGCTAGCCTTGTCTACATAAGGAGTTTGTGGCTAGCCTCGTCTACATAAGACCTGTTGTGTAACACTCTCCCTAGGAAGAGGAGAACAAATGTTTACCCGCCCAAGAAAGAAAATAACAAAGTAATGATACCAGGTAAGTCCAAATAGGGGGTTCAGTGAGTTTATTGGGGTTTCTTAAAGGACTTTGGGTAAAGAGTTACTTACAAGAACAAGAGGGACTCAAAGACAACTGTATCAACAAAGGCTATTACCCCAGCATGGGTGACAGCTCATGAAAGCTGGAAGCCTAGTGTTCACTGCACATCCTGATGACAGCTCTAAGGTGGGAGAGCTGTCCTTGTATAACCTTGGGGAGGGACCAGACCTCCTGAATACTTAGAGCTGTTCATGAGCCTCTGTTTAGAATCTCCCAGGTCTTCAAGGGCTTCCCCTAGGCTGGAATGCTTCCATTCAAAGGAAATTGCTACAGGGCAGACTCTGTAATCAGTGATAAGCCAGTGATAAATAAAGTTTAAAATGACGTTATTTGGTACGCTGACTGTGGCGGTTTGAACGTGAGTGGTTCCCATAGGGTCATGTGTTTAAATGCTTGGTCCCCAGTTACTGGAACTGTCTGGGAAGGAGGTGTGGTCTTGTTGGAGGAGGTGTGCCACTGGGGGTGGGCTTTGAGGTTTCAAAAGGCCACCCCAGGCCCAGTCTTGTTCTCTCTCTGTCTCTCTCTCTCTCTCTCTCTCTGTCTCTCTCTCTCTTTCCCTCCCTCCCTCCCTCCCTCCCTCCCTCCCTTCATCCCTTCCTCTTTCCCTGCCTGCCAAGCCTGCTTCCCTCCCTCCCTTCCTTCCTCCCTCCCTCTCTTCCTCTCTCCTTCCCTCCCTCCCTCCCTCCCTCCCTGCCTGCTTGCCTCCCTGCCTGTTCTGCCTGTTTCCCTCCCTCCCCCTCCCTCCCTCCCCTCCTCCCTGCCGGTAGCCCAGGGGTTAAGCTCCCAGCCCCATGCTTCCTGCTGCGATGATCCTGAATGAGCCAGCAGAAACTGCAAGACTCCCCCAGTTACGTGCTTTCTTTTATTTTAGCAGTGGCCTTCCTCATGGTGTCTCTTCACAGCAATGGAGCAGTAACAAAGACACCAACTAAAACAATGAACTTTTAAAAAATAATTTTAAAACAGGAAGTGGAATTTAAATGTAAAGACAACATCGTGTGCCCTCGTCAGGTCAAAGCCCCAGGCCAGGCTGAGAAGCAGGTGGGGGTCCCGGGACTTGGTGCTGTTCCCAGGTCCCGGGAGGTAAGGTCAGTTGCAGGCAATGGACAGAGTGACAAAGAAGAGTCCACATTGTCTCTCATGGTGGCCCCCACAAAAATGTAGGGTGCCTCCCCAGCCAGGCTACCTCTTAGGCAAGGTTCTCTTGGGGAGATGTGTACTTGATACGTTGAGGATCAGGGCCACTTGGTGTTGGGAACCCATCAGCTGGCATTGTCCCTTTCTCTACAGTTTCTCCTTGCCCTGTCCCACTAGCTTTTGACCATTCTTATCCCCCACGTGCTTCTTCAGGGTGAGGTTGTCTGCTCCCTCATCCACCCCCAGGTCCAGGGATTGTCCTCCATCTTAGGGAGGAGACTGCTCAGTGTGCATTGCAGCATGGGAGCTGGATCTGTACAAATGGGGGCCTGTAGATGGGGGGGGGGGGTGAGGGGGTGAGTCTGGGGCCTCTAGAGATGGGTGAGGGTGAGAGTGCGGAGTCTGGGGCCTCTAGAGATGGGTGAGGGGGTGAGTCTGGGGCCTCTAGAGATGGGTGAGGGTGAGAGTGCGGAGTCTGGGGCCTCTAGAGATGGGTGAGGGGGTGAGTCTGGGGCCTCTAGAGATGGGTGAGGGTGAGAGTGCGGAGTCTGGGGCCTCTAGAGATGGGTGAGGGGGTGAGTCTGGGGCCTCTAGAGATGGGTGAGGGTGAGAGTGCGGAGTCTGGAGCCTTTCCTTGAAATGAGAGTGACCCTCTCAGGCGATGTCCCATTCTGCCTTGTCACACCCTTTTGAAGGTGTGCTGCCTCAGGTCAGTGTCCCAGTGTACTGAGCAGGCCCAGAAGGAGAGTGGAGTGGTCAGTACAAGGCTCCCTGTTCCCATGATCTCATGGGGTAAGGCAGGGAAGGTGGGAGGTCATGGCATGCTCTGTCCTAAAGATGGCTCCAGAGGAAGGCTCTGAACGCTTCCAGGATAAGGGCGCTACATCTGGTGGCACCAGTGGCTTTTCATAGGATGTTGGTTCACACTAAAGATGATCTTGTCAATATCAAGGTGTCCCTTATCTTCTGTCACTCTATGGTTAGGTCATTGTGTCTGCCTGTCTGTTTAACAGTTGAGGCAAGGCTTTTTGCATGAACACACACACACACACACACACACATACACATACACACACACACATACACATACACACACACACACACACACATACACATACACACACACACACACACACACACACACACACACACACACACATCACAAATACATTGTTTTTCTTTTTGAGGCAAGGTCTCTCATAGCCCAGGCTAGCCTCAAACTCACTATGTAGCCGAGGATGACTTGATGACTTTGCCGTTCCCATCCCCCTGAGCTCTTGGCTTACAGGCCTGCACCACCACACCCAGCTCCATGAGGTGCTGGGTTGTGATGCAAGCCAAGGCTTCCCGCACACTAAGCAAGCACTCCACAAACTGATCTATGCAAGTTGGGGCTTTTGGTTTTTCTCTTTTATTTTCTTTTTTTTACCTTCAAAGTACGGCAAGCACTTAACAGTGTGGTTATCATCTGCTTTGTGTGAATGGTCTTATCCTGGAGTGACACCCTGACTGAAGGACTTCTCAGCCGCACACACTCCCCTACTGAATTGGCTCCTGCGCCTGCATTTTGGAATCATGGCTGTCCTTCAACAGTTTACTCTCCTAGGTGATGTCGCAAGCTTTCCTTCTCCACCCTACAAAAGAGGAGAACCTGTAAGTTCATGTTCTATGCAGTGACCTCATCCCAGTTAGGGCCAAAGGGAAGGGGGCCTGGGGATGAGTCAGTGGCTAGCTGGGACAGCCGCCTCTGGCCTTTGCCCCGTGGACCTTGGTTGCTGTCATTTCCACTGAGCTATAGCTCCCTCGTGTGGTCGTATGTGAAATAGCAGGCACTTGATTCCTTTTCCAGAGCTGATTGAAGACTCTCACAGTCAGGGCTTACTTACTAAGCCCAAGTGAGTGGGCAAATAAAGTTGTGTTGCTGTAGCATCTACAACACATTCAGACCCCAAAGGCCAGCTGCATTCTACTATGGGCCTAGCAGGGACACGGACACCTCTGCTGGTGGGTATAGTGGCCTGGCTGAGGTACTCCCAGTCATTTCTCAGTGACATAAAACAGGCAAGGAGAGAGGCCCCTGGTAATTAAGATGCCATCAGCACAATGAGTCTTGGGAAAGAAAGGTGCAGTCTCCCTGGTCAGGTGTTAAAATGCATAAGGTAAGATGAACAAAGGCTGGGAAGTGTCAGTCACCGCATTCACAAAATTTTGAGACAGGACTGACCAAGGTTGCTAGAAAAGACTGATTCTGATATTTAGCTGTGAGAATTATCATGATATCCCTGGGCATTGGCTTTAATGCTGGGTGACCACAGAGGGTTTCTGCAAAAAGATGTGGCCCGACTTGTTCTGAATAGAAGACAGAGTCAGCTCGCAGGCACGGACCTCAGGATGATGAGCGCAGGGTTCATCTGCAGAACATGGTGAGGGTCTGACTGTGAGGTCTGGGCTTCTATAGACCCAGTTTGCAGCCTTTCCCAAATCATCAATGGAGATGGAACAGGAGGGCCCCTAGCCACCAGCTGTGACTCTGACAAGGCTTGTGCCAGATCGGGATGCTCTGGTTCTGGAGAAAACAGGCTTTGTGAGCTTGTTGTGTGTCACTGAAAGTCTTACATGGGGTTTTTCTTAAACTAGATCCGAGGGTATAGAAGATGGCATCATCATCATCATCATCATGACAGTGATAATAAATCAAGTTGCTCTCCACAAATAAGAGTTACAATAATTTAGATGCAGAAGATAGGTCTTTCTTAGAGATACAGCTAGCCACTCCATGTGAGTTTATATTAATGGAATCAAAGTAGCCAGAAGAAAAACTAGAATTAAAATAATAATAATAATTCTTCCTGGAGAGATGGCTCAGTTGTTAAGAACACTGGCTGTTCTTCCGGAGGACCCTGGTTCAATTCCCAGCAACCACAAGGCAGCTCACAACTATCTATAACTCCAAGATCTGACACCCTCACACGGACATACACATGCAGACAAAACACAAATGCACGTAAAATAAAAATAAATAAATAAATAAATAAATAAATAAATAAAATAATTCTTCCAAATGCTCCAAATCTTCCAGACAGGATATTGCGAAGACTACAAAGCTGTGGACACAGGAGGGAGCACATAGTCAGCCTGGCTTCTGGTTAAAGCATGGTTATCCATCCAGAGGGATTCGTGGTCCTTCAGAGTGCCTTCTCCGTGACTTGCTACTTTGTCTTTAACCGTACTGCGCTCTTCACTATTTTAACTTTAAGCACTACATATGTCAGAACCAGAGCACAGAGGAAGAAAAAAAAAAAAAACTAGACCTGGATCATAATGGGTAGGAATGTGGATACAGCCAAGGACTTCTCCCTTAAAAGTGTCACCAGCCTTTTCTCCCTCTGGAAAAATGTTGTGGCTACTCGGCGTCACCTTTATCGTATCCCCACGGATGAGCATTCTCAGAACTGCGGGACACGAAATAATATCTGACTCCCGCATGCGCAAAAAGAAATGATGCGTGTCTAGTGGGGGGGACTATTGTTAGCGTACAGGCGGTCCCACTAACCAGCCTTTCAGGGGCCCAGCAACCTCTGACGTCATCACCTGCTGCCGCCAGGTGTGCTGATGAAAGGGACCCCGCCTGTCTCTTGCTCCTCTTTCTTACTCTGTCTGTCTGTTTCTCTTTCTCTGTCTCTTGGTCTTTCTCTCTGTTTCTCTCTCTGCCCTGATGGCTCACTCAGTCCCTAACTCCTCTCTCCTTCCTTCCCCCACAAATAAACCTCCTTGTCCCAGACCTGTTGCGTGGCGCGTAAGTCCTCACCTGTATCATAACAATTATCAAAGGCCATTCCTATGGCGGGAGGGAGCACACTTATATTGAAGACTATCTGGATGGCTGATTTATTAGCACTTTGTTAATATAGTGTGGTGTGAGTCCCTTTAATAGCTACCCATTGGCCATCTCTGTGTCCGACGTACTGTCATTGTGACTATGCAGCACAACCTTCTGTGTGTCATCTTAGCCGACTTCCGCCAACCCAGAGCTCAGAGCCATTGGATAGCATCTGAGCCTAGTAATAGAGACTTCCTGCTGTGCTGGAACCCATCAGCCTCGTGTTCCCATCACTATATTTGAAAAGTAGCTTCTTCGTGACTTTTGTTGTTGTTTTGTTTTGTTTTGTTTTTTGTTTTTTGTTGTTGTTTTTTGTTTTTGCTTTGGTGAGGACGTGGAGAAGTGAAGGCTGCGCACCCTGCTGGTGAGAATGCACAACAACGCCAGTGTTTTAGAAAATAGTGTAGCTATTCCTGAAAAAAAAAACTTGAATTACCATCTGGCCCGGCAGTTCCACTCTTAGGTATAAATCCAAAAGAAATGAAAACATACATTCACACAGATACTGCATGTGGATGCTCATAGACACATATTCATATTAGTCAAAGGTGGAAGCCACTCAAATATCCACCAGCTTTTGAATGGGTGACGTATGTGGGTCCATATAACGAAATACTATTCAACCACACAAAGGAACAAAGCATTGACACATGTAACATACATGAATCTTGAAAACATCAGGCTGCCTGAAGAGCAATGGGCACACAAAAAAACTATTTGCTGTGAAATTCCACTAATGTGAAATGTCCAAAAAATAGGCAAATCCATAGGGACACAAAAATAGGGTGGTGACTGCGGAGAGCTGGGGGAAGGGGATGGTGTTCCTTTGGGGTGTGGAGAAAGATGTTCTAAAATTGAGTGGATCGTCACAAAGAAATGAGTTTGTGCAGGTGAATATGGCTACCCAGCTTTGAATATTACACAGTATGTACACATGTGAGCATCACATGGTACCTCAGAAATACATGCAATATTATATGCTAATAAGACAATAAGCTTAGGAGCCTGGAGGGATGGCTAGTTAGTTGCTGCACTTGCAGAGGACCTATGTTTGGTTCCGAGCAACCATATCAGGTGGCTCACAGGCACCTGAGATGAGCTGGAGACCCTCTCCTGGCCTCCATGAGCACCTGCGTCACTGAGGGCACCATAACTGGAGTACAGTAGCAAGTATTCCATTGGTCATTGCAAAAGGATGCATTTTATGGCATGTAAATTCTCCCTCAATGAAGTCAATAAGTAAAAGCAGTGGCCTCAGAGGCGGTGGGGCAGGACAGGTATTCTATGTGGCCCACCCGCGGACCTCTCCCAGAGTCAGAGTTGCTTCAGGTTGGCCCAGAATTCAGCAGTCACCTGTCAGGCCATGTGACACCAGGGCGATGAGCTTCCTCAATGCCCAGGCTTGCCTGCTGCAGCCCCATTTGGTGATGGATAGAGAGTTCAAGTGGCACTAATTACCCATTCACTGCCAACCCCCTACCTAGGGGCTTTCTCCAGAAGAACCCTTGGTTAGTGGCTTCAGTAGAGAGGAACCCATGTCTCCATTTCCTGTGGCTTTAGCCTCTGTGCCCATATGCTGTTTTCCCTGCATGGGGAAACCAGGGCCCATACAGGGGGTTTATGCTCCAATGCAGCAGACATTGGTCATGAGCTCATGCGAAAACCTTTTCTTTCTCTCCTTGGTTACTCAAGCACAGGAAGCCAAGATCGTCATCTAATGGGGGGGGGGGGCAAACAGGTGCCGAACCACCCTCTGGGGTTGGGAATTCACTGGTGGGTTTCTTGGCTGAAGGGGAGTCAGGGGGATAGGGCATTTCTCTGGCCTAGGTCCACAAGCCAGCATAGCTCCCTTGCAGAGAATGTCATGACGAGACAGCCTGTGCCTGTCCTGCACTACACACAAGGGAGGTGCCAGTACAAGAGGAGGTGGTTGGTACTCTTAGAGCAGGCACAGGAAGTAGAAGCCTTGAGTGAACGGAGTCCTGAGTGACATAGGCACAGCCATGTTGAGGATGCCCAAGTCCTTGAACCCGTAGGTCTATTGGCAAAGGGGTTGTTCCCAAAATTCAGGCTCAAAGGACATTTCAAAGCTTTTCTCGATGTTTATAAAGGATTGATCATCGTGTGCAAAGACTAAGCACCACACTTGCCCCTTTCAAAGGTTTACACCCTGAGACAGCTGCCGGCCCACGGAGGCCTCCTCGCAGGACTAGCTGGCCCCTTCTCTGAGCTGAACCAAATAAACAGGCTGCAGATCACTAGCAGCATCTTAATTCCACCTGGTCGCATCTTCACAGGCACTATGTGTCTGTCCTTTCTTCATTCCTTCACTGTCCCTAGCTGGGGTCCCAGGACCTGAGCCACACAGGCCATGGAAAGCACAGTTTTCCTGTGACAGTATTTTTTTTAATCCTTGTCATCCTCCGTTCTCAAGTTGCACCTTCTCTGCTCTCAGGCCAAACTCAGTGCTGACCAGAAAGGTGGACCTGCTCTTTGGCTTGAGGAACAGCTATGTTGAGCAAACCATGTTTCCCTGTGTTTCTCGCTGTGATGTGCCCATCCAGAATCCACAGGGGCTCTCCTTGCTCCCTCTGTACCAGCCCTTTCCATTTTGTGATGGTTTCCATGGCAGTGAGTGTTGCTAGTTATCCTTTATGAATCAGACATGCCACACTGAGATAGGTCAAGGGTATCTGGAGAGAAGGGCAGGTAACTATGACCTGAGCTACGTCCTACCTCCTCTTTGTTACCCTGATGCTGAGCCCTCATTATTCAGCTTTCATTCTTCATCTGGCTGATGATGCAGGAGTTAGAGAAGTCTGCTTAGAGAGGCTCGGGACATCCACAAAGCAAACAAGTCACTCCCCATGTTAATAAAAGTAGAAAAAAAAATTGTGAGCAAAATGCCATAAATTATCTCTGATAATTTAACCAGGTCTCCCTAGTTATATCTCTCATGAGTATATTCAGAGCATTAAGCTTTTATTTCTCTGTTACTATTCATGTCATCTGTCCGTCCATCAATCTACCTACACATTTATCCACCCAGCCATCCACTTAAACATCTACTCATCTCTTCGTCCATCAATTCATCCAGCTGCGCACCTATCCATCATCTATTCACACATCCACCCCCCCATCCACCCACACACCCACACACCCATCCACCCATCCACCCATCCACCCACACACCCGTGCACCCATCTATGAATTAAGATATCCAGCATCCACTTGCTGTGCACCGTTTCAGCGTGGTCCTGTTTGTCAGTAGTCGAGGGGCCACCTTACCATGTAGATGTGTGCACATGACAACACATGACAATCATGTGAAGCAGGATGTGACCAGCTATGAACAACTATAAACAAAATGCTTTCGGCACGGCAGCTGGTTGTTGGGCTTGAAGTAGGGAACCAAAAAAGTTCAGGACAAGGCATGGAGTGTAAACGGGAAGGAACAGGCCTACATGAAGGATGAGTGGAGGAAAGGTTGCTGCACTGTTGTTTTGGAGAGAACAAGCTAAGCTACGGGCCACAGGCAGAGTGAGATTCAGTTGGAAGGCAGTTTCTGGACATCTCTCAGTGCCAGGCAACGCATTGGCAGCTTGTCTATCTACAGCTTTGTCATCCTATTAATATACAGGGTTTTGGTTTAGCCTATGTGTTAGGATCAGCCAGCTTTTTTTTTCTGTGACATGCCAGAGAGTAAATGTTTCAGTTTTTCGAGGACATATGGCCTCTCTTGCAAGTGCTGTTCTTGACTCAGCTGTTATAGCAACAAGACCGCGTTCATACACACTGTCAGTGAATCACGGCATCTGTGTTCCAGTCAAATTTTACCAAATAGACCTCAAACTCTAAATTTTATTACTTTACACATATCATGAAATAATCTGTTTTATTTTTTTCAACCAGCTAAGAACGTGAAAGCCATGTGCAATGTGTGAATCATACCAAAATGTCTGTTAAATCAGCCGGCTTCCTCCACTAAAGTCGTGCCCTGGAGGCCAGGTGCTGCTGTGTCCTTATACTTCCAGGTGGCTGCTCAGACCTGAGCATTTAAATCGGCTGAGGCCTGCTAGAGCTTGACTGAACGGCCCCAGACCAGTAAACAGCCTTGGATATGTTCTGTTGGAGGCAAAAAGTCTTGTCAGATGCTTCACCCAGGGTCTAAGGCACAGCGCAAGAATGTTATGAAGCAGAGGAGCTGTGAAGGGAGAGAGAGAAAGAGGGAGGAAAGAAGGGGAGGAGTGGGAGAGGGAGGAAGGAGAGAGAGAGAGAGAGAGAGAGAGAGAGAGAGAGAGAGAGAGAAGAGAGAGGGAGGGAGGATGCAATAGCTTGGACTGCAGGAGCTAGATTGCCTTGTGAGAGACTGTTCCCAGAGTTCTTAGGGTCAGAGCCTGTGCTTTGGTCACCCTAAAAAGCCAATTAAATAAACAACTAATAGTGAAAAGCAGGAAAGGGAACGCACCGAATATGGATTTTAGAAGAAAGCAAAGTAGCTAAGCCATCCTGGCCAAGGTGTGGTCCCACATCACTGATCCATTGTTATCCGGCCTTCCATCTTTTTCCAGCAGTCACCTGTCTGTGGAGTTGTCAGAACAGTGAAAACTGTTTCCCAGAAGACAAGTCACTCCACTGGCTATCACTAGGCTTTAGCCTTCTCCTTCTGCCAGTGTGGAATTTCCTGGTCGGAGGATTCCAATATCCAAAGGGAAGAGCACACGTGTCCCTCATTCCTGCCAGAGTGGTTATAAAACACAGGCTGTGGGAGTGATTGGGAGTAAGCTTTAAATGAAGGCATTGAGTTCCAGCTGGGACACTTTTTAAACATGAAGGAACCTGTAGATAGCCTTGACATCATAAGTAGATAGAATGACATCATAAAAAGTTGGGGTTGACCTTAAGTCCTTGATCCAGAGAAACAACACAGTGAAGTAGAAGTTTAAAGAGAGGACTGCTCAGGGTTCAGACATTCAGGTGATATGCTTGTCCTGGTGGGTGTGGGTATAATCCAGGTCACGTGGCACAGCCCACTGCCATCTAAGGAAGACTGGAAGACACCTGTGACCTCCTTTGGTATGGGTGTGGGCAGAGGTCATTGGCAGGTGTCTGAGTTGGCTGCGCTTCAGGCATCCTCCTGTCTCATCCTCCTCTCTCTTGTTGGGATGACAAGGATACTTCCAAGCCTGACTTTTTTACATGGGCCTTGGGACATTGAACTCAAGTCCTTATATTTGCAGAGTAAATCACTTGGCTGCCCAAGCCTTAACCCTAAGCCCCGAGTTCCTTTTACAAGGAAAAACAAGCAGCACTCGGTAACTAAGATGAATTATTATACTCAACTCACGCCTTTGTGGTATCTTTAAGATGGGGGCACTGTGGGTCTGGCCAAGAGATGACAGATGTGTGGAACATGGCTGCTGGTTCCATCCTGCATCCCTTGACGGCTGAGAGAGACACTGGGCAAGGTCCTGGAAGATTCCATATCCCTTTGCCTTTCGCACAAGTCCACGAGTAGCTTGGTTTTCTTGTGTTCTTGTAGGGTTGACGATCATGTCTGTAGCTGCACTTGCCTGCAGTGTGTTAGTCTTCCACAACTTGTTGACCATGTCCACCCTTCCCTGGATGCTCACTGCAAGCTCCACATTAGGACCCAGTTGGGTGAAACTTCTCCCAGCCTGCTTTGTTAGTGAGCTATCTCAACTGGCAGTCCATGGTGGACTGGTCCATGGTGGACTGATTGGGATGGTCCCACCAGCTGGTTTGGATGATGTTCTACAGTGAATGAGAGAGTTGGTGGTCATGGCAATCGTAACTGAATTTACACTGATGTCCCTTGGCCTAGGGCTCACATTCTTCAGAGCTGATATAGGGAACTGTGCCTGTCAGGATACAGCACCGACTCACTCCAAATTAGCACCCATGCTTGTCTTTGCAAGTTGGATTTGCTCATCCTCAGCCTATGATTAGCCTCCTAGCCCTCAGCACCTCAGCCCCCTTATTATAACTTCTTTCCTCTGAATAGAAATGGTGTGAATGCTCCTGCGCCTTAGGAAAAAAATACTCTTTTTTTTTCCTGCCTCCTTCTTGAACTAATAATATTGTTGTGTTTTTAGATTCTCATTCTGAAAATAAGATCCTCTACTTCTCTCGCTATTCTTCACATGTAGGCAGTGTAGATGCCTCTGTGTCCTTCCTTCTTGCAAAGATGCGACAGGGTGAGGAGGCGCACAGGAAGTGTGCACACGGAGGAAGGGCCTGTGAGGAGAGCAGCAAGGCCATCTGCAAGCAACGCACCGAGAACTCAGGGGAGGCCGCTCTATTGACTTCCAGCTCTCAGAACAGAAGACAAACAAATTCCCACTGTTTAAGCTGCCCAGTCCATGGTATTTTGTTGCTGCAGCCTACAATAATATAATTACCCAGAATTTTCCCAAGAAGCATGTGCAAACCATGAGGAATGAATATTTCCTCTCAAAAGCTTGGGTAGCGAAGCAAATAGATAAATAAAAAGAGCTCCCAGGGCTGGGAAGATGGCTTGGTTTGTAAAGTGCCTGTTGGACAAACATTGAGAACGTGAGTTTAGAACCTTGATGCTCAAATTAAAAAAAAAAAAAAAGAACCAGAAAGCTGAGTATGGGAGTATGGCAGCTTGAGTCTGTAATCCCAGCTCTTGGGAGCAAGAGACAGATCTTGTGCTTGCTGGCCACCCTGTCCTGCTGATTCGGTGGACTCCAGACTCAGTGAGAGACTCTATACCAAAAAAAAAAATTAGATAGAGAGTAGTTGACAAATACACCTGATGACCTCTGGCCTCCACACATGTGCATGTCCATACACACACACACACACACACACACATACACCACACTCAGAAAAGAAGAGCTCCCTTAGCACTAAGCAGATGAGTGACACAGGAGCAGGTGTGACAGGTTCAGTAGGGACCCTGCTTTTTAGCAGTCACCCACCCCATGGTCACTCTCCCCATTGCACCTGCCTTTGCCACCATGTGGCATCACTGTGATACTGTATAACATCATAGTATGATTCATGTGCCCATGAGAAGAGGCGAATGTAAGGTTCGTGTGTGTATGCGTGTGCATCTGTGAGTAGGGCTGTAGAGGTACGTAGGGTGTGGTGTGTGTGTCTGTCCATCTGTCTGTCTGTGTCTGTGTGTGTTGCAGAGAACTACCACAGGTGTCATCCTTGGGAATACTCTATTTTCTTTGAGACAGAGTCTCTCATTGGCCCGGAGATCATCAATCCGGCTAGGGTGGCTGTTTAGAGGGCTATAGAGATCTGCCAACCTCTGACCCTTCTGCAGTGGGATTGCAATCACATATCGTGCCTGGAATGTTCCCATGGGTTCTGGGAACTGAAGCTGGGACCTTGTGCTTATAAGTCAAGAGCTTTACAGACTGAGCTGTGCACTCATCCCTTGTTTTATTTATCCTCCTGGCTTCCTGAGCTGGCAAAGCAGAGCCTCTGATGTCTTCGGTTCCTGGGCTCTCTGAGCATTCATTGGATGTCTCCAAGGGACACTTGAGGACAGAAGTACACTTCCATCCTTCCTCTGCAGAGGCTGGTTGTCTCCAGGTCTGGGAGTCTTTGGCCTCATGAGGCGACTTTGCTTGTCTGTGTCCTTTCTTCTGGGCCCCAAAGCTCATGGGAACTATGGGGCTCACACCCTCTGGAAACCATTCATAGAGCAAGTCTCTAGGATGCTCCTTAAGGATCTGTGATATATAGTCATTGGTGGGAAAGGACCTCGAGTCCAGAAAGCCAAGAACATGGCAGAAAGCCGAGCTAAGTCACAGATGTGCCAGGGGAGGGCCCAGCATCAAAAGCATACCAAGGTCCCACAGCAAGCTGGGATGTCCCCACAAACGTAAGGGACTGGTGCCATTTGGGAGCAAACCAGATCACTGATGCTTAGCGAAGGTGTCTACCTCCCTTCCTTACACAGTCCTCTTTGGGAACAGCTAGAAGAAGGCACACGTGTTAGGCACAGCCCCCATCAAATGTGTGTGGATCTGTTATGGTTTGAGTAAGAATGGCCCCCATAAGCCCATATATTTGAGTTCTTAGTCACTAGGAGTGGAACTGTTTGAAAGGATTGGAAGGATTAGGAGGTGTGGCCTTGTTAGAGGAAGCGTGTCACAAGGTGTGGGCTTTGAGGTTCCAAAAGTCCATGCCAAACCTAATCTCCTCTCTCTCTATCTTTCCCTCCTTCCCTCCCTCCCTCCCTCCCCTGTCTCCACCCCTGCCCTCTCTCCCTCCCCCTCCCTCCTCCTGTTGCCTGTGGATCAGGATGTAGAACTCTGAGCTACTTCCCCAGAACCACATCTGCCTGTGTGGCCCCCATGCTCCCCCACCATAATGCTAATGAACCAACCCTCTGAAACTGTAAGCAAGACCCCAACTAAATGCTTCCTTTTATAAGAGTTTCCATGGTCTTGGTGTCTCCTCACAGCAATAGAAAAGGGACTAAGGCGCTATCATAAAAGGAGATTTGTTAGATTGGCTTGCACAGTGCAGGTTGGGTAGTTAGTTCAGTGATGGCTGCCTGTGTGCTCAGAAGACTGAAAACCTCAGGACATGGAGCTGGAGGTCTCAGCAGCCCCAGTCTGGCACTGAAGGCTAGGAAGGTTCCTGGACAGCAGCTGGTCTTTAGTCCACATTGAAAAGCCGAAGAAGTGAATGCCACTGGAGGACAGTAGCCACAGTGACAAAAGAGATATAAGCAGGCCGGCAAGAAGCAGAGACAAGGAGACAGACAACACTGCTTTTGCATGGACCAGTCTATGTCTGGGCCACCAGGTAGAAGGTGCCACCCACTCTGAGGGAACAGCAGCTTCCTGGGAAGGAACACCCACACAGACCGCCCCTTTCCCCAGAGGCGAGTCTCTTTGGTTAGTCCAGGTCTTCTCAAGTCCACAAGGTGAGTCATTGCAGCAGGCATAGTGGCCTGCTGATCTTCCTCCGCCCTTTACTCAGGTCATCCTGAGGGTTGGGTGTGGAGAAAGATGGTCCAGAGAGAACTCACACCACCCTCCCCCATTCTCCCTGACCCCTAACCAGTGTCTTCCCTTGAATCATCCCTGGCTTCCATGGGTGTGCACATGGGCATATAGACCTGTACAAACACATATGCACACACACACAGTCATACATAAGAGGGTAACAAAATAATTGATCAGAATGTTCAGAAGAGGAGGCCATTTCTCCTACTTCTAGAACTTGGTTAATACCTTTGCTGGCCCTAAAGTCCCTTTCCAATGGGTCACGCCAAACCCATGAAGCCTGGCCATGATTGTACTTATTTTGCCCACAAAAGGTCATCCTGAGGTGTGGGTATGCAGAAAGGTGTCCAGAGAGAATTCACACCAGCCCTCCTCCATTCTCCCTATCCCTGGATCCGCCACGGACCCAGAAGAAAAACCTCAGGGGTTCTGGGACTGTGTAAAGTAACCCCTACCTGGGACAGAACCACAGCCCTGGTTTCCTATCGCTCTGTTGCTGCAGCTCTGCAGACCACACTGGGTCTGGACCATGCTGGTTCTGTGATGTGTTGTGTTCTTGCATCTGGACAGTCTGACTTCATCACTTCAAGTTTCTCCATCGCAAGCCATCGTGAGTAAACACTGTCCTCTGCTGTGGGACAAGGTCTGGTTTTCAAGCTGACTCCAGGTGTGTGTGTGTGTGTGTGTGTGTGTGTGTGTGTGTGTGTGTGTGTGTGCAGACACTGAGTTTCAGGGATGCGCCTATGTCTGCTCCGTTGCCCAGTGTTTGGATTGTGGGTCCACAATGCCATCTAGACTTTATGTGGATACTGGTGATCTGGGCCCCGACCATCACATTTGTGTGGCAGGCACTCTACCCACTGAGCCACCTCGCCAGCCCCAGGTACCTGTTAAACGTCAGTACTATTGCTCTCCAGATGTGAGACCCAGAGTCACCAAGAAAGCAGAAAATAACACACAACATCTCGACACTACGTTCTTTCAAAATGTATTTACTGATCACTTTCTCTGTCGGTACAAAGGCTGTAACTAGGTTAGGGTGGCCTCATTACCGCGCTCTCAGCCTGCTTCCAGAAGACATGTTGTTGGCACCCTAGGGTGCTCAGGCACCTGTGGCCTGAAAGAAGAAAGGCTCTGGGAATGTCATCTGAGGGAAACCAGTGGAATGTTCCAGAACCCACTGTATAGCAAAAGTTTTGTAGTAAGGTATGGAGATGATCTGAACCCCACTATCTGCACACGCTACATGGGTGTGTCCACAAGAAGGTCACACAAGATGTGCCCAACTCCCCAGACCTAAAAATGAGCATAAGATTTACCCGAGACTTGTTGCAGGGGCCATGCAGAATGTTCTATTTGTTACTTACTCACTGGCAGGCTGTGATGTCATCATGATGTCACGATGGAGTCTGGGACCTAGAAGGAAGAGTTGTGGCTTCCCAGATGAAAAGCCTTGTGCCTCTTTGTGTCCAGGTCCACACGGCCACAACCTTGATGCCTGCTTTTAACCGACACATAGCCCTCATCTTGTACAGGGCAGCCTTAGAGAGCCGTTGATGCCAATGGCCGCAAGAGCCTGTCTAGTATCGGGCACTGAACACGTTCTACCAATGCGACTGCAGTACTTGCCTGGAACCCTTGTACCTCTGCACAGAAGCCCTATGTGAAGTGTGGCCTCTCCAGCAGCCTGCCTATTTATTGAATGATCCTATCGATGAATTTTACAGCAACTTGTTACATCCTCGCCCTCTGCTTGCCGCTGTGTCATTTTGGCTGAGGTAGAATCAAATCCTTTACGGTGAGGATGGGCCCTCTGCTTCCCTGCTCTCATGCTGGGTCAGAAGAGATGGCTACCCTTCCTGGAGACTGCAGCCACCAGGTCCTGTCATGATTCTCAACGCCTGCTGTGCCATGCGTGTTTTGCTTTGGGGGGTTAGGGGCGCTGAGCACAGCTCCATTCAGAGGGTTCCAGGGAGAAAGATGACAATGCCGACAATGCGAAAAGAGAAACTCCAAGGCAGAATGGCAGAGGTGGGGAAAACAATGCACTATTTCCCACCCAAGGCCTCTGAGAACAAGTTGAATGAAGCAATTACTTGCACAAAATGACCTATGACAGAACCTGGTGGTAATGACCAGGTAGGGTCTGGTTAGCCCCGGCAAAGCTCTGCTCGCGCACCATGCTGCCTGGCTCCAGACTCCTGTTGAGATAGAGCTGGTTCCTGTCATTCCAAAAGAGAAGTGCCGTGACACCGCTTGGCCAAGCTTGGATGAGGCTAAGTGGGTCCTTGTGAACTCAAGCCCCAGGAGATTTTCTGCCTCTTGAGCATTGGCCGTCATCCTTTTCATAAACCTCAAACAGATGAACCAGCTACCCCAATCTTCATTAACAACGTCAACTGCTTTCTGGCCATCGGCCTGTCCTGTGGCATGAGGGGCAGCTGAGCCTGTACCGCTTCCAGCAGCTTTCAGCCCTGGGCTCAGGCAAGGATTTCTTCTTTATCGCACCCCCAATCCCCCCACCACCCCACGTGCCTGAGCCCGGCCGTCTCTACCCTAAATACAATCCTCACACCAGGAAAGATAAAGATGAAGGCTCTGGTCCTTGGTTCTCCTGAACGAGGAGCTCCCGAAGAATATATAAGCCTGTGTTGTGGGTGAGCCACAGCTGGCTTGTAAGTCCCCCACTTCTGGTTAACAACAGGAAGTCCTTGTTGGGCCATGGGCGACATTTTGTGGCACATATGAAGAAGCAATTTACCACTGTTTACTGTCCCCTCCCCCCTCCCAAATAAGGGCCCAGGATTTCTGAGTGATAGCCACAGAAGCTTTACTGGGCATCAGGGGCCCTGAGTGGCTCAGGACCCCACTGAGCCCCTATGTGGTACCTGCTCTGGAGCCCTGGGGCTAAGTTGCTGCGGCTGACTGACCACGGAGGCACAGGCCTGGGTACCTGGCCTGGAAGGTTCCAACTTGAGCTGGCTGAGGTCCAGGAAAAGGTCTTGTGGGCTGATGGGGGAGGGGAGGCCACAGACAGCTGCTCCACTGGGCTTGCTGCTGGACGGTTTCTTTTGCACAGTGTTGGGATCCCAAGCCTGGGGCTTCCACAGGATCCCGCTGGCCCTATCCTGTCTGGGAGAATGGCCATCCGGATAGATTTGCAGGGCTGCCACATGGGCCACACAGCCTACAAGCATGGGCCCTGGATCGACATGCCCTGGTTTTAAGGCGCCGTGAGCATACCTCAGGCCCCCAGGTGTCCCGAGTTCCTTCTGAGAGCTGGGGCAGGTAGCAGGGTCTGCAGCTTTGCTTTTCCTGGAAAGGCCTGTTGTCATGGTAGCTGCAGAGGAGGAACGGCCTTCGGATAGGCTTTGTGTTCCTTCGCCTTGAAAGCCATCCTTAGATGGGGCATCAATATCCCTTGCAGACTCCCCCTGAGCCTTACGCTCTCTAACAAATGCGTCTTTGGTTCCTGGGTGTGCCCAGGGTTCTTGCCTGCTGGGTGGCGAGCATGCCATGGTCTTGCCCATGTCTAAGGCCTGGTTTTCCCTGCCTTGCAGGTTCACTGCTGGTCCCCGGAGGGCTTTATGGGGGTCAGGTGGGGCAGCCGGCTCCCTAAGGACAAGAGCAGGGGTAGGGGCAGGGGCAGCAGTAGGTGTGGGGGCAGGGGCAGGGGCAGGCGGGGTCCTACGCAGCCAGTTGACAATGCCCATGGTGATGGCAAGTTCTGTGTCACAGAGCTTCAGCAGGCATTCCTTGCCTTTCCACGTACTCTGTAAGAAGCCCTGGCTGAGCAAGTCTGGGCCTGGTGCTGGGGCCAGGTTCTCCTCGGCCCCCACGTGGAAGCTGCACATAGACAGTGGGGTGCCCAGGGCAGGCCCTGAAAGACTCTCAGACACACACAGGTCATCTTCCAGGACTGGACCAACAGGGGCCTCGCTGGGGTCGTAAAAGAGTTCATAGAGAGCATCTCCACTGTAGCTATCCCTGGGGAAAGTGGCTGCAGGTGTGCCTGGGGTCGCAGCTTCCTTTTTCTCTTCCTCAAGGCCAGGTGAGAAGGAATCATAGTAGCCTTCGTCACTCGTGGACACGGATTCCGGCTGTTCGCTTTTCGGGGTACCTGTGTCTATGGAGCTGGCTTTGGAGCCGCTGGGGGGACCCCTGCAAGGGAAGAGAGGTAGTTCAGCTAACCCAGGTGTGTCTAATTTGGGCTGGTCTGCGTCTGTCCCCTGGGGAGTCGTCAACCATGGTAAGGCACGCTGCTGTTGCTTCACGGAGCGATTTACACTGTCCCAGAACTTGGTGAAGTCTGATGCTTCGTTCTGGGTAGGCGATGCCAGCTGTTCCGTACTACCCTGGGAGGGGCCGCGGGGAGTCTTGCTGTCCAGAGCCTGGGGTGAGTGGGCTGGGTTCTCCGGGCCTTCTTTCAGCTCCACGGATGGCACAGAGCTCCCATCTGCGAAGATCTCCCCACAGCCCGTAAGTGAATCGAAGCTCTTGAGTGAGGCCACATCCTCACACAGAGTGCTGCAGAGGTCAAAGGGCGAGTCAGGTAGAAACTCACTGTCAGACAGGTCCTGACATAGGCTGTCCAGCCCCAGGCCCTCACCCACGGAGAGGAAGGGCTTGCCTTGCTGTGCCGCAGCACTCAGTGGGACCCCAGGGGATGGCAGGTTCTTCGCCTTCGCTGACAGCGAGGCCAAGTTCTCGGTCTTGCTTCTGCGGATGTGGAAGAGGTTGCGAAAGCACTTCTTGGACCTTTTCAGGGAAATCCTTTTTCTCGGGATGCTCTTAGCCACAGCTGGCACAAAGGGCATCTGCGGCACAAAGTGGCGGTAGTCGATCATACGCTGAGCCCCGGGGGTCTCTGGGAAACTTGCACTGCCCACCATCTGGCCTGTGGGGGCTGCTGCCTTCACAGCCCCTGGAACACTGTCATGGGTCTTGCTCTTCCGCACCAACTTGAAGGTGGTTCCACAGAGGGGCCCGGGACCCCCTTCCGGATCAGACAGTATCTCTTTGTTGGGGTACCGGCCATACCCTTGGGCACAGGGACTAGTCTGGGAGCTCTTCTCACCACAGGGTCTCTGCTGCCCTCCCGGTGAAGGCGACCAAGGGCCTGCCTCTTCCTTGGCTGGGCCCGGTGAGTCTGTGAGCCTCTCGTGGGAAATCTGCACGCTAGATTTGATGAAAGTCTTTCCTCTCCTCAGCTCCATGTTGTCAGTGCTCTTGCCAACTGTGGAAGAAAACAGAGGGCACTTGGTGTCTAGGATGCCTACTGTTTAAACGTCGGCGCGACTGGATTTAGAGCCGTGGAAATGCTTCTTTTGGTGTGTCTGTGAGGGATGGTTTTAGACTAGGTAAGTGGAGATGGGGAAGCCACACCCTGAATCTGGGGGACGTACCATGCCTGGGGCTGAGGACCCAGACTAAACAAAGAAGCAGACAACACGTTCTGGTTATTGAGTGTGGATACGGTGTGACCAGCAGCAGCTTCCTGCCCCTGCCAGCAGGCCTTCCCCACCATGATAAAGAGGAAGGGGACCCTACCCTGCCATACGGGCTCTGCTTTTACAGACAGCCGAGGCCCAGATCTGGTAAGTCCCACTCCTTCTGAAGGCGTATGGTAAGAACAAAACCGAGCCGTGGCTGGGGCCTGGAAATGGTTGCATGCCTGCATTTTCAAGTTGCCAAAACGCTCCCTGAACTCTCCAGTCAGTTCAGATTCCCGTTGCCAGGCCCAGTATTTCAACGATGCCACCTCTATCTGTTGTGTAGCCTCTATCTGTTGTGTTCAGTTTCCCAACTGAAGTTCTCTCTTCTGCGTGGGGGGGGGGGGGGGCAGGGCGGGTGCTCCTTAAGCCATAGGAGGCAAACAAAACCCAATGTGTCCTGAAATTTACAGAATTCGCAAGGTCTTCCTCACCATCTTCACCTTTCCCCTCCCCCACCCCCCAGGTTATATAAGCAGGTACAGCGCTGAGCAGCTGTGCTGCCTGCAAGTTGTGCAAATATTCTTGGAGTCACCGCCACTCCTGATAGCCACCCCTTACCTAAACTATTGTAAGTCACCCCCCAATGAACTCCCTGGTTCACCAAATTAGGTTACAGTGGAGTAAGCTAGTTAGTCTGTCCTTAGTGTGCTAACTGGGGTGAATATATGTTTGCTCAGATCTCCCCAAAAAAAGTCAGACAACACCCACCCTTACCACATCCTCAGGAGGAACATATCAGCCTTCTGAGTATATGGACTGGAGGCCTCAATTAAGTAGGCTGCCTCCCAGGCTTGAGGCAGTGGACCATCCATGGGAGGACCAGGCATCTGTACAGCGGCTCTCAACCAAGGGGAAGCCAAGAATCTCACGGGGTTTGCAAAGCGGAGGAGGAGAGAGCCTCATGGCACATGCCGCAGAGTATCATGGACCAGAAGGGCTGGCAGCTGTCACTGACAGATACTGCCTGGAGTCCATCAAGACTCTAGGGAAGATGCTACAGTCAGCACTGGGAGTCGGAGGGGCGTTTGGTGGCAAAGGTACTAGTGACTCCGTTGTTCCGTCGTAGCTGAGCCTTACCTGGCTGTATCCCGGGGTTCACTGAAGCATTACTTGGGTCGTCTGGTGAGCGGGTGGAAGCAGGGGCATTATGGAGGCTGGTGAGGCTGGCCTCACAGACTCAATGAGGAGAGAGGAATGGCAAGATGCTGACCAATGAGATTAAGGCTGGAGTAAGGGGGATGCTGTTCTGGAAGTGGAGTTATAGGGTCTCCCAAAGGGGGAAAAAAGTACCAGGATTCAGCAGCCACAGAAAAAGAGGGCAGGAGGGGAATCCTGACACTGAAGGCCAAGGGGCCTACACCAGGAGGTGGCTCAAGGGGGAAGAATGTGACATTTTCCCCTTAGGCTAGGTAAATGTGTAGAACCAGAGGACCCCAGCAAGAAATGGCAAAGCCAGCACATGGCCGGGAAACTTCTGAGCTCTTCCCCAACTCCAGCAGAAACTCTCTCTACCTCTGGCCTGAATGTCAGCTTCCATCAGTCAGCCTACAGATACTAAGGCTAACTCCGTTTACTCTCTGGGCCTGCTCTGTTGTCATCCTCTGCACTTGTTCACCCTAGCCCCAGCCCAGGGGTGAGGCGGGCTGCAGCAAGTTCAAGACCAGCGGATATTCAGCCCAGTGAACTGACCCCCAAAGATGCATCCTGCTTGCCTCCAGATAACAGCATGAAAGCCATCAACTGACACCATGGCTGGCCAGAGTCCCTGAAGTGCCCCTGTGTGCAGTTCCAAGTGGCCAGAGGGCCTGCCTCCGCTCTGTTGGCAAAGCCAGCATGACAGAAACTCATGGGCAAGCTGACTGGGCTCCTGCCACCTGCTTGCACCTGTGGGTAGCACTTCCTCCTCTCCAAGTGACATCTGGGACTTTTGGCTGGGGGACAAGACAAGAAGTCTGCATGCTCAGGAGAGCCACAGAGCCTAAGCTTGGCTCTCTTCCTACCTGGCTCCTATAGTGACGGAACACCAATTCTTGGGCACAGTACCTCATGTGCCATGGTAGCTTTTCAGCCCAATGGAAGATGGCATGGCACAGTGCCTCAGACCATGTTGGAAGATGGCAAATACCCAAGCCTTTCTCACTCCGAACCTGCAGATTTCTACTAAAAACATTCCACCCCACACATTCCTTTACAGGTCTGTCGGACGCAGATGCACGTGACAGAGGGCTTGCTGTGCAGGCTGTGGTATCAAGGGACTCAACCTGAGCATTGGTAACACCCAGCTAATCAAGCAGAAAGCTTGGCCTATAAGCTTATAAGGGATAAACTACTGCAGCCACCACTTTACAAAGTATAAATTGAGGGCATGGAGAAATGGCTTAGAGGTTAAGAGCACTTGCTGCTCTTTCAGGGGACCAGAGTTTGGTTCCTAGCACCCACACTAGAGAGGTCAAACTACCTCTATGTCCCAGCTCTGGTTGAGGGAGGAGGTATGACTTTCTCATCTGGCCTCTTCCAGCCTCTGCACATACTCCTACATGCGCATTGTTTGTTTGTTTGTTTGTTTGTTTTTACTTTCAGCTTCAGAAAGGCCAATAAGTCAACCCATTGGTGGTAAGCCTGGGACTTGAACTCATGAGCCAATGGCTCAAGCTCTCTACCTCCCTCCATTCAACCCCTCATCCCTTAGTAGGCTAGGCTGGCCTTGGTGTTGTCACGTCCCTGCCTCTGCAGTGCTAGGGTTATAGGTTGAACACTACCATATTCCACTAAAACTATCATTTGTCAGAAACCTACAAGTAGTAAGTGTGTTCTCATGAGGAATTCTGGAAAACCAAATG
Organism: Acomys minous; assembly: GCF_964271855.1. Classification (NCBI taxonomy): domain Eukaryota; kingdom Metazoa; phylum Chordata; class Mammalia; order Rodentia; family Muridae; genus Acomys; species Acomys minous. The sequence continues at coordinate 59,858,078 of NC_140495.1, forward strand.
AAGGCAAAGCGTGCAGGCCACAAGCGTAACTGGTCCAACTTATCACTGAAAGCAGTGTGATTATAATGGAGAGATTCGTTATGAGTTATTTAGTTTACTCATGCTTTTCCATATTTGAGGGATGTATTTTAGTTACGGAATCTGGAAATAGTTTCATCGGGCCACAATAAAGATTATTTTACTGTATGTAAAATGTTGTACTTGTAAGAATTAAACTGATTGGACAGGGATATCTTTCGGAAAAGCTACCAATTTCCAGTTCTCAGAGTGGTCAACTGAGCTAAAAGTCAGGAAAAGGCAGATAGTTCATTCCATTCTAAACTTAGAGTGTGATCCTCCTAGTGAGATAGTACAAAGGATCGGACCCCATTATAGTGATACGGCCAAGACTGCTGAGTTTAATTGTCCCTCTTCATATGGTAAGAAAAGGTAGCAAACCCTTCATGACAGCACACTGGAGACATCAGTACTGGGCAGCGGCCTGTCACTTCAGTCAGTTTTCACATTAAAATGTTTCTTCCAGCTTGCCTCTTTGGAAATAGGTCCCGTTACTTTATCCAGCCTATCTCTTCAGAAATGTGAGCCTGCTGCCCGATGGGAGGCCAGCTGGGCAGTCACCTTCCACAACAGCTTTCAGAAGCAGAGAGAGATTTATATGAACGGCCAGATGCTAAACCAGCACTGCCTCAGAGCAGAGGCTAAATGTATCGAGGTTCTCAGTTTAAAAAAAAAAGCACACTCTGTTTTCTAGCCCTGTGGTTAGCAGCCTGTGAGTGGAAACAAGTCCTTCCCCCAGCACATGCTGCATCTCCATCTCTCCTTCCAAAGGATGTGAGTGGTACCTCCCTTGTGATCTGCAGAGCTTAGCCACCATGGATATTTTATTCTGGGGCTTGTATTACTCTAAAACAAGATTTAAAGGTTTTCAAAGCCCAGAGCTTCAACTGTAGCAGACAATTGTTTACAGAATTGTGTGTGTGTGTGTGAGAGAGAGAGAGAGAGAGAGAGAGAGAGAGAGAGAGAGAGAGTGTGTGTGTGTGTGAGAGAGAGAGAGAGAGAGAGAGAGAGAGAGAGAGAGAGTGTGTGTGTGTGTGTGTGTGTGTGTGTGTGTGTATGTTTGTGAGAAAGAGAGAGAGACAGAGACAGAGACAGAGAGGGGGATGGGGAGAGGGAGATGTTGGGAGTGGTATTTTGTGGGCATGGAGATCAGAGGTCAACTTCAGGTGTCATTACTCAAGAACCATTGACTTTGCTTTTGAAAATCTCTCACCGGCCCCCTGGAGTTTGCCGAGCAAGCTAGGATGACTGGACAGTGAACCCCAAGGATCCACCTGTGTCCCTAACTTTTGGGATTTCAAATGCATGCCACTGTGACTGGCTTTCTGTGTGGCTCCTGAAAACTGAACTTGGGTCATCACACTCAATAGAAATTGTAACAAAAATGTGTGTTACTCATTGTGTGTGTGTGTGTGTGTGTGTGTGTGTGTGTGTGTGTGTGTGTGAGAGAGAGAGAGAGAGAGAGAGAGAGAGAGAGAGAGAGAGAAGAGGACAGCCTGCAGCAGTCTGATTCCTCCTTTGACTGTGTGGGTCCCAGGAATCCAACTCAGGCCATCAGGCTTGGCAGCAAGTGCATTTAGCCCACTGAGTCAGTCATCTCAGAAGCAACCCCGCCCCCCATAGCAAGTTCTTTACGGACCAAGTTATCTCCCCAATCTCCATGGGAAGTCCTTAAGGCTAAGAGCTTCAACTCTAGTTGACAGTTAAACATGATGGTATTTATTTAGATGAATTACTTTATCTATCTGAAACACCTTGACCATATATTTCATTTGATAAAATTTCATGTTTTTCAGTCCTCTAAATAGGATGCTGCCCTGGAAATTTTAATTCTAAAAATGCAATTTGTCCCAATAATTTTCTAAGATGAGCCCCAACCACACTAAGCCTCTCATCTTGAAGATGAACCTTCACAGTCCATGAGATCAGAACCACGCAGCCTATTTATTTAACCAGCTCCGTTTTCAGGGATGTGATGTTTAAATGAAAATCTAAGACACCAGAAGACACTTCCAAATGATACAGGAAGCATATTCTAGACAGGGGGCATACCCTGCAAAAGGCCCTGTGGACAAGGAAAGAGACATTTAAATGTCTAAAAGTGGATGCAGTGATCAGGGTAGCAAGCTGTGGGGACAGGCCAGGAGACCAGTCAGTCAGGATGCCATGCCTGGCCTAAGGTCCCAGGAAGAAGCTTTGAGAAGCTACAGGTGAAAATGGAAAATTGGGACAGGAGAGAAGGCCAAGAGGAGGGTGGGTTAGAAACTACACCAGAAGCCAGCAGAAAGGCGACTCAGGGATGTTTATGTCCCCTGCTGATGCACAGCAGGACAAGAATTCACTACAAAATGGACATTCCTGAAGAGACCCCTCTAGTCTTTAATTTTTTTTTTCCGTGTAATGACTAATTTTAGATCAGCTATCTAGGTTTTTCTTTCCCTCTTGGAAAAGTAATCCTGTGCTGGCTGGTGTGTGTGTGTGTGTGTGTGTGTGTGTGTGTGTGTGTGTAAATTAAAATAAATCCTCAAGTGACTACATGGCCAGGAGTTTTGGCGTTTGAAATACCTTTCCCATGTCTACCCCACCCCCACCCCTCCCCCCACCCCTCCCCCCACCCGCACCCCATACCCCAGCAAGTGACAGCAGGCAGTGAACTATGTAGGGTTTAAAGAAGAGCAGGCCTAGATGAGGTCCCTTGTGCAGCGACTTCACCGGGGTAGAATGGGGTAGTGGAGGCTAGGGGGCAGTGGTTTGTCTCTGTGGCAATATGCCTTGTTGCTGCTGTGGCGAAGGACCAAGTGAGATGGAAAAGCTCTCGTGTTCTGGGGTGGGGGCAGGGTGGGTAATAAAACAGAAATAGAATCTGCGGCGAGATCCACCCACTTCCACACTGGGGAGACAATGGGCCCTTTGGGTGGAGGTCCTGGCTCTTCCGAGGGAGCCCCTGCCAAGTGGACAGACGGACCACTACAATCTTACTCCCTAGCCCTTCGTCCGCAGTGATGGGGTTTCTTCCTTTCCCTAACCCAAGCCTAACCCAGTCACCGCGCTCAGCCCCCAGGCCCCACGCATCCTCTCTGGGCTCCGCGGAGTGGAGGGAGTGCCCATCTTGGGCCCCTCCACTGAGCCACCCATGGCAGAAAGCGCGCTCAAACATTCCCGGGTACCCCCAGCTCCCGAGGAGGACCAGCGAGGCAGGAACCGACGCAGCCTCTCGGGGCCTCAGCCACTTACCGCTGGGGCTGGGAAGTGTCGCAGGGCGCGGCTGCGCCTGAGCCAGGCAGCGAGTGCGCGCCCGAGCCTTTCGTCAGCACCACGGCCAGCTCCAGGCTCCGCGCTGCCGTTGGGGGCGGGCCTCCGGGCACCCGCGCGCACTGCCAACCCGGGCTCCCCCGTGCTAGGGAGGGCGGGGACCGGAGGATGCTGGCGACCAGCAGAGAAGTGCGAGGGGACTCAGCCGCCACTGCGCCGCCGCCACCCAGAATCGCTCAGCTTGCTGGCTTTGTTCCTGTTTCTAGCTCTTTCTGCCCACCTATCTGCTCCCATAATGCTGTGGGTTTTGCATTCCTAAAGCCCTGTGGTCCCCAATCCGGAGGGAAAGGGGGTGGGGTGGGGTGGCGTCTGGATATACCCGGAGACTACAGGTGTGGGTGCCCCGCCCCCCTGCACCCCGGAGGTCCAGGGCCCACTGACTTCAGGTCTCTCCAAAAGACGATGTCACACGCAGCCTGTCTAACAGTTCTACTCAAGATTCAGGATTCTAAGGCTTGGAAGAAAGGCAACCTGAGTGTATTACAGAATCGTTCTTACGTCTCCTTAGAGCTGATTACATACGATCATATGATCAAGAATAAAAGAAGCGTTTCCCTTCCCCGCTCTTACTGTGCGGTCTGCAGTCTTGAAGATGAAAGCAGAGGGGACGTGAGGAGCCCCTCCCGCCGAACTGAGCACAGGGGTCAGCAGGCTGGGTCCATATCCGGAGCTGAGTTGGCAGGCGGGGGAATAAAAGGTGAAGAAACTCCGCTACGGTTTCGGTGGTCTTGTGGCCCGTCCCGGAGAAGCCAAGGGTGGGGAGCACAGTCGCTTCTGTTTACGAAAGGCTGATTTCAACAGGGGGCTAGCCGCAGCCGCAGCCCTGAGTGAGCACAGGCGGAAGAGCAGTTAGGGCTAAACTGAGGACCAGGGAATAAGAGGACCTCCCTGCCCCGTGACTGACAAGGGCCACGCCTTTCCTTGATCCAGAAGGCTCCCTTTTGGTCCTATATCCGAAAACCTCAGCACTAGTCTGCAGTCACACTCAGCTGAAACTTCTCTATAATTAGTTGACAGAATTGAGAGAGACTCCCTGAGGACCCCCCCACTTCCGGAAGAGCTGCACAGTTGAACCTTCTTTCTACCCAGTGACTGACTTAGCGACACACACCTCCCATGCCTTCGCGTGGATGTGCACACACGAGCATGAGTTGCATATGGGTTGAGTGTCGTCCTCAACGACTCTACATTGTCGGGTCAGGGTCTCTCGCTGAACGCTGGCTGGTCTCATTGATCAGGGATCACCCTTTTGCCCAATACGCCAACTGCCCAGCCCCCCAAACTTCCTCCACCCACCCCACCCTGCTCACACACACACACACACACACACACACACACACACACACACACACACACACACACAACCATGGGGTTACAGACCTGCACTGTAGCCCTTGGATTTTATGTGAGTGCTGGAGATTCAAACTCAGAACCTCACGTTTGTGTGGCAGGCACTTTAACAGCTATATTTGTACTGTGTCATAACTATGTCTTCTCTTTTCTTTTCTGGCACTAGTTCTCTGGCCATTACTGGCCATGCCATACTCCTTTCAGATCTCCCACACCGTGAGACCAAAGGAGCCAGATGTCTATGGTGCTGTTTGGGCCAGCTGCATTAGTGGAGTTTCGGAGTCTGCAGCCATGAGAAGTCCCACATCTAAGGGGTCTTGGGGAAGAAGGAATGGGACGCCATACTGCTGAGGAAGGCTGGCAGAGTTGGGACTGTCTGTCAAAAGCACACTTCAGTAGTCCCAATTTGTAGTGGACGGCTGGGCGAGGAGAAGGAACGTAACACCTGGAGTGGGCCTGGAGAGAGGCGTTCTAGTCCCTGTAAGAGACCCACCCGGAAAGGTGACCTCTCCAATCCCAAATGACTTAGGGTTAGGGACACTGGCAGATGGTGTGGCTTGTTGCTACAAGTGGCTTCTTTTATTATAATTTAAACTTTTCCATCATATTTTAAACAACACACAAATTTTTATTCTTTTTTTTTTGTTCATGTGTGCGCAGATACACGTGTGCATGCAGGACAATGTGCATGAATACGGGTGTGCATAGAAGGCCAGAGGTCAACGGGTGTCATTTCTCAGATGCTATTCACCTTAATTTTGAGAGGGAGTCTCACTAAAACCTAGGGCTGACAGATTCACTTAGGTTAGCTGGCCAGCGAGCAGCAAGGATCCATCTGCCTCCAACACACCAGCACTAGGATAGCAAGTCAGCTCCTCCTAACACACACTTTCATATGCACACACTTATGCACACTTGTGCACACTCGTGCACACTCATGCACACATGCACATTCATGCACTCATGCACACACTCATGCACATGCATATATATGTACACACTCATATGCACATGCTCATACACACTCATGCACACGTATGCTCACACACATGCACACACATGCACATGTATACACATTCACACACACACACTTGACTTTTTATGTCAGAGCTTGGAACTAAACTCAGGTCCTCATGCTTGTCTGTAGGTATTTTATTGACTGAGCCTTTTTAATTTTAATTTTAAAATCTAACTGGTTCCTTAATCACAAAAGCTAAATGAGTAAATCCTTAAACAAAAAGTGAAGTGAAAAATATATATTAGTTCATATGAATGAGAAACCATACAAGACTACTGTAAAAAAAAAATCTGTCTCCATTTTCCTTGATGCCTTGATAAGATTTTTAATTTTTGTTTACTGTTCGGTCCACGTGTGTTTTTTTCTAGATAACATGTTTTGATGTCATTGAAATACCTATTTTTTATTTAATTTGCACTAAAGTATTATAAATAAACTTTGATATTACACACAAAAATGTTTCAATCTGTATTTCAAAACAGTATTTTTATACTAACAATAGCCCTAGTATCATCTGTTTTCAAAAATCCGCACAGTCAAAGGGGGAATCAGGTTAACTAGCAATTAGCAAAATATAAGTAAATTAGCAATAATAATTGACACAATGGGCTAACTCTTTCTCAGTGTAATAATGCTGTTTTTGAAATCTGTTCATACAAAGACATAAAGAAGCACAGGAAAACACTAACAATTCAAACATCAACTAAAGATTGGAACTTTGTTTAGTAATGAACTGAGAAGACAGAAAACATTGAAAACTAAGTTCTGATCATTAATTGAAATTCCACTTGTTAATGCTTTCCCATGGTCTTTGGTATGAAGTGAGAGCCACACTTGTCTGTAGTGGGTATAAGGATATATTTTAAAGTGCAATTAGGAATTGTGTGGATCTAGTAAAGTAGGGGTGGTAAGTTCTCCTTTAAGGTCCATAACTTCACTGGCTCCAAGTTTCCAGTACCAGGCATGATTTCCCATCTGTTGAGAGGGCCTTAAGTACAGTTAGTCAGCTGGTGGTTGCCCCCAAGATATGGGAGCCACTATTGCACCTTGAGGGACATCTTGCCACGCTGGCCATAGCTGTTGTTAGTAGGAGTCGTGGCTGGGTAGTATCATTGGTTGCTTCTCTCCCTTGGTCGTTTGCATAGCACCTTCTGGTACTAACTTAGGAAGGAGGCTTTTTCAAATCTTTTGAGTGCTGTGTTGAAGTATGGGGTGTCTTCCTCAATAGAAACTTACTGGCAACCTCTGGGAGCTGACCGAGGGCAACAGCAACAGCCCATGTTGTGTTGGGCATCACTTGGACTCCCTTGACCAATAACTTGAAAGGAATTCTCATATCTGGTCCTTAGGTTTTTGTTAGTCTATGGTTCTTGTGGGGAGCATTGTCAGCCCAAGGGGGAATAACTTCATTTAAGAAAAGAAAAAAAATCAATAAAAGAATTCCTAATGATATTCCTATATACTCATATACTGGTGTCCAGCCCAGTCAACACTAGAGAGGCTTCCAGCTAACAGTGGAAGCGGGGGTGCCTCCAACTCTTTCATGTTCTTGGGACTCTTTTCCTCCTACTGAGTTGCCATGCCCAGTCTTGATAGAAAGGTTTATGCTTAGGTTTTTATATCTCATTGTGATGTCCAGTTAATACCCCTGAGAGGCCTGCTCTTTCCTGAAGGAAAACTGGGCGAGGGGTGGATCTCGGGGAGAAGGGACATGGGAGGGAGCAGGGATGGGGAGGGGTGGAGGGAGGTGAAACTGTGGTTGAGATGTATTGAAAACAAACAAAAAACAAATAATAGCATTAAACATAGTATCTATCTACACTCAAAACACACAAATGCAAATGCACACACATGTATATGTATTGTATGTAATTTTATGTAAATATAAAATTATATGATTCTTTAGGGCTTTTTCAAACATCCTGAGTGTTTGCCTCTCCTCTCTCCCTAAACAGCACTAACACACTCCATCAGGAAACTCTGCATTAATTCGTTTGGTCTGGTCACTCTTTGCATGTGTATTTGTGCCATATGCATGTACAGGTGTGTGTGTTTGCATATGTGTGAAGGTCCAAGATTGATTTCAGAGGCCTTCAACCATCTTCTCCACTGTGTACACTGAAGGTCTTTTGCTAAACCAGGAGCCGTTTCGGTTAGGTTTGCTAACCAGCTTGCTCTGGGAGCACCTACTTCAGCCTCCATACTGGAATTACAGGTAACCACTCCCGCCTAAGTAGGTTCTTTATATATTTTAGATTTTTATGCTCAATATTACAATTTAGTTGATTGCACCCATCAAGGTGCAAAAGTTGATTTTCGTGAGCCTCAAGTTATTTCCTTTATCATTTAGCACCTTACTTTTGGTGTCACATCAGAGGAACCATTGCAATCCAACCTCAGGAACATTTCCTACCGTTTCCCTGTGAGAGTCTCGTGGTGTTGCCTCTTTACTTTTAGATCATTCGTGCATTGTGGGAGGCGAATGGATGGCTTCATTCTGATACACGGGGAAATCTAATTTTCTTACCACCGTGTGTCAAAAGCACTGTCCTCTCCCTATTGAGTGGACATGCCCTCCCGGTGAAAAATCATATATAGAAGGGTTTATTTCTGGCTTGCTTACTCTGTTTTGTTGATCTGGGTATCTGCCATTTTGCCGACACTACATTGTTGATTACTGGAGTTTTGCCCCAGTCTAATTTGAAAAATATACAAATATTTTTATTTTAAAACTTCATGTCTTGGCTTAGCTTTATTTTTTTATCAGCTTTATTGGTTTTCTTATATTTTTCATCCTGATTAATAGTCACACCATTAGTAATACTGGAATTAAAACTCAGTGATAGAGTACTTACCTGGGAAACTGGGTTTTATTAGGGCTAGTTACCCTAATAACTAGGTAAGGGATTACTTAACAGAGATAGTAAAATAGAATAACCTTTAGAACACACAAAAACTGCAACTTCCATCCCCTTCTGCCCTAGTTAGGCATCTACTGCCGTGTAAATTCCATGACCCAAAACAACTTAGGAAGAAAAAGGCTTCTTTCAATTTATAGTTGTAGTCCATCATAAAGGGAAATCAGGAGAGGAACTCAAGGCAGAAACCTGGATGCTGAAACTTAAGCAAAGGCCATGGAGGAACATTGTTTATTGTCTTGTTTTCATGGCTTGCTCAAATTGCATACATGTGTGTGTATGTATACATATATACATATATATTCAAGGACCACTCAAATGCACATGTACACACACCTATTACACCCATGTAAGCATACAAATAAATAAAACCTATATCACTTCCACAAACACACATTGAAAGAAAGAAAGAAAGAAAGAAAGAAAGAAAGAAAGAAAGAAAGAAAGAAAGGAAAGAAGCCGGGAGGTGGTGGCACACACCTTTAATGCCAGCCTTGGGAGGTAGAGGCAGGTAGATCCCTGTGAGTTAGGGGCCAGCCTGGTCTACAATGTGAGCCCAGGATAGCCAAGGCTACACAGAGAAACCCTGTCTTGAAAAACCAAAAAAAAAAAAGAAAGAAAGAAAGAAAGGAAGGAAGGAAGGAAGAAAAAAGAAAGAAAAGTTGTAATGAGTCTTCCTGGGCATTAGCTTCCCGCCAGTCCTTTCCTGACTCCTTCAGTGCTGTGGTGTCTTAGTTACACTTCTATCACCATAACTAAGGCAACTTGGTTTGGTTTTTTTGTTTTTGTTTTTGTTTTTGTTTTACCAATTTGTGATGTTTTCTATGTTTTACTAAAATTCAAGCATTAGTTGTCATATAATTCACTCTGGGAAGCTTCACTTATCTGTCTTTACATCCATCACCTTTTTAGAATAAAACTATCTCTTTTTGCTCTTCTTTTTGTAGTACTGGGGCTGGAAACCAGGGCCTTGGGAACGGCCAGGCAAGTGTTGCACCCCTGCTGCCTTGTGTCCTTTTGATTGGTCATGTTGCTAAGACAAAAAAAAATTAATGTTACATACTTTTTGCTGTGTGTCTGCCTTAAAGTCTTCATGGTCTGCTTCTCCTGTCTACTTTTTTTACTTCATGGTGAGTTTTGTGCTTTTTTTGTTAAAAAACAAAACAAAAAAAAATGTCTGTAGAAAGCATCAGAATTGATTTCTTGCACATTTTCCAGGGGCTCTGCCAAGCTGGGATTGTGTGTGTGTGTGTGTGTGTGTGTGTGTGTGTGTGTGTGTGTGTGTGTGTGTGATGACAGGTGTTTGTGTGGGTATGGGTGCGTGTCTGTGCACTTATTTTTTGAGACATGGTCCCTCATTTAGCCAGGGGCTCATTGGCTTGGCTACATTAGGCAACAAGCTCCAGTGATGTACCGTCTGCATATACATCCTGTAGTTACAGAATGCACTGCCTCTGCTGCCTCGTCTTACGTCACCACCCACAGGACCTCCAAACCACTCACACACAGCTGAGAAGCCTCGGCCTTCAGCTCTTAAATGCTCCACATTCACTTGCTTTAGCGGTGACACACACACACACCACGGCAGATGTCCTGTGTCTATATAGAGGTCTTGAAGAAAGGTGGGATGCGTGGGGTGAGGACACTGGTCTATTTCCATCGCCTCCTCCACGTCTTCACTCCAATAGCAAAGTGCTCATCCAGGTTGCAGAGCAGCTTTATAGACAAACGTATTTCCCATCTATTCAAAACGTCAGATCAGCAGTCTCTGGACGCTCCAGTTCTTTCCTTGGTGACTCTGTTAAAAAGTCTTCGTGCTCTTCAGGTGGAAGGTTGACAGCAGAGGTAGCAGAGTAGGCAACAACATCTTCAGTTGCAGCAGAAGCAGGTAAGGCAATAGGGTCACGGACTGATTGACTCTGCATTGGCCGCACACTGTACACATGCTCTCCCTGGGGTCTGGCAGCTGGTGTGTGGGTGGAGTGACAGGCCGACAATGCTTTCTTTTCCAACCAAGATATGTGCTGGGCTTAGCAGGTTATTTTTATTGCTAGTTCCCAGCTGCCTGTATGTATTAGCTCCCCAGGCCTAGAACAAGCTAGAATTAAAGTTAGGATAAATGATTTGGTCCACACACAGAGTTGCCACTATCACTGGGGTCAGCCAGTTGCAATTGAAACAGTTTCTCAAGCCAATTGGCCCAGTTAGAATGTAGCCATACACCTCACCATTGTCCAGAATAGCCATAAATGACATGTGGCCATAGGCAATGCCAACCATCCTCTTCCTATGTAACTGGCTTGTAACTCTTGAAGGAGTTGGCCGATTGGCTGTAGATCCTGATCCCACCTGGCTATAGTCATTTCAGCCACAATCAAGTGCCTCTCCATCAACTGCTAGAGAAATTTAACAATGGGACAAGCTAACTCAGCCACCAGCTTGATCAAGAGAGTGGTACATCATGGATGGGAGCAATGCCTTACTGGATGGTACCACTCCCCAGCTAGCCGTACGTGTTATGACCACTTCCTTTCCAATGCTTAGAAGACATGGAGGCCATGTCTGTGGCTGAGCCTTTTGGTCTTGTTTCTAGTTTCCTGAGCACCAGTGCACTCTGGCTATCTCCAGTTCTTAGACAGTTATCACAGCTCAGTCCAAACACAAAGACCTCACCGCTGTCAAGGACACTGCTCACCTCCTTAGCGGAGCTGCAAGGACACATGCTTTCCTAGTAGACAGTTTACTGGGGCAAGAACAGAGAGAAGAATGGCCACTTTCCTACAATCACCTTGACCCTGGCTTCAGGCAGTTCCTCCAAATAGGCTGATATCTGCTTTCATTAAATGGACCACTCACTTTCCCCAGTGTCCAATCCTTCCTCAGCCTTCAAAACTTTCTCTCTGTTTCCAAGGGGAACCCAGACAATAGAGGCAGACTCTAGCCTCCAAGGGATGGTGGCAGAGTAGAGGCCTGCCTCATCTCATGCTTCTACACTAAATAAAATTTCCATTTTTTAACATTGTGATTTTAAAAAAAATAACTTGCTGGATTTATAGTTGAAATGTTCGTAAAAAGCTTATGTGTTAAGGGCATGATCTCAAGTCTCTGGCATTGTCGGAAGGTGGTACAACCTTTATGGGGGGATGGAGAGGCAGGGTCTACCCGGGAGGAGGTTAGGTCATTCAGGATGTACCCTGGAAAGAGATGGGTACACATCATCTCTTTGCTTCCTACCTAGCACAGAATAAGCACACTTACCAGCAGTGCAGGGTTCAGGTCAGCAGCATTGCTTCACACTGCTGCATGACTGCTTCACACCACTGCATGACTGTTTCACACTGCAGCATGACTGCTTTATTCTAATGCATGATTGCTTTATGCTAATGCATGACTGTTTCACATTGGTATAGGACTGTTTCACATTGATGCATGACTGCTTCACACTGCTGTGTATCTGCTTCACACTGCTTCATGACTGCTTCACACTGCTACATAACTGCTTCACACTGCTACACAACTGCTTCACACTGATGGATGACTGTTTCACACTAATTCACAACTGCTTCCCATTGCTGCATGACTGCTTTATGCTAATGCATGACTGTTTCACATTGATACATAACCACTTGACGCTAATACATGACTACTTCACACCGCTGTATGTCTGCTTCACACTGCTGCATGACAGCTTCACACTGCTGCATGACTGCTTCACACTAATGCATGCAGCAGTCTGAGGAGTCCAGAGGCCTCTACTCAGATAAAGCAAAGTCTTTGACTTCCTTGCAGGATGGGATCTCAAGGTAAGCCATTGTGAAGCAGAAATGGACTTTATTGAAGGGAATTATAACATGGGCTAAAGTTTGGGAAGTTAATAGAGAAGTTAACATACCTGAGAACACAGGGAAAGGCTTCTCAAGGGAGAGCCACACTTCATTGTCTCCATAATAGCCGTAGAACATGGGTGGGTTTTGAAGCTATTATCTAAGAGTTACTGAAGACTTTCAGTGAGATGAAAAGACAGCTCCTGGGCTGGAGAGATGGCTCAGAGGTTAAGGGCACTGGCTGCTCTTCCAGAGGTCTTGAGTTCAATTCCCAGCAACTACATGGTGGCTCACAGCCATCTGTAATGAGATCTGGTGCCCTCTTGTGGTGTGCAGGTGTACATGCAGGCAGAGCACTGTATACATAGATAATAAATAAATAAGTCTTTAAAAAAAAAAAGAAAAAAAAAGAAAAGAAAAGAAAAGACGGCTCCTGTGGTGCTGAGACAGGGCTACAGTTGGTAAGGTCAAGCCTAGATCAGGGATGGAGGAAGTTATGATATCTCCACTGTAAACAAAAACTCATAGTTCTGTTTGCAAGATTCCCAGAAAACATTCAGGAAAGGAAAAAGGCCCTAGCCTAGATTATATATGTGCAGTCTGCAAGCCTGGCTTATTCCCATTTTTAACATTTTCATTTGAAAATGTTCTTAGGGCTGGAGAGATGGCTCAGCGGTTAGGAGCACTGCCTGCTCTTCCAGAGGTCCTGAGTTCAATTCCCAGCAACCACATGGTGGCTCACAACCATCTATAATGTAATCTGATACGCTCTTCTGCAGATAATGCGCTCATATTCAATAAATAAAATCTTTTTTAAAAAAAGAAAGAAAATGTTCTTATACTTTAAAAATCCTTTCCATGTCATCAACATGTATAGACAATGTTAATAATATTGATTTTCTATTGGCTGTGGGGCTTCACCCAGACTCTAGCACAAGGAACCCCATTTCCCCTCTCTGTCTCCACAAGCTTCCCTTATTTATAGCCTGCCCCACACCCACACAAATACACCCTGACCCAGCGGCCCAAAGCAACAGGCCGCGTGACCATGGCCTGAAATTCTTGAAGCTATGTTGTCAAAATAAAGCTTTGCTTTCTTCAGTGTTTTGTCACAGCGATAGAACGCTGAGTGCCCTGTGAAATATTTTCTGTGCACAAGGCTCAGCATCCCTGCTCTCGTCCCCCGCTGTCCCTTTCCATTCCCTACGTGGTGGATGCCCCTTGTTACCTTGGGACATAGCTCTCTCTTTAACACATCTGCACAGTTATAGCTTCACTCAAGTAACCCTTCTAAAGTGTCCCTTGACCCTCGAGACCCCGGTTCCCTCCACTCGTCCCTTTTATAACATTAACCCACACTTTATCTTCATTGCTCCTCGTATGACTCACTCCTAGCTTTACTGTCAGCACCTGTCCGGTGAAGGCAGGATTGACTCAATCCCGCTATGCAGCCGGTACATCCAAGTGCCTGCCTTAGAGAGGTCAGTGTCAGACTAAAGCTTGACATGGCTGGTTCTCAAGACCAGCGGATTTAAACAAACAATGGCAAGTTCGGCCTGGAGGCATGGCTCAATAGTAGAGGCCCCTGGCTAATCTTGGAAGACCCGGGTTCAATTCCCAGCACCCACACGGCAGCTCACAATAGTCTGTAACTCCAACTGGGATAGATGTGAGGACATCCTATTGTGACTCTAGGTGAGAGAAGTATGAGAGAATGGGGAAATAGAAGGATCCAGAGGGTTCTAGAAACCTACAAGAAGAATATCATGATGAGCGGATCTGGGCCCAGGGGTTCTGCTCAACCTACTGCACCAACCAAGGACAATACATGCAGTAAACATTGAACCCCTACTCAGATCTAGCCAATGGACAAGACATTATCCACAGTTGTGTGGAGGGTGGGGACTGACTCTGACGTGAACTCTGGTGCCCCATATTTGACCATTTCCCCTGGGTGGGGAGGCCTGGTGGCCCTCAGAGAAAGAATAAGCAGGCTACCAAGATGAGACTTGATAGGCTATGATCATATACTGGGGGAGGAGGTCCACCTCAGTCACAGACATAGGGGAGGGGAATAGGGTGAAAGCGGGAGGGAGGGAGGAACAGGAGGATACAAGGGATGGGATAACAATTGAGATGTAATCTGAATAAATTAATTAAATAAATTTTAAAAAATAGTCTGTAACTCCAGTGCCAGGGGGTCCAAGATACCCCCTTTGTACCTTCTTTGTACCTTCATGGGCACCAGGAACACACATGATGCACTTAAATATATTCAGGCAACACACTCATACATAAAATAATAATACATCTTTTTTTAAAAAAAAAAGACATCAGAAGAAAATACTAATAAGAGGCTGTTTTTGAACAGAGTCTGAGAAAGAGGACACTAGTCCTGGAGGGATGTCTCTGATGTTAAGAGTGCTTCTGTTTTTCCATGGAACCTGAGTTCAGTTCCCAGCACCCATGTTGGTGGTTGCCTGGAGCTCCAGCTCCAAGGGACCCCACATTTTCTTCTGGTCTCTGTGGTCACTAGCACACTCGTGCACATATCCGCATACATACACATAGTTTTTTGGGGTTTTGTTTGTTTGTTTGTTTGTTTGTTTGTTTGTTTTTAAGAAAGACCTGATCCTTCCCATGGGTCACATTGGCTCTGGCAGGCAGGCAGGAGGCACACAGCCTAACTACAGCAAAACAAGACCAAACTCAGTACTTGCGTGCATGGACTGATACCTAAAGGGCCGGTGGGCTGCAGGAGACCTGGAAGCAGAAGTTACAATCCATCTATTGGTCCAGATTCAGAGAGGAGGGGTGCTCCTCCAAAGCCACATGCCAAACTCTCTGGGAGTGTTAAGAGGCGTGATGCCATGCTTTGCTGGACTGGTCCAGAGACGTGGCAGACCTGTGAGGCCTGGGCACCTTTAGGATCTGCAGATTTTCTGTGCCTGCTAAAGAATGTTCGGATGTTGACTTCACCTATCGAAAAAAAATTAATATTTCCAGGATATTTCCCTCCCCATATCCTACTCACACATCTCTAGACCCTCCAATCACTGAGCTCCTTTGGGTGGGACCACGCTAGGATTTCCTGTTGGTCCCTAAGCCACTCCAGACATTCTGACTTCAAATACCACCAACATGGAATACATGACTAGCGTAAGGACAACAAAGCGTGTCTCTTTTCTGAGAGACCCACACTTACATCTCACTTCCTTGCTTGTTTTCTTTCTTTATCTTAGCCCTCTTGGTTAAAATTAAATAATTAAAATTAAAATTATGAACTAAAATCTCATGTTCATAAACTCCAACTTGGCTTTATACTGGCTTATGCCAAAATTCTTTTTTTTTTTTTTTCAGCAAAGTCAAGAATCCAATTTCTAAAGATTAAGTTTCCCCAAAATTAAGAGAACTCCTCAGACTGTGGCAGTGGCATGGAGCAGTGTGTCTATCCCTATTGCCACCAAAAAAGGGAACATCAGGTGTGAAAAGGTGTTGGGGGATGGTCTGATGTATTTTGATGCTGTCTCTGTGACCCACCTTTTGCTTAATAAAAAGCCATCCCTCCTGGGCAGGGCAAAGGACATAAGTAGGGCTAGGAGAGAGATGAATTCTTGGAAGAAGAAAGACCCCCATGAGGAGAAAGGAGAGAGACCTGAAGGGAAGAGAGGAAGGCCGCCATGGGTTAGCTGGAGGAGAAGCACGTGGCCGGTGTGGATGGAGAATCCAGCCCAGATGAGGAACATTAGCAAGTATTTGGGATTATGGATGGCAGGTAACCTGATATAAGTTATTTGAAGCAGATGGCCTGGGATTGAGACAGGGTTCCCACGTCTGAGGTCCCACTATGCGAGGTAGTATAGAGGACTGATATCTGCCCTGCCCCGGGTTAACTAAGGCTATTTTTAAAATATAACAAGTGTCCGTGTCTTGATTGATTGCTAGCCGGGCCTACAGATAATACAGATAATTAAAAAAAAAAAAAAAAACAATAAAAAGGAGCTACAAAAAAGTTATAGATAAGAGCAAATACTTTTTATTAAGAAATTTGAAGTATGGGCTGGAGAGACGGCTCAGAGGTTAAGGGCAATGACTGCTCCCCCAAAGGTCCTGAGTTCAATTCCCAGCAACCACATGGTGGCTCACAGCCATCTATATTGGGATCTGATGCCCTCTTCTGGCCTGCAGGTGTACATGCACATACATACATACATACATACATACATACATACATACGTACGTACATACATACATATTATATACGTACATACATACATAAAATCTGGCAGCTTCTCCGTGTCCCAGGAGATAGCCTCACATCCACTTATATATGGTAAATAAACAAACAATTAAGAAGGATGTAAAGTTGGGACAAAAATACAGTGGGGGTTCCTGACGGGCACTGAGGGTGTGTGTGAAGGATGAATATGACCAAGATCGTGTGTAGACTACCAAAATTTTGAAGACTCAGGAAATTTTTTTTCTTTTGAATTATAGCGCTTTCGGATGGTTCGGTAGTTTAAAAGTGGTTGCTGCTCTTCCAGGAGTCTCAGGCTTGGTTCCCAGAAACCCGCACTGGGCAGATCAGAACGCCTGTATCTCTAGCTTCAGGAGATCTAACGGCCTCTTCTGAACCGGTGGGTTTGGGGCTGATGAGCCGGTGACATGACGCTCTGGGTGATGAGACTTCGTGTTTTGAGTGCATGCTGTAACAGAACCAAATGGAGCAACTCTGGGGGGCCCCCTCCCGGGGGCCCCCTCCCGCCCCCCCTCCCGCCCTGAGCACCCTAGAGGACAATTCTGTGAAAGCCTAAGAGGGGACCTGAGGGCAACACGGCTCCAGTATTGACTGCCTCCCATGGACCTAGGTTTTCCGCACACTTGCTCAACTCCCACGAGGTCGGAGTGGGAGAGAAATGCTCCCACGAGGCAGTTCGCCAGAGTCAGCGGTTGTCTGCACGTGCTTTCGGTCCGGTCTGAGACCCAGACACAGGCTGGCCAAATGCGATGTGGGACGCCTGGGCCCACCAATCGGGCCCAGGCGGGTCCAGGGCCTGCCTGCTGGCTTCTCTGCTCTGGCTGAGCTTCCTGCCCCAACATGCCCAGACCGCCAGCATCTCCAGCGCTGCAAATACCACAATTGCCCAGACCGCTCTATCTCTGTCAGAGGGTAAGGAAACATGAGCAAGAGTGACCTCTAAAGCAGGAGGCAGGTTTTCAGTGGGTGTGTACCCTCCTCTCTCCTCCCCTCAAAATCCAGGCAGTTGGGAGGGCCAGGGGCTGGAGAGATGGCTCAGAGGTTAAGAGCACTGCCTGTTCTTCCAAAGGTCCTGAGTTCAATTCCCACATGGTGGCTCACAACCATCTACAGTGAGATCTGGTGCCCTTTTCTGGCAGGCACCCATGCGAGCAGAATATGTATAAATAATAAATAAATATATATATATAAATTTTTTTTAAAAAAGAGTAGGGCGTGGTGGCACATGCCTTTAATCCCAGCACTCGGGAGGCAGAGGCAGGTGGATCGCTGTGAGTTCAAGGCCAGCCTGGTCTACAAAGCGAGTCCAGGACAGCCAAGGCTAACCAGAGAAACCCTGTCTCGAAATACCAAAAAAAAAAAAAAAGCAAGCCAGCTTGACACTGGGGACCTATACACTATGACTCTCAGCTCAGGGTCAAGTTTCATTAGGTTGGGGTAGGAGGGCATAGCCATTCAAAAATGACCATGACCCTGAAAAATAACGGCCTCTGTCAGCCTTAGGGCTTGCCTCTTTAGAGCTGTGCTCTGTAAGTTTATGAGGTCCCCTCTGTTCTATGAGCCTTGCTGAGAGGAGGCCTTGGCCCATTCCAGCCCTCCCCCTGTCATTCAGGGTGCTCTTTGTCACAGGAGCCTTGCCACTGCACTCTGAAGCTTGAGTATGTCCACCTGAGGACAGAGAGGAGAGGCCACTGTGTCTTCCCCCACCCCCACTCCCCACGCCGGGTCCTGCTGATACTGACATTTGGGGCACCAAGCACATGCATCCTGAATGCAGGTGCCTTGCGCCTGGGCTTGTCTCCACAGAATGTGGCAGGACCAGATTCCAAGGGAAGATCTTTGGTGGTCAGAAAGCAGCTTCTGAGCGGTGGCCGTGGCAGGCCAGTCTGCGCTTGTATGGCAGGCACATCTGTGGAGCAGTTCTCATCGACAAAAACTGGGTAGCTGGCGCTGCCCACTGCTTCCAAAAGTGCGTGCTCCTTCCCTGGGGCCCTTCTGCTGGGAAGGGGTGCAGGAGAGTCACTAGGATGGAAAGAGAGGTGTGAAGGAGGCACAGCAGCCATTTCCTTCCCGGCCGTGTTCTCGGAGAGCTTGCTGCGAGCCCTGCCCTCGAGTGGTGTCCTTCCCCGGGATGCCAGCCCTGATCATCACCTGACACCATCTCCTGCCAACCCGGGTCTTGTATTACAGCCAAAGGCCTCATATTTTGTCTCTCGCCCTGGGGATGTCCTCTGCCCTTCTCAGATCTGCAACTAACTAGTGTGCTTGTCACAGTGATGCGCGCGTTACTTTTAAACCACTAGCTGAAAGGCTTGCCTTGGTTGTGATCTCACAAATTAGTGCTGGGAAAACAGGCTCTAGTTCTGAAGGGGTCACCCCCCCCCCCCCGTCTTCTCTTTTCTCTTTCACGAGTGTTAGGTATCAAAACTCTGTTCCATTGAGTATATGTCGGTTCCGGCTGCTTGTTTGCCTCTAGACAGTCCCCACAGGTGGCAACAGGCCTGGTTTCTCCTGGAACACAGTTACTGTGTCCTAACCTAACCAGACACAGCACAGGCTCCCCTGCTTATTGAAAGTGACAAACCTGGGTTCCCGTTCCCAAGGCTGGACACAGTTAGGATGCATCCTGCATCCTCTGGTGGAGGGCTCTCTGCAGGCCCCCCTCCAGGACATGTCGATTGGAAGTTCATTTGGATTCAGGCCTTCGTTAAATTGGAGCATAGTCCTCTCCAGAGAGGCATCCTGGTACCGTGTGTGTGTGTGTGTGTGTGTGTGTGTGTGTGTGTGTCTGTGTCCCAGTAGAGTCAAGCACATATACCTTGGCCTCCACTGTGTTCCCAGAGGGAGCAAGGAGGGTATGGGTTTCCACTTACATATTCAGCATCCGAGTGTGCCAGGCCTGATGTGGAGGATCTGTGAGACCCACCTATCCGGAAAGGGAGGCAAAGCCACTTCCTGTGGTGGCAGATCATGAAGGTTCTGTCAAGGAGATGCCAGGGGTCACAGCTGCAGGGGCCTGAAAGAAGGGGATTCGCGCATGTGGATTGGGTGTGTGAGAGAGCCACGCTAGGGGACTTGCAGACTAGGATATAATTTGTGTTCCAGAAACAATAAGTTTTTTTTATTTATTCTTCCATTTCCTCTGCAAGTACATATTGATGCACAGGGTTATGATTAGATAGGAACACAATCTTGGGAGAAGGCAATGGATGAGGTTTGGGATTTGGGTCATGCTAGGCAGGAAGTGAGGGTCTTTGAGAAGGACATAGTGTTGTAAAAACAGACCAGTGAGTCTTTCCTCCTCCAAGATGAAGGGGTGCAGTCTGAGGTACCTCTGATGGTCCTACCCAATCATAACATTGACAGTCCCTAGGATTCTGGGGTATCAGGAAGGAGCCTTCTGTATCCTCAGGCTCTGTGTAGTCATCCTGCCCTTCAAGAGGGAAAAAAAATACCCCACATATTAGGAAAGGAGGAAATGAAGAAAAGACAGGGTGGATGGGCAGACAGATAGCGCCGACCGCACACTTACAAGTCTTCCGTGTGCACCAGGTCTCTAAACCCAAAAGACTACCAGATCCTGCTGGGCTACACCAAGCTGAGCAGCCCCACCCAGTACAGCCGGCAGATGTCAGTGAGCAAGCTCATCGTTCACGAAAACTATGACAAATTCCACCGCCAGGGGAGCGACATTGCCCTGATGCAGCTAAACTCGCCAGTGGAATACAGCTCCCACATCCGCCCAGCCTGTGTCCCCAAGAAAAACAGAAATTTCCCCAAGAATCCGGCCTGCTGGACAAGTGGCTGGGGGCACCTCAGAGAAGATGGTGAGTACAGGTGACCAACAGGTGACGAGGAGGCCAGGGGGAAGAGACAGGAGGCCTTCCCAGGGCTGGTGAACCCCAGTTTCTGCTTCAGAAGCCAACCTCCCCCTTTCAGATCAGAAGTGTGGGGCTCTTTGACCCAAAGATGCCCAAGATTCAGGGTTCTGAGTGTTGTCGACCATGGGCACCAAACAGTGGGGGCGCTACCCTGGCCAGGAAAGACACTGGGTATCTTTAAGATGAGAGGGAGTTGCTCTCCCTGGCAAGGGGCAGGTTGGGGTGTTTAAACTGGGGAGCATTCACCTCTCTGAACCCCACTGTCCG
The DNA here is from genome assembly GCF_964271855.1 of Acomys minous. Taxonomy (NCBI): domain Eukaryota; kingdom Metazoa; phylum Chordata; class Mammalia; order Rodentia; family Muridae; genus Acomys; species Acomys minous. The sequence continues at coordinate 59,878,963 of NC_140495.1, forward strand.
TCCCTTAAGGCAAGGAAGCTGTTCTAGCAGCTTTTACAATTGGCCCTTGTGTACACGTGGATCTGAATCCACGGACTCACACACCCGGGGACCAAAAGCCTTAGAATTGAGAGTGGGTCGCCAAGTCCTCATTCTCTAAACAACACAGAATGGCGACTCTCGCTTGCCTCACATCAGCTGTCGCGTCCTCTAGAGAGGATTTCACATGTGCAGGGTGATATGCACAGGTTCTCTGCGTGCTCCACACAGAGAGAACTCAGTGTCTGTGGAGTTTGGGGTCCTGGGCCACAGGAAATGCCTGCTGACAGCAAGGGACAACTGTGTTTAGATTGAGAGCACAGGCTACCCAGGCAAGGATTTTACACAGGAGGAAAGCTTTTAAGACACTGTAACGACAAGTTTAATAGAGTCAATGTAAGTTTGACATGAAATATAGGGTCTGGCAAAGGAACCCTGAGGAGGCTTGATGGGAGGAGGTCCTCTGAGGTAAGGGCTAGGGTCCTCCTCCCTGCTCCTGGCCTCAGTGTCAGTCTCAGGCTAGTCACCAGAAGATTGGATCCGCAGCATTACAAGAGATGGACTTTCAGTCTCTAAGGGGCTGTGCCTGGGTACGTAGGGCTCCTGGTCAGGTCAGGGGATGAGAGTGGAAACACAGAGGGAAGATGTGGGCTGGGGCAGCTTTCAGGCCACAGAGAACCTGGCCACCCTAAGAGCCTGGACCATTGGCCATCTTCTGTTCTGCCCCCTCCTGACCACAGTTGCTGGGTCTTCCGTCTGCCGCATCTCACGTCTGATCCCCTTCCCGCAGTGCGCCTGCCTTTGCCCGATGACCTGTATGAAGTAGAGCTCATCGTCATGGAGAATGAACAGTGTAAATCCTTCTTCCCACCGCCACAATCTACCTCCAGTAGGAGCTACTACATATACGATGACATGGTGTGCGCTGCTGACTACCAGATGTCCAAATCCATCTGCGCCGTAAGTGAGACCTGCCCAGGCGCTCGGCCACATTGTCCCAGCCCCTTCCTTCTGTGTCTTCTCTGGACTTCATCTCCTCCATTTGCTTGTGCCTTTACAAATGCGGGGCCAAGGAACAGCGCACTAGGAAAAGGGGCATCGCTTGGACTGCCTGAGGGATTTTTAGAAATTAGCTCAGTGGGCCCATGAGATGGCTGAGTGGGTGAAAGTGCTTGCCGCTGAGCCCAGAGGCTTAAATTTGATCTACCACGAGACCTACATGGTAGAAGTGAGGGGAAGCAACTCTTGCAATTGGCCCTCTGAGGTCCACATCTGTGTCTTAAGTATGCAGGCATGTGCAGTACACACACACCCACATAAGCACGTGTGCGCACACAATGAGTGAATAACAATTAATTTAAAAAAAAAAAGACTGATACACTGCTGTAGGCAGCTCCCCCTCAAACCCCATTCCTTCCCCCTCATTCCCAAAATGGTCCTGTCTTGGCTTTAGAAGCACTATGGCTCCATGTTGAGACCTAAACATGCATCAGACAGAATTGAGGCTTTTGCCTGGTTGCTCTTTCGACAACAGGATGCTATCCAGCCACGCCTCTGTATGGAAACACTATACATTTCCTTTTTCGTTTTCATCCTGGTGGCATGTGGCAGTTTCTGTGAGAGGTCTTGTGATGGCACTGCCTTGAAAATGCTGGAGGGGTCATCACGCTAGCAGTAGAACCGCCACCATGCCATGAAAGAAGCATGTGTTGGTGTCTTACACATACTCCAGGCAGCGCTCCAATATGGCTATGTAGACCTACCCTCCCACCAGCCGCGAGGGTTTAGGTTGCTCAAAGTTGCAGCCATTCTTTGGGTTATCTGCCCATCTCATTTTAGCCAATGGGTGTGACTTTTCTTGTCTTGTCTTTTGTGTTTCTATCTTTCGTTTTGTGTTGTGTTGTGTTGTGTTGCTTTTTGAGACAGGGCTTCTCTGTGTAACCCTTGTAGTCCTGGACTCTCTCTCTGTAGACCAGGCTGGCCTGGAACTCACAGAGATCCACCTGCCTCTGTCCCCCCCCCCCCCCAGTGCTGGGATTAAAGGCCCATCTGTATGCAATGTTTTTATTTGTGTTTTTCTGATGACTAATGAAGGTGGGAATGCTTTTTATTTATTTTCCTGTAAGCATAGTCACAAGCTTGTGAGGTTGGTTTGCCACCAATGGCATCAGGTGTCTTTGATTCATAGGAACTAGTGGGCCCATCACTAGTATGGGTGCAATCTATATTGTTTACATTTAATGGTGGGGGAACTGACGCTGGGTAGGCCCTGGGAAGCTCTGCTTGCTCTTTCTTTCTCTTCCCTTGGCTGCCCTCTGGCTTCAGAAACGTATGACTTTACTTCTTACCTGTGCTTCCCCTGTTCCTGGGGAAAGCCAGGCCATGCTAAGCATCTCCTTCCCAGCACATGTGAAGGTCAGAGGGCAGCCTGGAGTCCTTGTTCCACAGTGTGATTTCTAGAAATTGAACACAGCTCACATGCTTTGCATTTACAAGAGAAGGAAAGGGCCAACCCTGTGTGCTGAGGGGTCCCACCCACTGACCGACACTCTTTTTACTGTACCCTTCCCAGGCCAAGCCTGCAACCCTCAGGAGTTCCAGAACCTTCATGGGTATGGGAGGGGCTTGATTGCCCACTGCGCACTTGTGTCTCTGCCCATAGCTTGCCCCAGACTAACCTCAAGGCTTCCATCCAGTCTTGGCTCAGAGGAGTCCTCTTGTGGCTTCCTTTGTGAATCCCCTTGAGGGCTGTTCTGTCATCTGTGCACCCCACTCTCCATATGTAGGGTCATCAGGTGTGTGCCCACAATCTCCTGTGTCTCCTGAGTGCTCTGTGAACAAAGACAGTTGTTTTGACGTTTCAGCCCAAGGTTGGTGGCAACTGTGGTTTTGTTTTTCAGGTTTTTTCTTTGTGTTTTGTGTTGTTGTTGCTTCCTGCCTTTTGGTCTGTGAGATAGGAGTGCTTCTACCCATGGTGCCAGGGACCATCCCATCTCAAGGACCTATGTTTGGAGTACTCACTTCTCTCCTGGAACCTCAGAGCTTCCTGTGATCTACCTGGCTGGTAGATCACAGAAGATGGCTTTTTTTTCCCCCTCAGCGCTTACTGTAGCTTGGCATCTTCTAAAAGGAACTCAGCCAAGGAACTTGGGAAGCAGCAGTAACATTGTTAAACAAAACACAGAGGTGCAACATCAGGGATGCTGTTCTGGGGCAAGGGATTCAGCCAAAGATTACAGGTCATGCCTCGGGGGCATGTCGGTCAATCAAATTAGCCAATCACCAGCCCTTTGGGACCTGGGAGACTTCTCCCACATAGACAGCAGCACAGAGGGCAGATATCCAGCGCCTACGCTGTCCACCAAACGGTGCCCAAGGTTCCCTTGGCAGTTTTGTGGGATGGGGCTCAGGTCCCTTCCCTGAGGATACTGGCAGCTTGGGCTGGGATTCTCTGAATTGCTCAGATGGCCCTGATGAGCTACTCAGACAGCAGAAACACATGGTACCCGCTGTAGTCTCTCCCTCCCGGTCCTGGTACCCGCTGTAGTCTCTCCATCCAGTCAATGTGAGTCCCTTCCTTTATTAGACCCACTACCCGTGTCCTCTCTCTTCTCAGGGAGATTCGGGGGGCCCCCTCGTCTGCTTACTGGATGGCTCCTGGTTCTTGGTGGGGCTGACCAGCTGGAGCGCCTCCTGTGAAAAACCAATCGCCACCCCCAGTGTCTTCGCCAGGGTCTCATACTTTGACCAATGGATCAGTGACAAAAAGAAAGCAACACCCGATCCAAAGCCAGAGGACTCCTACAGACCCCCTAACCAGCAAGAACCCCCTTATGAACCAAGACCCCCCGGTGGGGGGACTCCCTGGAGCAATAACAACAATCAAGGAAAGATTATAAAGCCAATGCTCCTCATGGTCCTGCTGTCTTCTCAGGTCCTTCTGCTCCCATTGATTTAGTTCAGGACTTCTTTGATGGAGACACGGGGACTTGGACAGTCAGCATGTCCTGCGAGCCACCTCACAGAGCACTGTCTTCCACACCTCTACCTGTGGGCCCACTTGTCCATCTGAGGCCACATTTGCCCCAGGCCGGAATAAATAAATAAAATAAATAAATAATACAACTAAAATATAAAGAAATTTGTGACTTTTTCTGTCCCATCAGCACCACTCCTCACAGTCTGCAGGATTTCCAGCTGCTCAGTCCCAGAGAGCCACGCCCTCCTCCCTGCAGGATTCTGTGATGGGCCTGCAGAGCCATGCCAGCTACGATAGTCTGCCAGCCTTTTCACCGAACGTCACATTGCATGCTTCCATCTGTGGGCTCACCTGTCCATCTGAGGCCACACATGCTGCAGGCCTAGACAATAAAACAACTAAAGAAACTTTTGGATCCCTTTTCTTTTGCCCCGTATCAGCATACCCCGCCCTCTGTGTCTCATCAGGCTTCCAGGTCTCCAATCTCAGAAAACCATGTCCTTCCTGGGCAGGGATAGTGGGTGAGACGGCCATGGAGCTGGCCTACCAAGGCAGGAGCCAACTGTCTCCCAGTTGGCTTCCAGAGACTATGGCCTGCTCCTGCCCCTCAGGGCTGTGCGTTCTTTCAGAAGAATGAGCCACTGTATTGGGCCAAGTCTTTACCAGGTGGCTGCAGCAGCTCCCAGAGCAAGCCCCAGCTTAGCCACGCAGAGCATCCTGCAAGGCCAAGGTCACAGCAGCCTTCTAGAGAGTTTGACTATGAACTGGGAGGAGCCCTGAGGGCTGACATCTCAACAGCAACCCTCAAAGCTCTGCTGTAAGGGTCAGCAATCATGCTAATATTACACTTCCCTACTCCAAACCCACCACGCGCCTGATAAGCACACAGTCCTTGTGGGCTTGCTTTAACCTGCGCTGGCTGAGGCTTGGCAGACCTGGGAAGGACTTGGCTTAGCACCGAGTTGCCCTGCAACCTATCTGGGTCACCACATCCCTCTTCAGTCTGTGTGGGAGCTTCCTAGGGCTCCACAGCAGTTTCACCCTTCAGCATGAACTGCAGGTAAGTGAGCCACTGGGCTCTTTGCAGACCCAGAGTGCCCTGAGAGAAACCAGGGTGCTTTGAGCAATCCTTTCCAGCCCTGTTTGAATATCCCAGCAGGTGAGAACAATACAACTCTTATGTGCTCAATCAGCATACTATGCCCAGTTCAAAGCCCTCTGCCACTAATTCAAGATTCCCAGTGTGCATCCTGGGGGAGGGGGTGTGGCTTCCTTTCTTCCCTCCTTTTCTTCCTTTTCCTAGAATGGGTTCTGGTTCTAAGTTTCCATCACTGTGACAAAAATGAAAAAAAAAAATCCAAGGAAAAAGAGGCTTATTTTGGCTCTTGGTTTCAAAAGTTTCAACTTTTGATGTTGTGTTTTTGCAGGAAACAAAAAGCGAAGGGATGCTGCGAAAGGGTACCATGCAACAGATCTCATGAGAGAGATTTACTCAAGGGAGGGGTTTGCAAATGGCTACCTTTGAGCCAGCATGGAAAAGAAAGACAGCGGGCCCTGAGGGTGCCAGGCTCTATAAGGGGTATGGAGGATGCACATAGGGACAATACGTGACCGTGGGAACAGTGGAAACGTGTCACATTGGCTGCTAGTGACAGAAGCTAAGTCACTGAAGGTGTGGTGGGGGATGAGGGTACACCTGGTTCTGGAGCATGGGTGGTTCTCAGTTTCCCAACATTCCTCCTCCTTGTTTATTATAAAAGGCAAGGGCATAGGAAGGGGTGACTGGTGAGGTGGGGGTGAGGGCACCGTGCTCTTTAGACTGCTTCTTGCTATCTGGGTGTGTAGACACTGTTGATCCCCAGCAGCAGGGCATAATTGGTAGCCGTAAGTCTCCAGCCCTGGGGCTAGAGGTTGGTAACCCTGTAGCTGTAACTGATTGTTTCGTTAGAGGTTTTGTTTTTTTTTTAACGTAGAGAAGAAATTGCTAAAGCAGCGCATCATTGGTAAAAGCAGGAAAAGAAGAAGGAGGTAGGTCAGAAAGGGAAATAGCCACTTCCATATGGGGTTCTCAAAGGCCCGGCGTGTTATGACACATAGTGATGATGTGTGGGGCACTATGGCAGGCCCATGTCAAAGTGTGCACCCCCTAAGGAATTTGCCGGCGTCGGTGCACAAGGAACAGCAACAGCAAAACAACTCTAGAACTCACAGAATGGGGCCCAATGGTTAGCAAACCCACAATGGGTGTGTCTCTGCGAGGCATAACACCAAGAACTGTGTGCCCTGAGGACTTCATGCTATTATGGAACACAGCTCTGCTTGTTACCTTTGCGGTCCTTATAGTCCTCTTAATATATGAATTGGGTGAGTACTATAAAGGGGGCTCCCAGCCCCTCACTGGGCAGTGTCATTGGCATACGCATAACAATGCTTGATCTCTTTCAGGCACTGCTGCTGGAGCAGATTAATGATTCAACCACCATCTCTGAAAACAACCTACAGATGTAGATTGCTAACAATGATCGTTACCTTTAGAAAGAATTTGGAAAAATAGCTTGTTCAACAAGGTTAGGTAAGGATGTTTTCGCTAGTGGCTCTGACATAGAAAGTCTTAGGGAAAAATAGATTGTTTCGCAAAGTAAGGTTTTTGCTGTTGGCCCTGATGCAGGAAATCTTAGGGGACAATTGAAGTTAAGAGAAAGTACACTCTTATTAGCTAAGCTAGAGACTTTTTGAGGTTGGCAAAGCAAGAACAACGGCCCATAGCACCATTGCCTGACGTGACTCCTTCAAACAGGGCTGGTGACTGAGATGACGATTGATTTCCTTATCCTATTTTTCTGCCCTCAGCTTCCTATATGATTTAATAAAACATACTAATGAGTGGATGAGCACCTTTAGGACTTAAAGTAGAAATGGCTGATTCTTTTTATACAGGAGTTTAGATTTTTGATTCTTTTAAGATCTTTATAAGATTACTTCTTAAGATAATTGATTCCTTCTTTGTAACTGCAAATTACAGCCTGCCAGTAAAGACAAGCTGGCTGAGAAATTCCCTTGCTTGCTTACAGTCTGTTAATATGTAACAAGTTGCTTATGTACAAATGTATGTGGGTTCTTAGAAATAACTTGTTATTCATGTTTGTCCCTCACTCATAATATGTAAAACACTTGATCATGTGAAGGTATTGGGGAGCATGATTTTCTTATGTATATCCATTGTAATCATTTATTTATAGAGAGATGGAATGTAAACACATTGTGATTTTTGTACTGTATGCGTGTGCATGCGCGCACACACATGCATGGTTGGTTTCTCTTCTTTCCCTTTCTTTTTTAGACGCTTGCCACCATCAGTGGAAGCCCCTGCTAGGAGCCATCAGCCCTAGCCCCCCTTGCCACCATCAGTGGAAGCTATTGGCAGTAACTATCAGTTCCGGCTTGGAAGGTTGCCCTCAGAGAAAGTGTACAGGGTCACCAGCCAGCCAGCCACAGGATTCAAGCCCCACCTCAGGTTTCCCCAGCTGATGTCAAAGCTGGACTTCAGTAGGAATTACACCATGCAACAGGTCTGGTATAAGGTTTATTGTGGGGGAAGGGAGAGAGGAGTTAGGGCCTGGAGGAGGGTAGAGGCAGGGAATCCTTCGAAGCTCAAGTCAATACGGTCAGGTATGCATGTCACAGCAAGGTCCCACGCCTGGTACCAACTTCTATATTATACTGTTCTATACTATACTTTTCTTTTTATGTGTTACAACACCATGACCAAAAGAAACTTCTAGAAGAAAGAATTTATTTTGGCTTGCATTTCCTGTAGGAGAGCCCATAATGCCAGGGGAGGGGTAGAAGCAAATAGTCAAAGCAGGAAGCTGAGAGGTCATTTCATCGACCTCTAACACACAGAAAGTGAACAGGAAGTGTGGCACAGTTTTAAGTTGTCAAAGCCTCCCCTCAGTGAAATACTTCCTCCAAACGCTGTACTTCCCCATAGGCACCACAAATAGGGCCACCCCCTGGGGACTAAGGGCTCAAATATGTCGTAGGCATGTAAAGGACATTTCTGTCAGTGGGTTACTCCGTATGGGCAACTTTCTCTTTGTTGTAATGTTCAGTAGGCCTCTTTACTAATGATCTTAACAATTACAGTGTCTCTTTCAGCATATATCTTGGCTGTAAGAGTAAGTTTTCTCTTCTTATTTCCAAACTGTACATTTTTTTTATTTCTTTCTGTTCCACTTGTGCTTTTTTCACTGTAGATGTAAATAAGAATAAGCAATAATAACCACTTCAATTCAAAGTTTGGCTCTCTTAAAATATTCTCCATCAAAAAAATCAGAACGTTGCTCTTTTTTTAAAAAAAAAATCAAAGATGATTTTATGTTTTTGTTTACCCTTTAAGAATGCCACACAATATAGTTTATCCTATTCCCTCTCCTTCCCTAACTCTTCCTAGATCTTCCGTCACCTCCCTACCCAGCCAACTTGATGGCCTCCGTCCATCTCCCTCTTCCTCTTCTCCCATCCCTCTCTGTGTCTAACAAAAGCCGTGTTCTAGCTTGTGTTGGGCAACTATTCCTGGGCGTGAGGCCCACCCTGTGGAGTGTGGTTGACATACCCAGAATCATTGAAGAAAACTGACTTACCAGCCCCTAGCAGCTATAAATTTCTAATAGCTCCTTGACCAGGGTCGGGGCCTCATACCCACACCTTTTCTTCCATGCTGGGATTTGGTCTGGCCTGAGCTTGCGCAGGTCTTATGCATGCTGTCAGTCTCAGTGGGTTCATATATTTATCTCTTAGTTGTGTCTGAAGAAAAAAAAAATGCTGCTTCCTTGAAGTCATCCCCACCTCTGGCTCTTATAATCGCTCTGCCATCTCTTCCGCACAGATCCCCGAGCCTTGAAGGGAGGGGTGTGATGTAGATATCCCAGCCAAGGCTGAGCATTCCAAGGTCTCTCATCCTCTGTATATTGTCTAACTGTGGGTCTCTGTGTTAATTACCACCGACTACAAGATGATGTTCTGGTGAAAGTTGGGCAGTGCACTGATCTGTGAGAACAGCAATAGGGCATTGGGAGTTGCTTTGTTATAGCTGTAGAATTTCCCTTAGGGCTTACGTACGGCCTATCGAGTCTCAGGTCCTTGACCTTACTGACAGTATTAGATATGGGCTCCATCTCATGGAGCGGTTCTGAAACTCAGCTTAAGAAGAAAAAAAGGGTTGGTTACTTCTGTGACATTTTGGGCGCAGTTGCACCAGGGGGCTTTATATCTTGTCAGGTGGGTCCTAATTGTTTACAGGCTTCACAGCCGGGTGAGGCTGGTGATTACTTTTCTCTTCCGGTGGCACGTATAACACCATCCAGCACTGTGAACATTAGGCCAGGAGGGGTGAAGCCTCCAGTTGAGCGCCAGCTAGGTGTTCTATGACACAAAGATATGGTATCTTCAGCAGCAGGGCCTTACAGTCAGGTTGTGGGTGGTAATCAATAGCACTGACAATAGCCTGTAATGTGTGGGGATGTTTATAGGAGCCCGTTGACTAACAACTCAAGAGATGTAACCTGTTTCTGATACTGAGGGTTTTATTTGTTATCATAATGTGTAGTTGAGGAATTCCCCTTTATAATATGTTAACCCCACTTAAACTGACTGTATATATGCTCAATTCATAAACTCATCATTTATATCTGTTTTAGGAAGATGCAGTGGAAACCATCCCCGCCCCCAGTGGTCTGATAACTGCTAAGGAGGAGGCAGGTGCCAGGCTGCTTGATCCCAGTCCCACCTGTCTTCCTTTCAATGCTCACACAGCATGTTTAAGGCTATTGGCCCTTCACCAAATCCAGCACAGTGTTCAGGACTCACCATCCATCTCCCATGGGTCAGAGGTCAGCGGAGAGACTGACGATGAACAGTGGGTGGCAGGGAGCCTCGGCAGTGAAGCCTGCAAGTGAGGGTCCAGGCTGCTCAGAGTGGCTGTTACCTGGGAGGGTCTACTTGTTTGGGGGGGGGGGAGGGTCTCGTTCAAGCCTCTTCAGTGCATACTCTGAAAGCTCCACCAAACGGATGCTGAGTTGAACAGGTTGGGCTCTTGTATTCAGGTTTGCCTCCACTGGGGACCTTGAAAAGAGGCTCAGCAAGCAAGGGAGTCTCACTGTTGAACGTGTTTATTGCACAGCCATTCTCTTATTTACAACATACAACACTGAGGCAGACGCCCACCACCCAGCTTTCCTGCAGGGACGCTGTTGTGCCATGTGCAATCAAGGGTGACTCCTTGCAGCCCCAGGAAGAGCCTCAGCGGTCCCCAGCCACACCCTGCAGGAGGAGGCAGAGCAGCAGGAGGAGGAGCCTCAGCGGTCCCCAGCCACACCCTGCAGGAGGCAGAGCAGCAGGAGGAGGAGCCTCAGCGGTCCCCAGCCACACCCAGTAGGAGGAGGCAGAGCAGCAGGAGGAGGAGCCTCAGCAGTCCCCAGCCACACCCAGCAGGAGGAGGCAGAGCAGCAGGAGGAGGAGCCTCAGTGGTCCACAGCCACACCCAGCAGGAGGAGGCAGAGCAGCAGGAGGAGGAGCCACAGAGCACTCCTTGCACTTGCTCCACCAGAGCCTGAAGAGAGGAAGCCTTTCAGGTCTGGAAAAGAACAGAGAGTTCATAATGTGCATGCATGGCTGCAGGATTGGCTAAGGAACAAAGCAATGTCTGCACCCATTCTCACCAAAGCCCTCCTTTGCCTGGCTCTGAGGCCAGCTCCTCTATAGGTAGGAGCTGCCCTCCTTCCCCATGGGAGTAAGTGAGTGAGTGAGTGAGTGAGTGAGTGTGTACACATATATATTCTACTATGTACATGTGTATGCATATTTTTTGGAGATAGGGTCACAGTATTCAACCCCTGGCTAACCTGGTACTCACTATTTAGACCAGGCTAGCTTCTGGCTCCCAGAGGGAGCCTCTGCCTCTGCCTCTGCCTCTGGAAGGCTGGGACAAAAGGTATGCATGCCTCTGGAGACAGAAGGTCAACCTTGGTTGTCACTCGTCAGGCACCTTTCAGATTTTTTTCCCCCTTGAGACAATGTCTCTCACTTAAACCTCAGGCTCACAGATTAGGGTAAACTGCCTGGCCACAGAAACCCAGGGATCGCTTCATGAAAACACTGGAAGAAACAGGCACACAGAGGAACCCAAAGTGTTAATGTTAGGTAAGATGGCACAGCTCTTGGGATGCAGAGGAAGTGGGCTCTAGGCTAGCCAGAGATACACAGTGGTGTCCTGTATGCCTTGGAAGGGGAGGAGGCTGACGAGGAGAGAGAGGGAGGGAGACTGGTACTGATGAAGATCCCTGACATAGATCCTGGCCATCCACAGGTAAAATGCACATGGCACCAGGTGCGGACAGGGTCAGACAATCATAGGGGTCACCTTCTCTGGGAGAATGGAGGCCACAAGGGAAGATGCAGGCCCCTTAAGTGGCTGATCCTTACACACAAACTACAAGTTCAAGGACACAGTTTCAGCAGACTTTGTGAGTCTGGGGTCCCAAACAGGATCCATGACCACTGTGGTCTTGGTGATATTAGAAAGAGGAAAAATAGAATGCCCCCTGTACATTTAGATAAAAACTAAAAAAGAAAAGGAAGTTTTTATTAATATGTTTATTAAAATCTTCTATGTTTCTTCTTCTGTGAGCCCCTACTATTCTTTGTCACATTAGAAAAGAAAAGGATTCCTGTCACTGGTGGATGACTTATTACTGACAGCTGAGACCTTATTATATATTTACCAAAAGGTCTTCTAGATTTTCAGCCATGTCAGAGACCTTTGTCATGCCCGTTACTTTTGTGCATACGTGAAAAGGAAGGAAGCAGGGCCACGTCTGACCACTTGCTACCTGTCAACGGACTTCTATGGCTGAGCAGACAATAGGGTCGGGGTTGTTTTTCACTCTTGGAGGCTTTAGAGGCTTCTGTGATGAGGGAAACATCACAGCTCAGTGTGAGATGCAGACTCAGTGTTTCTGAAATCTAGAATCTGCAGCCTCTGCCAGGAGCCCCCTGAGTCAGGTGCCCCCTGATCCTACCCTTACATCACAAGAGCCAGGCCCACCAAAACAACACCTCCCACAGAGCTTGTCTGAGATGGTCAAACACAGCACTGGGTATACACCACAAGCCAGAGCTGCTTGGAAGCAGGTACCCTTAGGTCCAGAGGCTGGGTCTACCACAGTGTTTATTCGCTTATTGGTTGGTTGGTTGGTTTTGTTCTAATCGTTGCCAGATGTGCTGTTTAAAGGGAAAGCTAAAGGTCAGAAGCTGGCTCAGTGGCTAAGAGCACTTGCTGCTCTAGCAAAGGACCAGAGTTCAGTTCCCAGCCCTCATGTCTGGTGGCTGAGAACTGCTTGTAGCTCGAGTTCCTCAAGCCCTCTTCTGCCTTCCTGGACATCTGAACATATATGGCATGCACACACAGACACACATGTATACATAAATTTTTTTAAAAAGTAAAAATAGAACTGAGATTGTAGCAGCTTAGCCTAGGTCCATCTCATGTTCAGATTCCCACACCAGCAGTCGCCCCAGTCCTGCCCCCCCCCCATGTTTGTTGCTAGAGACTAAACCCAGGGTTTATAGAACATTCTAAATATATATGCCACTGCCGAGCTGTACGATAGCATTTCTGAAGGTGGAACTGGGGCCCTGGCCCATGCCAATCAAGGGTCCCGCCTCCAGCCCTTCATTAGTTGTAAGCTCTCATGATTATTTATTCTTCATTCTTGAGGGTGCTCTACCAGGAAGAGCTTCCGCAGACTCTACCCTGAGCTAGGTGGAAGCTTTCCACTTGGACGACCCCCGTCAGAGCAAGGAGGCTGTTGGGGGATCTTAGCCTGAGGGCTGTGAGGGAAGCCGTCTATCTGTGCTCCTTCCCACCCGCAGCTATCTTTTCATAGAATTACAGTGATCTCAAAGGTAGTTTTTCATGTTGCCTTCAGAACCATCATGACATCCTATGAAGGGATTGCAAACATTTTCTTAGGTTTCTTTGGGATTGAATTGAAAGCCTGGCCCAGTGTTCTAAATAAAACTATCACGAACGAAACATTCTTTGCATGGTGAGAATTATTCTTACGGGAAAGGCACTCGAGTGACACAGTTGTCCGTCTGCTTGCCACCAGTGAGAATTTTCACCCCTGAGTCTCGCTTTCCTCAACTAGAGAGGCCATGGATGCCTACATCATTAGCTGTGGTGGAATCCAATGAGGTAAGCAGCCGGAAGACACTGATTAAAAATACAGTCAGTGTAACCACGGAACCACAGCTGTGGTCCTCCTTAGCCCACAACCATCACCTAGAGAGCTGAGTGTGGTATTTCCTGTTGCTGTCCTCTACCAATGCAAATGGACCCTACAGCAGGATCAGTGGCTCAAAAGCACAGGTGTTACTGTACTCTCTCTGCCGGGCCAGCTACCCTGGAGGAGGAGCTCGCCGCTCGTCCAGCTTTGATGAATGGAAGCGTATTTTCAGAAGCCCGTGTCACTGACTTGGCAGCCCCGCACGTTTCCAAGGATGTGAACTGGTGATTGACTATCCTAGAGGCCACCCTGCGGGTGACCGCGACCACAAGCAGCCCCTCCCGGCATTCCCAGGGAAGACCTGCTGGTAAGAGCTGATCTCACGTGAGAAGCCGCGGGATCTACCCTGCTAATTTACCGCGGTTCCCAAAACTGGAGTACTCCAACCTCTGGGACTCAGGAACAGCAGCTGGTGAATTAAGAGACATAAACCCGACCAATGGAGATTGCTTGAGAGAGAAAGGGCTTTGGAGGTGCTCAGTGAGCAGAGGGGATGCATTGAGTGTTGAAGGGTAGGCCTGGAGACACTCCTGGTGCTCCGAAAGAAGGGGGAAGGGGAGTTCACTAAGCAACCACTTACTGTCCTCCTCCACTAGCACCCTAACCCAGAGCCATGGCCAGAGGGTGGGGCCAGATAGTGCATCTGAGGACCCGCCCCCAATACTACACTGCAGGTCCTGAATTGTGACGGGGGTGGGGGGGTGGGAGGGGTGGGGGAGTGGGGGTGGGGGGTAGGGGGGTGGGGGGAGGAGAGGGGATGGGGTGGGGGGATGGGGGTGGGGAGTGAGGGGAAGAGGGGGGTGGGGGTGGGGGTGAGGGGAGGAGGGGGAGGGAAGTAAGGGTGGGAAGGGATGAAAGTGTCAGTGCCACATCCACTGGAGGGACTTAAGGGGAGGAACATGGCTCAGGGGGGTCATTCCATGAAGTGATTTCTGGGCACAGTGCACAGTCAAACCACCGGACAGCAGCAGAGGCAGAGGGGGACACTGGGGTGAAGGGTGAACCTTCGCTGGCTATGCCTCCCACTGGGAGTCCAAACCAGTTCCTATTAAGAGAAGGAAGGCTGTGACACAAGGCATCAGGTTGAAATGTGGCCACCCCTCCCTCCCTCCCTGCTCAGTGCTGTCCTGTGTCCCCAGTGTTTGGACGTCATTAGTGATCTACTCAGCCAACTCAGTGGCTCCCAGGTTAACTGGAACCCCAGTGCTCTGGGATGCACCTTGCAGTTCACCATAAAACCAGCAATTCCCTCAAGGAAAATGTAAGTAATAAGAATACATTCGTGGCAGACTCAAAGTTTAAAAAAGTGATTGGAACCTTGTTGAGCGGATGCAGGGATCTCGTTTGCTTATTTCTATGTCTCCTGGCAAACGCAGATGTTCCCTGGACGAGTGCACAAACCACTGACAACAAAGACACAAGTGTATACATGTGTGAGGTAGAAGTGTCTTGTGGGGGGTCCGGGAGTGGGGAGGGTGCTCTTACCACAGTGGCCCAACGTTTGAGGTGGGAGGCAGTACAGGACTGAGAAGACGCATCTGCATAGGCGGCAGCTGTGCAGAGTCCAAGCTCCATGCCCCAGGGGGCCACAGTCTCTGCGAAGAGGCCAGGACAGGTCAGCTTTGTGTCAGCGCACCCCCTCTCTCCCAGGCCAGTCCCTGCCCAGCCCACTTGTGCTCGCTCTACCAACCTGCGCCTCTGGTCGTGCTCGCAGTAGCGGCCGGTGAAGTGCTCAGGGCACACGCAGAAACTGCCCAGAACACAGGTGCCTCCGTTGTGGCAGCAGCGGGATCCGGGGACCACCCCTGCAGGATGACCTATGTCAGCAACCGTGCAGGCCTCCGGAGCTTGGCAAGGCCCCTCCCGCAGAGGGCAGGGCACCACAGCCTGGGAGGGAACCGTGCCTGCTGAGTGTGTTTGCTAGGTAAACCCCTCTGTATAGTTGAAGGCTGAAAAACAAGCTAGCAGGAATGTGGGCGGGGCCTGAGACAGCCCTTGGCGCCCTCCAACTTGTTTCTTCTCTCTTTTTCTCTCCCTTTCACTGCTAAAGTCAGCAAGTGAATTTGTGAAAAGTAATTAACCACAGGCCTCTCCGGAAGGACCACCCATGAGTGTATTGTCGCTAACCACACCTGGAGCCCCTGGACATGCTGGAGCCGCCTAAATGTTAGGGAGAAGCCTGTTGTCTTGGTTACAGAGCAAAGCTGCTGTGTTTGCCAATGAAAAGGTGAGACTTCAGAGCAAACACATCACTAAAATTGCCATTTTATTATTATTTTTTTAAACTAAAGGAGGAAAGACGCTCTTGGCGGTGTCTCCTTTCCACCCGAGTTTCCCCCGCTCGTTTCCCAACTCCCGGCACTCAGGATCCACTGCACAGGGTAGCACAGAGCTAAGACTTACTCTCTCCAAAAGTCCTGGCGTGGGGAGGGGAATCCCATGAGCGCCATCCCTCTTGGCTGTCCTTCTCTCTACTGGAATTGCACATGGTCCAGTCCAGTGCCTTCCCTGGGAGCTTTGGAGGCAGGATATTGCGGACTTCTCTGGCACCGTCTTGATCGCTCTGATAGCCTTCGAAGGACAACAAAGTCAGAGGCTAGTATTGACAGAGAACGGAGAATCGGGCATTTTATGACTTCGAACTGAAAAAAAAATGTTACTTACTGTTTCCCGTTTGGATGATCTGTAACACCACAGCCATCAAGAGCAGAAGCCTAGAATATTTAGAGGAAATTGCTGAAATTTCAAGTATACGATCAATTTAAGCACAAGTCAGATGTAAATCATAATGTAAAATATACAACACATTTATAACTTGATAAAAATCACAAGTACCTGTAACTGTTTGTAGCACTTGTAGATTTTAAAGATCACAGTTTAGAAAGGATTAAAACTGAAAGCAAAATGCCTGAGAATTTTAACCCCCCCTAGGCTAGCTTTCAAACATCTGGGTGACTTATGTCCTTACCCGGCTTGGTGCTTTTTCAAACCCACACCTAGGGTGGTTGCAGAGTCCCCTCTCATCTGTGCCTGCGGATGAATGGCCACAGAAGTTGAAACTCAGTGTCCTAGGCCTGGAGAGGAGAGGACGCCAGGCCTTGGAGTCACTAGATCAGTCACAGGATGTGCAAGCTTGAGAGCACGGGCTGGACCCGGAGACCCCAGGGCTGAAGGAAGATCTGTGAGTCCAGGTACTGAAGTCCCCTAAAGTCAGGGCTCCTGTGCCATCCAGCTGTCCCCTAGAGAGTCCTGGCTGAAGAGGGAGTGGAGACAGGCTGCCTGCCTCTCCGGTGCTATTTACTACAGTGATGACAACAGCAGGGTGGCCCATCCCTGATGTAAACCATTAGGGGCGAAGACAACAGGCCCCCTTTAACCTCACTAGAAAACAAACAAGACATTGCAAAGGCTGAGATCCCAGCATGAACCAAAGAGCTCTGGCTAGAGATAGAAGAGGAAATTTTCCATTGTACAGTCCTTGGACTGGGAGATTTTGAAGGGCGCAGCTGGAGAGGGAGCTGGTCAGTGGGACAGGGCAGCTGAGGAGTGTTTCCATATGTCCTGCATGCAGACAGGAAGGCAAAGTGGAGACCCTCCAGGCTCCGCACCCTGGGGAAGGGGGGATCCGCTTCCACAATGGCATCTCTGCCCTCTGCTCTGCACAGCACTCTGGGTGACATGTTCTTCCCTCATGGCACAGGTGAGGAAGCCAAACCCACAGTGGTTAAGCCCTTTGCCAAGTAGATCATTGAGGAAAAGACTATGCAGATGTTATGATGAGCCCACAGCCCATCTGTGCACAGGTCCTGAGCTGAGATGCTGGAGCCTGAATCACTGGAGCGGGTGACCTGGGCCTTGTGCTCCTGGGGTTTCCTATCTGCTGAGACAGGGCCTGAGTCCTATCTGGATCCTAAAAGGCGACACTTAGCAACAGCTGTGGCAACTTCTAAGACATTAATATAGAAACTCATTTCTTTAAAATATTGTTTCCTCTGAAGTTGAAATAATGCTGGGCATCAACTTGATTTATTTTTTTCTTTAACACAAGCGTCATCAAAGAGGTTGTTAAACCAGGAAGGAATTGGTGAGCCTCCCCAGCCTGTGGCCTCACAGTGAAGGGTTCTGTCAGCTTCTGGGACAAGAAAGAAATTGGCTCAGAGGTTAAGAGCACTGGCTGCTCTTCCAAAGGTCCTGAGTTCAAATCCCAGCAACCACATGGTGGCTCATAACCATCTATAATGAGATCTGGTGTCCTTGTGCGCAAAGGTTCATGTAGGGAGAACACTGTATACATAATAAGTAAATTTTTAAAAAAAAGAAAGAAAGAAATTGGCAAACAAAGGAGGCAAAACCCAGACAAGTGAAAGGTTCATATACATAACATAAAATAAATATTAAAAAGTCATTCTTAAGCTAAAGGAGTGAATATATTTCTCTGCATAAACAGGGTTTAAAATGGTCATTGTACAGAATGCTATGGGAACGTCCTGATAATACACAAAAATCTAAAGAAACTACATTAAATTGTACCTCTTCGCCACACAATTTCTATTACCAAATTTTTCATAGTGTACAGTTCAAAGCCTCCACAAGAGCTGGGAAATTGACCCAGAAAATCAGACTCACTCTATAAGTGTGACCCTTGCCAATCCCATTTCCTCCCGGGATGAGTTTTCATGGAGTCACAAAAAACAGGTCCCAGACACTGTGGCACCCACATGTCTACTTTGCTGCTGTTAGCCTGTGGCTGATTTGCTTGCTAGGCAGAAGCTAAACCTTCAGAGCCACATGCCCAGTGCTCACGCCAGGCTTGGGAAATCTGCACTTTATTGGTGGAAACTGTAGACAAAGGGAAAGAGACACCTTGCCTGGCAGACAGGCCTTTGTGGGCCAGGATGAGCCTTTTACTCCCCATCAAAGGAGGACTTTGGCATGTCACCCCAGACAGAGCTGCTGCATGTCTGCCACCAGGGAGACCCAGCAGGCAGGGCTTGCCTGGCAGTGGCTGACTGGGAGAGGGAGAGGGGACTTCTCTCTTGTTATCAGCTGTAAGAGATAAGGCTGGAGCCACTGAGCCTGCCTCCTGGGGGGCCATTCTAACTCATGCAGTGTGTGGGAACCAGGACCTCCCTGGCCCAGGACAGGACTGCCTGTTGTCCCCTGGTGTCTGCTCAGCACCTACAACTGTCACTGAGGAAATGACCTGATACAGATGGGTGTGAAGGGTTCTCTGAGCATGGCTGAGAGCTCCTTGGGGTCAGAGGGGAGGAAGATGTGGCTTATGCAAACTCCTGGCTGCTTGGGCTGAGCCACTTTCTGTCTGCCTGGTCTTTTTCATCTTCTGGCTACATCATGAGAGTGGAGCCATACTGTGTTTGTCGCTTGTGTCCTTTCTGTGTCACTGAGCCCTGGGCCTCATGTGCACCTGAGTGCTCTTCAGCCCATGTCTGTGCTTTTGTCCCTGGATCACTCCAAGTTGCAGAATACTGTGGGGGTTCGTGAATGTTGTAGTGTGCATCAGAGCCTTGCTCTTTTCTCACTGTATGTTTCTACAGGGTTTCATGTGTCTAGCATTTGTGGATGGACTCTTGGCTATTTCTACCATTTGTAGAATATAGAAGGTGGACAGTTATCCACATGCCAGTGAGGGTGGCCTCTATAGAAACCAAATCTTGTAAAAATCTTCTAGAATGTTAATCACGGATTTCCAGCCTTTAAATGTGAGGAAATCAATTTCTATTATTTGTACTAAGGGATCTTACGGCAATCTTAGGTGAGTACCTTAGGTTTTAGGATGTCTCGTTTAAATTTTCATTTTAGTACTGGGACCAAACTTGGGGCCTGGTTTTTTTTTTTTACATAAAAAGGGGGGAGATGGAAAGGGGAAGGGGTACCCCCAGAGAGCAACAGACACAGTGTTAAAAGTGTACAAATGTTAAAAGTGAGCAGTGGAGGTTAGAGGTGAACGGCGGAGCTGTACAGAGGGATGGAATCACCCCACACAACAGATCCACTTAAGAGGTTTAATAGGGAGATACAGAAACCGTCTCTGGAGACACATGTGGGGAGGAGAGAGAGAGAGAGAGAGAGTAGAGACAAGGCCAGGGCCAGAGAGAGAGCCACGGGGAGGATCTGTCTTTTATATGACCCTGGGCAGGGCCACGCCCCCATGGCAGGTAAACAGTGACATCACAGGTAGGCAAACTGAAGCAGAATCCTAACATTCCTACCTTTTCCTATAATTAAAAAAATGAGGAACGTTGGGTTGGTTTTATATAAGGCAAGTTAAAGTATATAAATGTAGGTAATGGAGAAAAGAGATAGAAAAAAAAAAGCAAAAGCAACAAAGTGTCCAAATTAGATCTTTATCTCTTGTCCTGACAAAACTCAACCCCAATGGACCAAGGACCTCAACGTAAGACCAGACACCCTGAATCTAATAGAGTGTAAAGCAAGAAATACACTTCAACTCGTGAGCACAGGGAAGGATGCACTGAGGAGAGCCCTGGGGCACAGGCATTGACACCAGCAACGGCTAGTGAGACCTCAGGGAACTAAAAAGCTTCTGATGGGGAAGAGCAGCAGTGCCTGCGAGCAGCCTCCAGAGTGGGGGAGTCTTCACAGGCTGTCATCACTGCTATCTGGAGCACACAAAGAACTCAGAAAACTAAACATCAAGAAAACTAAACTACCTAGCTAAGAATCTAAACAAAAACATCTTTGAAAAGAAGAAATAAAAATGGCTAAGCAAACATCTGAATAAAATGTTCAGTATCCGTCGCTATCACTGACATGTATATTAAAACAACTTTGAGATTTCTTCCTACCAAAATCAGAGTGGCTAAAATCAATTTTTTAAAAAAGTGACAAAATAAATGTTGGCATGAATGTCAAAAGTGCAAACTGGGGAAGCCACTATAGAAATTAATGTGGCGGTCCCTCAAAGAGCTAGGATTGGATCTGTCACGATGGAGCTGTCCATCCATGCCACTCCTCGGCATATTTCCGAAGGACTCTAAATCCTACTACAGAATTACTTGGTAATTCATGGTCATTTCCTCTCTATTCACAAGATACAAGAAATAGAAACAGCTTAAGGTATCCATCAGTGGATGACTAAGCAGTGAAAACATGGCTATATATACAATGAACTATTATTTCACTGTAAATAAAAATGAAATCGTGACATTTGCAGGTACAAGGAAGGAACTCAAAATAATCATTTGGAGTGAGGTAGCCCAGACCCAGAAAGGCAAATGCCACATGTTCTTTCTCATATGTAGATCTAGCTTTAAATATTTAACTGTGTGTGTGTGTGTGTGTGTGTGTGTGTGTGTGTGTGTGTGTGTGTGTGTGTGTTTAAATTGAAACTCCTGGAGAAGACACATTTCAGGGAAAGGGGATCAGAACATGTAGGTGGTAGGAAGAGCTAAGAGAAGTGATGGGGCAGGAAGGTTTAAGTGCGTGGAGACAGCAGGGGAGGGGAAGGAAGATGAGAATAAATAACGCTAAAAGATGGAAACCCTGCTACTACAGAAGCCCTTAATATATGTGCATGCGCACGTGTGTGTGTGTGTGTGTGTGTGTGTGTGTGTGTGTGTGTTGGTTTAAATGAAGTTACCTTACACTGGGGGTACAATGCCTCCCCAGACACCATGTTACCAAATAAAAAGCCCGATGCTAATGTAGGCTACCTTTCCTCAAGGTATTGGTCAATGGGATCCCATGGATCCCTCCCTCATATTATAGATTACTTCCAGAGTTTTCAGTCTCTCTCCAAACCCTGGTCAGGGACCTTCACGGAGGAAAGGATGGAACCAGAGGAAACAGACATCCGTAGCAACACTGTTTTTTCCTAGACATGACAACTCAGTTGACACATGAACTCACAGCAAGTGGGCCTGCATGAATAAGACTTGCACACGACCAAGCCAGCCACAAAAGACCACAGACAGCCAAAGCAGTGTGGAGCAAAAACAAAACAAACAAACAAAAAAACCTACCAAGAAGCTGGAGATAGTACCACACCAGATTTCACCTTATCTGTATTAACAAGTGCAGCGAGGTACTGACACAAAAGCAGACACCTTTATCAATAGTGTAATATGAAGGACCCAGAAAGAAACACAGCTCGAGCTATCTGATTTATAACAAAGACGTAAAAGAAATAGGTTGCTAAAACAGCATCCTCTTTAGCAAATTGTTCGGAGAATATTGGATAGCTGTAGGGAAAAGAGTGAAGCCAGATGCCTGACTGTCACGCTGTCTAAAAATCAAACCCAAATGGGCCAGAGATCACTGTGAGGCCTGGAACTGGGGCACTGTTAGAGAGAAACAGAGGGAGAAGGGATCGCCCACAAAATGCAAGCATAGGGAAGGGCTTTCCGAATAGTCACCTAAGGAAAAATGTCAACAATTTACAAAGCAGATTTTCTGAAACAGGCAGGTTTGCAGACAGGGAAGGAAATAGCAAGAAAGATAAAGCCTATACAGTGAGAGAATATCTTTGCTAGCTCACATCTGGCAAAGGAGTAATGTCTGGAATATATAGAGAACTCAAAAAACTTGCAACAAGAAATCAAGCAATCCCATGAATAAACCAGCTCCATGCGTGAGGGGATGGTGGTTCTCAGAAGCAATAAATGTATGAATGCATTCAACATTCACAATGCAAATTACGACTGCCCTGAGATTCCATCCCACATCAGTCTGCTGTAGCAGACATTAAAGTGTTCTCTTCCATGAGAAACGGCTGGAGAGATGGCCCAGTGGTTAAGAGCACTGGCTGCCCTTCCAGAGGTCCCAGGTTCAATTCCCAGCACCAACATGGCAGCCCACACTTGTCTGTAACTCCAGTTCCAACTCCATTTGACACTCTCACACAAACATACACACAGGCAAAACACCCATGAACATAAAGTAAAAATAAATCATTAAAACAATAAAACAAAACAAATGCCATTGGAGAGACAGCTTAGTGGTGAAGGGGGCTTGCTGGGTTAGCAGATGCCTGGAGTGTAGTTCCCAGCACCCACATTGGTTAACTCTCAACCACTTGTAACCCAGCTCCAGAGAACCCAAACCTTCCTCTGGCCTTCACTGGCACCTGCATGCACACACATAAACATGTGATATTTTTCTTTTTTTATCTTCTTTCTTTTTCATGTGTATAGTTGTGTTGCTTACATGTATGTCTGTGCATCACGTGTGTGCAGTGCGCCACATATATACACAATTAAAATAAAGGAATATTCTTTAAAAAAAAAAAGGAGTGAAGGGAGCTGGAGAGATGGCTCGGCCGTTGTGAGTGCTTGCTACTCTTCCAGAGGACCCAGTTTTTATTTCCAGCCCCACACCAAGGAGGCTCACAGCCATCTGTAATTCCAGCTGCAGGGGATCTGATGCCTTTGGTCTCCATGGGCACGTACACCTAAATGTGAGTGCAAATGCGTGTGTATACCCGTGCACACATACAAACAGCACACAGTTAAAAAATAATAATAAAAACCAAACCTAGAAAACAGAAAACAAATGTATGTGTTTGCGTGGAAGTATATCTGAAAATAACTTTTAAAACATTCCTTAATGTTTGTAGACGATTAGAATATATTTTGGAACAACTCATGCCTCCTCCTTGCTCTCTGATTCCTTCTTATCTCACACCCCTTTTCCTTCCCAACTTCATGTGCACTTTTAAACTTTATTAAATACCCACTGAATCTATTAGTGTTGCCTGTATGTGCACGGGTGTCAAACTATCTACTGGACCGCAACCCCTCAACCCAATCACTGCAGGGAAACTAACTCTTTCTCCAGAATCCATCAATTGGGAGGGGGCGGGCTTTATGTTCTCCCTACCCCCATCCCAAATAGTGCCACCGGCAGCCAAGGACAGGAGCCCAAGAGAGACATTTTATTCCTAACCACAACAGGTTCTTTCATAACTAATTGAACTAATTTGAATTACTGAAATTTGCTTGATAAGAAATCTTGGATGTGATTTGTATAACAATGAAATTATGCAATATATCACCTTAGTGTCCCTGAAGGAGAATTCTAGGTGACTCTTCTGACAAATTTACAATTTAGGCAAGAATATACTTTGAGTCACTGTAATTGTTTTTCTGTGATATTTTGTGTCTTAAAGAGAAGGGAGCAAGAGTTAATTACCCTGGAGGTCCTAAAGCTAACTGAGGAGCAAATTGATAGTCACATTATTTTCCATTGTTTAACTTACTACATGCAAAAATTGCTGTTCACAGACAGCTAAAACTAAAGGCCACTAGGGGTTAGTATTAAAACCTAATACAGTAGAAGCTTCCTAAACACACACACACACACACACACACACACACATTCACACACACACACACACACACACACACACATTCACACACACACACACACACACACACACACACACACACACACAGGTTATCTAAATGAAATCCCCAAATAATGGGGGAGCCAGAGCCCGACTAGACATCTCTTTTTTTTTTTTTTTTTTTTTTGGCTTTTTGAGACAAGGTTTCTCTGTGTAGCCTTGGCTGTCCTGGACTCGCTTTGTAGACCAGGCTGGCCTTGAACTCACAGCGATCCGCCTGCCTCTGCCTCCCAAGTGCTGGATTAAAAGCGTGCGCCACCACGCCCGGCTTTAGACATCTCTTATCACCAAGAAGTTTCCAGTACCAGGATGAGGTTACATCTAATTGAGTTGTTGGCCCTAGTGGTCCCATCGGAACCCCCAAACAACCTAGGCTGTTGTCACGACTATATAGTCTGACCTCCACAAACTGCTGGCAAGATCTCATCGCTGGAGATAGCACCTACAGGACTCATTGAACAGGGAGACGTCCAGCTGGTGCCTACCTGGAGCCTTCACCCCTCAGGCTACCATCTTTGGTACAGGAAGGCACTCTGCAGGCTACCAAAAGAAAAATGTAACACCAACCCAGCCTTTGACTGACAATGGCATCCCGTCTGTAAGATATGCTAGTGCGGGCTGGAGAGATTGCTCAGGGCTCTTCCAGAGGTCCTGAGTTCAATTCCCAGCAACCACTTGGTGGCTCACAGCCATCTATAATGAGATCTGGTGCTCTCTTCTGATGTGCAGGCATAAGTGTATATGTACATGTGCAACAGTGCCATAAAGCTTGTGGGAGTAACTAAGTGTGTTAGCCACTGTTCTACCACTGTGAAGAGACACCATGATCAAAGCAACTCTTAGAATAGAAAGTATTTAATCAGGGGTCTGCTCACAGTCTCAGAGGTTTAGTTCATTATCATCATGACAGGAAGCATGGCAGCGTGCAGGCAAATGCTGGAGCAGTAGCACACACACACACACACACACACACACACACACACACACAAGAGAGAGAGAGAGAGAGAGAGAGAGAGAGAGAGAGAGAGAGAGAGAGAGAGGAGACCTGACATGGGTTTTTGAAACCTCTAAGCCCTCTAAAACACACTTCCTCCAACAGGACCACGCCTCCTAATCGTCTAATCCTTTCAAACAGTTCCACTCCCTGGAGACTAAGCTTTTAAACACAGGAGCCTATGAGTACCATTGTTATTCAAACCACCCAGGATCCGATGCTCACATGAACTCATGGAGAATGAGGCAGCAGGAGCAGGACCGCATGGGTCTCCACCAGATGGGGTCCTAAAGCTGAAATGAGACGGGCACATGCCCTCATCTCTAAACCAGAAACAATTTCCAATTGGTAACCACTTGCAAATGAAAATTTATTTTTCTCTAAGGAAGTCTCGCTGGGAAAGAAAAGTACCCTTAAGGGTAGGCTGCATGCCCAGCGGGAGATGACAACAGAAAATGAAATCAGTCACATCTTTGGAGGGTCTTTGTTTCATAATAATCATTTTGGGGCTTTTTCTTTCTTTTTTAAAAATGTTATTATTTTTTTATTAGTTTAATATATATAATGTAATATAGTATAATCCATATTCTGTTTTTACCCTACAGGTCCTTTGCATAAATATCATGGCTTCTAGCTTAGGATTGATATGAGACTTCTGCATGTGTGAACAGGTGGCTCTCAGTATCTGTACCTGTCTCTTGTGCCTTAGGCTTTTTTTGTTCTATTTGGCCTATTCCGGTGTGTTAGTATTTGTTTTGTCCTATTATATTTGATTTCATTTCTTTCTTTCTTTTTTTTTTTTTTTTTTTTTTTTTTTGGTTTTGGTTTTTCTAGATAAGGTTTCTCTCTGTTACCTTGGCTATTCTGGACTCATTTTGTAGACCAGGCTGTCCTCAAACTCACAGTGATCCACCTGCCTCTGCCTCCCGAGGGCTGGGATTAAAGGCGTGTGCCACCATGTCTGGCTGCCTGTTTGTTTTCTAATGAGACAGAAAGGGGGTGGATCTGCATGGGAGGGGCAGTGGGGAGGAACTGAGAGCAGTAGAGGGAGGGGAACCGCATCAGGATATAGTACGGGAAACGGAATTCTCTCTTCAATAAAAGAAAGTTACTAGTCAAGGCAATGCGCAGTCTGACACTGCACTGCATGTGTGTCAGGAGGTTTGCAGGTGATGTCCCGGGTGTTGCTCTATCTCTTGAAAAGGAAGGTTTTCCAGGACCTTATCTTAGCCTGGCCCCGCTGAAACAGACATTTGAGAATTAGCTGTAGAATTTGGGAGTATGAAAAGAGAGCTGGTTATATAAGAACTTTATTTGAGTCAGATTTAACAAAACTATAGGTATTGAACTATGAATTTTGAGCTTACTGGTAGACTGGTTTGGATATAGTGCTACTAAATATTAATTTTAAAACTTTGTTTCAAAAATAATATTGCTATGGGTTCACAAGAGAGATTTTTAAATTATTTACAATCAAGATTGAAAAACACATAATGCTAATTTATCACATAGTCAAGATTTAGCTGTTCAACCAGTTGTATAGTGTTCAAAGGCAAGCTCAATCTATACTGACTGCAAACTTCAGTACCTGAAACATCATAAGCCATTAAAGTGATAATTGGTTCTGTTAGATATGATTTATAAAACAGTAAAATGCTTTAAATACAATATGAAGACACTTCTGATTCTCAAACAAGTACTATTGAAACAAAAGTATTTCACTAAAAATATGCTTTCTATAAAAATATGTTTTTCATGAAATACCATTCATTTAGTCATAAAATATTTGCTAAATTACAAAACTTATATTATACACATAGATTTGATAAAGATTTTCTTCCAGAACAGGGGCCAGCAAAATGGTTCACCAGGGAAAGGCACTGGCCACCGAGACGGACGACATTCATTCAGTCACTAAACATGGCAGAAGGAGAGAGCCAACCTCCCACAAGGTGTCTTCTGACATCACACATGATGCTGCCATAAAACACACAAGCAAGCATGTTCTAAAGATGTTAAACATGACCAAAGGTGATGGCTTGTGTCGTTTTTTATCTTAAAGACAGGGTTTCTCTGTACAGCCCTGGCTGTCCTGGAACTCACTCTGTAGACCAGGATGGCCTTAAACTCAGAGGTCTGCCTGCCTCTGCCTGCCAAGTGTTGGGATTAAAGGCCTGCACCATCACCAATGGCCAGCTCATGCATTTAGTTCCAACATTTGAGAGGCAGAAGCAGGAGGAGAGTAAGTGCCAGGCCATCTTTGTTCACATAACAAGTTTTAGGTCAGTCAGAACTGCATAGTGAGTCTCTATCTCAAAATAAACAAATTAGCTGGGCAGTGGTGGCACACACTTTTAATCCCAGCACTCTGGAGGCAGAGGCAAGCAGATCGCTGTGAGTTCGAGGCCAGCCTGGTCTACAAAGCAGGTCCAGGACAGTCAAGGCTACACAGAGAAATTCTGTCTCGAAAAACCAAAAATATAAAAAATTTTAAAACTAACAGACAAATAATAAATATGATTTTTAAAACATTCAAGGCCAGAGCCGGACGTGGTGGCACTTGCCTTTAATCCCAGCACTTGGGAGGCAGAGACAGGAGGATCGCTGTGAGTTCTCAGCCAGCCTGGCTGGTCTATAAAGTAAGTCCAGGACAGCCAAGACTACAATAGAAACCCTGTCTCAATGGGAAAAAAAGAAAAGAAAAAAATCCATAAGACACAAGAGGGAGAAGGGTGGGAACCGGAAGAAAAGAGTGCGAGGATAACAATTGGGATGTAATGAGGATAAATTATAATAAAAAGTTTTAATTATTTTTTTTAAAAAGAAAAAAATCAAGGCCAACAAAAATAAAAAGACATAAAAATGCTTTGTGTTAATCAAAACACCTCTAATTAATGTACTAAAAATCCTTTTGTAACATTATCTCTGTAGATTTTATTCAAAAATAGACATATACGCAAAAAAAAAAAAAAAAAGCCTAAATAATAAACATGAGATTTTTATCAGGGCTGCAGTAAACATAAAATAATGTGTAGTAAAGCTCTTTTTGGTCACTTCCTTTTCTGTAATGGAACTGGAGGAGAGCCAGGCACAACACTTAGGAGCTGAGCAAGCGCACTCTCCAGGCAGTAAAGTGGGGAGCTACAGCACCAAATCTTATCCAAAAGAGACACAATTAACGTCTTGAATGTAAAGTGCAACTAAGTTGTTAAAATACGTTTTGTTGGATGCTCCAAAAAAAAATGTGTAAGCTGCTTTCTTTCAAGGCAAATTTAAAATGCAGCCCTGAGGCTGGGCAGAGCACAGCACAGCACTGTGGCAGCACTACCAAATCTGGGTTCTCATTAGGCAGCTGCCGAAGTGCACGCCTGCCTTGTGTCCTGGAAAGAGTATGCAGCTGACACAGAACCAAGTCCATAGTCAAATGGTAGCAGTATTTCCTAAACTCGGCTGTGCTCTTGGCTGGAGCCTCCTTCAAACCCTGCAGTGACTTCCTTGGCCAGCTCTGTTACCTTCTGTGGCTGTTTGCTGTGGAGACTTCCTGCCAGAAGGCAACTACTTTCTTCCTGGGGGACTATGGGGAGACCATTAGCCTGCTGTTAGCCTGTAAGACCAAACAGCCCCCTGAGACTTTCCTTCTTCGTCATGAGAAACCCGAAGAAGGTGCCGGCTCCAACCGTGTCTACAGCATTTACAATGAGGGCAAAAGGTGCTACATGGTCATCTCCACCCACTGCATGCCCGCCCCACTGTGGCCACTGGAGGTGGGAAGGTCTTGTGCGGTGGAGGTCTATTTCTGGGCAGTCCACAGATCAGATTCAGCACATGATGTGACCCACGCATGTGCCGGACCAGGTCCTACTGTGTGACCAGCTGGACTGGCTGGTTTTGTGAGTCAACTTGATACAAGCTAGAGTCATCATAGAGGAAGGAGCCTCAGCTGAGGAAACGCCTCCATGAGATCCAGATGTAAGGAATTTTTCTCAATTAGTGATCAATGGGGAAGGGCCCAGCCCATTGGTGGGTGGTGCCATCCCTGGGCTGGTGGTCCCCGGTTCTATAAGAAAGCAAGCTGAGCTAGCCATGGGAAGCAAGCCGGTAAACATCACCCCTTTATGGCCTCTGCATCAGCTCCTGCCTCCAGGTTCTTGGTCGGCCTGAGTTCCTATCCTGACTTCCTTTGGTGATGAACAGGGATATGGAAGTGTAAGCCGAACAAACCTTTACATCCCCAAATTGCTTTTTTTTTTTTTTAATCATGGTGTTTTGTTGCAGCAGTAACAGCCCAAGGACACAGCTGCGACCTGGCTCTGTCAAGGATGTGCAGGACTGAGTCGAGAGTGACTATCAAGTGACATCTCCTCTGAGGCTGAGATCGTGGCCAACTTCCTGCATAAACTTGATTTGGACCCTAGCTGCCATGCACACATTATTAGATCATGGGTGATGGCTATGTATTTCTTGCCAAGTGACAGTCATTGGCGCCTTCTCTCATCCACGACTGCACTGAGTTGGCTGGTGCCAAGGTAAGCTTGGGCAAGAGCCCCATGGACTCCCTCCTTTCAGACTCACAAGCCCACTGACAAGAGGATGAAGCACAGATGGCCCGAGGGCCTGAATCCTAGAGCCCACTCTTTCACCCCATCCTGCAACTTTTACAAAGCCAAGTGGCGGCCTCCACGTGCCACCCTTCTGCCCCACCTAACAGATGCACTGATTGTATGCATCCCATGTTGTTGTGGGTCTCACAGCCCCGCCTCAAGCCTACCCATTGCCAGGGACATGGAGTGCTGCTGTCTTTTTTTTTTTTTTTTTTCAGTGAATCCACAGTGACTCCACCCCCCTCCTGCAGTCGCTGCAAGAAGGATCCTGGCACTTAAAGTGCGTTTCAGGGCACTGGCAAGGCAGATGATGGTCTGAGGGTTGCATGGCTACAGGGATGGCAGCCAGGTCCTGGGGTAACCTGTCTGGTCTCTTGGACAAAGGTCAAAGCTGGATTCTAAAATAAATAAATAAACAATAAATAAACAAACCCCACAGATTTAAAAGAGAAATGATAGGAATCATTAGAGAACCAGCCTTATATAGAGAGACTTCTTTTTTTTTTTTTTAAGATTTATTTATTTATTTTATATATACGAGTGCTCTATCTACATGTAACCCTGCATGCCAGAAGAGGGTGTCAGATCACATTAAAAATGGTCGTGAGCTACTATGTAGTTGCTGGGAATTGAACTCAGGACCTCTGGAATAGCAGCCACCGCTTTTAACCTCTGAGCCACCTCTCCAGCCTCCTCTTTTTTTATTATTATAATTTATTCAGATTACACTCTGATTGTTATCCTCTCACTTGTTTCTTCCCGTTCCCTCCTTCCCCCCCCTCCCCCCCCCCTTCATCCTATTCCCCTCCCTGTGACAGCAGGGGGCCTCCTCTCCCTCCACATGATCACAGCCGATCAGGTCTCTTCCTGGTAGCCTGCTTCCCCTGTCCTCTGTTGCCATCAGTCTCCCCACCAAGGGGAAATGATCAAATCAGGCGCACCAGAGTTCATGTCAGAGTCATTCCCCGCTCTCCCCACAACCTTGGAGAATGTGCTGTCCATTGGCTAGGTCTGGATGGGGGTCTAGGTTACTGCATGCATTATCCTTGGTTGGTACAGCAGTGAGTGCAGGCCCCCTGGGTCCAGATCCACCAGCCTTGCTGGTCTTCTTGTAGGGCTCTTGGACCCTCCGGGTCCTTCTGTTCCCCCATCTTCCATACCACTCTCACCTGGAGTCCACAGCCATTCCCAGCATCTATCTCGATCCCCTGCTGAGTGGAGACCTCAAAGGACATCTATGTTGGACTAATATCCACTTATTTATAAGTGACTATATACCATGCATGTCTTTCTAGGTCTGGGTCATCTCGTTCAGGATGATCATTTCTAGTTCCATCCATTTGTCTGCAAATTTCAAGATTTCCTTGGGTTTTGTTTCGTTTCGTTTTGTTTGTTTTTTTGTGTTTTGGGTTTTTTGAGACAGGGTTTCTCTGTGTAGCCCTGGCTGTCCTGGACTCACTTTGTAGACCAGGCTGGCTTGGAACTCACAGAGATCCACCTGCCTCTGCCTCCGCAGTGCTGGGATTAAAGGCGGGGGCCATCACACCAGGCTCGATGCCCTTGTTTTTAATAGCTAAGTAGTATTCTATTATGTAAATATACCACAGTTTCTTTATCCATTCTTCAGTTGAGGGGCATCTAGGTTGTTTTTAGATTCAGGCTATTATGAATAAGGCTGCTATGAACATAGTTGAACAAATGTCCTTGTTGTGTGGTGGAGCATCTTTCAGATATATGTCCAGTAGTGGTACAGCTGGGTCTTGAGGTAGAACTATTTCCTATTTTCTGAGAAAGCACCAGATTGATTTCTGAAGTGGTTGTACACATTTTCACTCCCACCAGCAATGGAGGAGTGTTCCCCTTTCTCCACATCCTCGCCAGCATGTGCTATCATTTGAGTTTTTGATCCTTAGCCAGAGTGGTTTTGATTTGCATTTCCCTGATGACTAAAGACATTGAGCCCTTCTTTAAGTGTTTCTCAGCCGTTTGATAGTCCTCTGTTGAGAATTCTATTTTTAGCAAACAGGATTTGCTATCTGTTCTATTTCCCAGAAAGAGAGGCAGGGCAAGCAGTGTCACACAAGCAGAAATCAGCTCCATTGTTTCAGATCAGAGTGGAGTTCTTCAGCTTCTGTTCGCATTTCTGTGTCCCCTAATATTGCCTAAGTAAGTGCTTGTTAGTAAATTAATTTTATTCCTATTTTGATTTTTAAAAAACTTGTTAGTATTTTCTCATTATCAAGTACTTTAAAAGCTGGGTGTGGTGGCGTACGCCTTTAATCCTAGCACTCGGGAGGCAGAGTCAGGTGGATCACTGTGAATTTGAGGCCAGCCTGGTCTACAAAGTGAGTCCAGGACATCCAAGGCTACACAGAGAAACCCTGTCTCAAAAAACAAAAAAAAACAAAAAAAACAAAAACAAAAACAAAAAAACCTTTAAAACCCAAAACAAAACAAAAAACAAAAACAAAAAAGATACTTTAATATCTAAATTGGCATGCATGTACATTATAAAGCAGTCAAGCTAAAACAAGCATTGTTCACAAAACAGGCAATGATAAATGTACAATCTCTATGTTTATTGAACTCATTAGATTCAGTATTTATGTTTGTAATAGGAAGTGATGGACCAAAGAGATGGCTCAGCCAGTAAAAGCATCCTCCACCAAGCCTGACAAAACAAGTTCAACCCCTAGAACCGAGGAGAACTAACTCCCAAAAGTGAGAAAATGATCTTCTGACCTCCACAGAGAATCCATGCTGAGCATGTACACACACACACACACACACACACACACACACACACACACACACACACAGAGGACACTGTTCCTGAGGTGACAGGAACAAAATGTCTACTCAACCTAGAATTAAAAATTGACCACAGACAAAAGTAAAGCTATTACCAATGTCCAACTTAGGAAATCAGTATGTTCGCTAGAGTTACTTAAAGGAGTCTAGGGGAGGAGTTACGTACAGGAACAGAAGTGACTACAAAGCAGCTGCATCACCCAAAGCCTGCCCCAACATGGGTACAACTTGAAGGCAGCTGAAGAGATTCAAGCAGCTCAGATGGTCTGAGAGTGACTCTCCACAGTCTTTGCGGAGGGAGGAGCCCAGTGCATCTGCTCAGCTTCAGGGACTTCTGAGGCTTTTGAGTGGTTTATTTCCTGGGTCTTGGGGAGTCTCCCTTTAGAACATTCTGAGTCTAGCAAACTTCCTTCCACGATGGAAGCTTTTTTTTTTAAGGAAAGTGCCAAACAGAAATTAATTCATAATTAATTAATTTAAAATATATTTTTTATTTTAATTTGGTTTTGTAAATAGTCTTACTACGCAGACCTGTCTGGACTAAAACTCACCAGGGAAAATCAATCTGGCCTTGAACCCATGAGTGATGCCTACTTCTGCCTCCTGAGTACAGTGTGTACCACCACACCTGGAAAAATGTTCTACTGGTGTAAGCAATATAATGCTATATAAATCAGTCTCAGACATATTTAACATAATAAAATGCCATTAGAAATTGTGCTCATGGGGACTGGAGAGATGGCTCAAGTGGTTAAGAACACTGTCTGCTCTTCCAGAGGTCCTGGGTTCAATTCCCAGCAATCACATGGTGGCTCACAACCATCTATAATATGAGCTAATGTCCTTTTCTGGCCTGCATATTAATTAATTAATGTCCAGATGTTTTAAAATAAATGTACAATGTCTATAAATGACACTCATCACTTGTCTGAAATATAAACGTAATTAATATGAGGCTTATAAAATAAATCCGATGAAGAACATGTGTAGGTTTACCATAATCAAACTGTTGGTTATAAGGGCTCTCTTCATGCTTTACAGTCAAAGCAGTTGGGCTTTCTAAGAATGTTGATCTACTTGTAGTAGAATTTGAAAAGGGATAACTTTAGGAAACAAGATTTCATTTTTTATTACTGTTATTTTACACAGAGCCGGGTGTAGTGGCGCATGCCTTTAATTCCAGAACTTGGGAGGCAGAGGCAAGTGGATCTCTGTAAGTTCAAGGCCAGCCTGGTCTACAAAGTGAGTCCAGGATAGTGAAGGCTACACAGAGAAACCCTGTCTCTAAAAACCAAAAAAAAACAAAACAAAAAAGAAAAAAACAATTTATATGTCTTTAGGCAGAGGCAGGCAAATCGCTGATGTTTGAGGCCAGCCTGATCTACAAAAAGAGTTCTAAAGACCAGCCAGGTCTACACAGGAAAATCCTGTCTTGAAAACCCAAAGCAAAACAAAGAAATAAACAAAAATAATTTATGATATCTACTGATTTTGTCTGTTTTAACAGGATCAGGACTCATTTAAATTTTTGTTTATGTG
Organism: Acomys minous; assembly: GCF_964271855.1. Classification (NCBI taxonomy): domain Eukaryota; kingdom Metazoa; phylum Chordata; class Mammalia; order Rodentia; family Muridae; genus Acomys; species Acomys minous. The sequence goes on from NC_140495.1 coordinate 59,912,636, forward strand.
AAAGTCTGTTTTTTGTTTTGTTTTGTTTTTGTTTTTCGAGACAGAGTCTCTCTGTGTTATCTTGGCCATCCTGGACTCACTTTGTAGACCAGGCTGGCCCTGAACTCACAGCGATCCACCTGCCTCTGCCTCCCAAGTGCTGGGATTAAAGGTATGCACTACCACGCTTGGTTGTGAAAGTCTGTTAATGCCCATGAGACTATTTTGATCATTGATACTACTATTTTTAAATATTTACAAAATAAAAAGTTTTAAAATAAAAATATTGACCAGTGAGTTGACTCTGTAGGCAAAGGTAGCTGCTACCAAGTCTGATGACCGAGTTCGAATTTCAGGAACCCACATGGTGGAAGGGGGTAACTGACTCCTACAAGTGGTCCTCTGATTCCACGTGTGCACTGCACCATATATGTATGCAACTATGAACACACATACATGCATACGCGCGCGCGCGCACACACACACAAACTAAATACATAAATTATAAAATCAAAATATAAATTTAAGAAATTTTCTTTAAAAAAAAAAAAGAAAGAAAGAAAGGAAGGAAGGAAGGAAGGAAGGAAGGAAGGAAGGAAGGAAGAAATTTTCTAAGGTCAAAATTCAGTGCAACAAGCCGGGCAGTAGTGGCTCACGCCTTTAATCCCAGCCCTTGGGAGGCAGAGACAGGTGGATCTCTGTGCTCAAGGCTAGCCTGGTCTACAGAGTTTCTGGACAATATAAAACTAGAATGTAATTCTCTTTGTTTAAAACAAAAAAGAGTACCACACAAATATCTTTCTGCTCTTACTAACATTTACAAAAGAGAATTCACTTAGAAGACATGAATTTCTGGGTTTTGATATTTTTCTATTTTTTTGATAACTGAGAGTATTTTCTGCTGATGTTTTTAGTCTTTTGACTACCTAAAAACCAACTCTCAAACTGTAAGAAAAAAAGTTTAAGAAAGAAAGAAGCTGTCGGTCTGGAGAGATGGCTCAGAGGCTAAGAACACTGGCTGCTCTTCCAGAGGTCCTGAGTTCAACTCCCAGCAACCACATGAAGGCTCACAACCATCTATAATGAGATCTGGTGCCCACTTCTGGCAGGCAAGCATACATGCATGAAGGACATTGTATACATAATAGATAAATAAATAAATAAATATTTTTTTAAAAAAACAAAAGAAAGAAGCTGTCAAGATGGTCCAGGAGATGCCAGAACCATGTGATATCTACCAAGGAGGTCTGCTGACTGGGTCCATCCCAAGCTGCCTGCTGAACTTGGCAGTGTGGTCCATGTGGTGCTGGCTTTAGAAGGATGAAAGAAGGGGTCATTCTTCCTCTTCAGTTTCACAGAACCACTGAGCCGAGGGAGGGTGTGGCAGGGGAGTACTACAGAAGCAAAGCCTGGGTGCTAAGGACAGCCGCACATGTGAGTGGAGCCAACCCAAGAGCAGGATGTGTGGTGCACGCAGCAAACCTAGAGGTCCAGAGCCATCTAAGCCCACTAACATCAGAGACCGCGCTATGGGAGTTGGTGTTTTGCTGCTGGGTTCTGACCTTGCTTTGATCCAGTATTTCCACACTATGCTCCCGTTCCTCCATTTTGGAATGCTAGTGTATATTATGCACCATTGTCTGTTGGAACCATGCCATTTTCTTTTGCTTTTATGAGGTGTTACAATTGAAGGGTTGTCTTAAGTCTCGGATTTGGATTGTTTTGTTTTGTCTTGTTTTTTTTGTTTTGTTTTGTTCTGTTTTGTTTTTGAAGACAAGGTTTCTCTGTGTAACCTCGGCTGTCCCGGGCTCACATTGTAGACCAGGCTGGCCTCGAACTCACAGGGACTTGCCTGCCTCTGCCTCCCGAGTGCAGGGATTAAAGGCGTGCACCACCACCGCCCGACAGATTTGGAAGCTTAAACAGTGTTTTAAGGCTGGAGTAGGAGGACTTTCAAAGTTGGACTCAATATATGTTGCGTAATGACACGATCACGACCCTGTGAGGGCTGGGAAGGAGAATGTGCTGGTTTGAATGAGAACGTCCCACAGAGGCTCGTGTGTTTGAACTCTTAGTCTCCAGTTGGCGGCGCTATTTGGGGAGATTTAAAAGACAGGGGCTTGTTGGAGGAAGTACGTCTCTGGAGGCAGGCTTTGAGGGCTTGAAGACCTGTGCCATTTCCAGTTGATCTCTCTGAGTAATGCTTGTAGGCCAAGACTGTCTGTTGCTCCAGCCGCCGTTCTCCTACCTCCTAACCCACACCCTAACCCTAAGCCACACCCTAACCCAACCATGATTGTGACAGACAGTTACCTTGTGCAGCTGTAAGGCCAAATAAACCCTTTCTGTATAAGTTGCTTGTGTCGTGGTGCTTTATCGAGGTAATAGAAAATTTCTGGCTCAAGTCCCCGCACCCACATAGCGGCTCACATCCATTTGTAATTCCAGTCCCTGGAATCTAACTCCCTCTTCTGGCCAAAATGGGCATTGCATGCACATGGCACACAGACATAGGTGTGGGCAAAATAACCATTCACATAAAAAAGAAAAAGGAAGGAAGGAAGGAAGGAAGGAAGGAAGGAAGGAAGGAAGGAAGGAAGGAAGGAAGGAAGGAAGGAAGGAAGGAAGGAAGGAAGGAAGGAAGGAAGGAAGGAGGGAGGAAAAAAACTGAGTCTTAAAGTAAAGTTTCATTTAAGCACCTGTTTATGTCCACATCTTTTAAGTGACCACTTAATAAACAACTATTATATTAAGGTGATTCTAGCTCACTTTATATCCTGTTTATCTGTAAATAGAAATATGAAAAGCATCTAAATGTCACCTGTATATTATTACAAAAGTTCACACACATAAAGGCGTGAAAGTTTAATATGTACACAGTGGCTAACTCTTTATTTTGTGCTGGGCATTTCATTTATTCTGTCAACATATACAAAGGAAAAACAAGTTTTGGCAGCTTTACTATGTGTATGGGTCTTTTGCCTGCAGGTATGTCTGTGAATCATGAGTGTCTGGCACCTGCAGAGCCCAGAAGAGGGTGTTGGATCCCTGGCACTGGAATTACAAACACCCATGAGCTGCCATTGGTTCCTAGGATTCAAACCCAGGTCCTTTGGAAGAGCAGCAAGTGTTCTTAACTATGGAACCATCTCTCCAGGATGCTAACATTAATATTGTTTATTTGAGACTTGGTCTCACTATGTAAACCAGGCTGTCCTCAAAATCAAAGAGATTTGTCTGTCTCTGCCTCCCAAGTGTTGAGATTAAAGGTGTGGACCATGCCGCAGCTACACAATGAGACCCTGTCTCAAACAAACAAACAACTGTTTTTAAAAATTATTTTTCTTATTAAATAAGCATATTTTATTATACTTATTATATATTTAATATATTATTAAGTAAATATATTTCTTATTACTACTACGTTGTATCTGTGTTAAAGCACCAACCAATATTGTTCAAAGCTCAACCATAAATGTAAAGGTTTAAAATGTTACAAGTCCAAAGCCAACGTTGTCTTGGACTATCTTAGCCTTTTTAATACCTAGTCTACACACTTCCTGTGTATGTGACAAAACCTCAGGGACCAAAACAAACATCAATCTCACAGAGGTCTACCTACCATTGCCTCCTGAGTGCCGGGATTAAAGGCGTGAGTCACCACACCTGGCCTTAAAGGAAATCCTGACAACCCTATTAAAACATATTTTTACTCTCTGACGCCTTCTCTATAACCCCCTGTAAAATAAAAGATTGAAATCTTACGGATGCTCTCTCGCTGTAGTCTGTTTGATCATCAACTCTTCTATTTACCCTCTGTCCCCTTGGAGAGATGCTCACTTGGGTCACACCCACCCACGGCTGTGTCTCTCCCCACCCCATAATCTTTTTTGTCCTACCAACATTATGTTTCTTCCCATTGGGTCTAGCGACTTTGCCCTACTGATACCTGCCTTACTGAGGGATTCTGCTAACTCCTCTGGAACTTCTCAGGGTTCCAGTGGCCCCTCTTGACTTCTCCCTGCTGTTGGGAGTCTGATGGCCCCTGGGAGCTTTTGCCTTACCGTGAGGGTTCCAAAGGCCCCTTTCCTGCCCGAGATCTTCACCCTACTCCGGAGGCTCTGGCCCCTCCTTTCTGGGCTCATACTCTATCAGAACTTCTGTTCTTCCTTCCCTTCACCTTGATAAGCTTCTGGATGCTTCTGGACCCCTGCTCACTGTTCACTGCTGATCTCTGAGCATATTCGTTTTCATCAGCAAACTAATACTCTTCTGTCCCTGGGTCTACTGGACACACCAAACATTACATGTTCAGGTGGGAGACAGGAAATGTAAGCTCCACTGGTCTCAATGCCTGTGCTCTTGCCTGGCATCTTCAGACATTTTTTTTTCTTCTCTGGCTAACATAGACTGTTTTCCCCTCCCACTCACCAAGATTCTTTTGCTCTGCATTTTTTGCCTACTTCTGCTAGACTCAACACCAAGTCTTGCGTCCACCCTGCACCACCAGATGCTTCCCCTTTCTTTTCTCATGCTATATGAAAGGAATGTGTTTGCTACCATAAATCATACAGGGAAACCAGTGCCCATGTATATTATATTGGTAAGTTATGTATATTATATTTGTAAGTTGTCGTGTGCTATTTGAACTCATGAGAAGCTGGCTCAGGAGGCAGGATTTGACCCTCCCATTCCAGAACCCAAGTATAGTTAGTGCAAAGTATCTCTCAAACTCTCCTGTCCTGGGTCAGGCTGGCCCCCTGATTTTGCAGCAAGAAGAAAAAAGAATAACAAGATAGCCCAAAGTAAAAGCATTGTGCCTTTGGGAACAACTGAAAGAAATTACTTCCAATGAGGTTAGTACTGTGTGTCACAATGTCTAAATGGCTAACAGGATGCTTATCCATGGAGAGGGCCCTCTGCCTGAAATCCTCAACCAACAACCCCAGCAGCAAGTTTAGCAGGGCCTCCTTTGTTGAGTTCTGCTGGGGAAAGCAAAAGGCTCCCCTTGATGCGTGCATGGGATTACAGCTTGGCCAGGACTGCTTAGATGTGGCCACCTTTGGCCTTCTGTTGAAACTTTAGTTTCCCTTCAGGCCCTGGAAGACAGATAGATAAATTCAGGAGGAATCCCTGAATCTCTTTGTCCCTCTGTGTGACCACATTGAATACATTTTCTTTTTCTGCTTTCCGCCATTAATTTGGCTCTTTCAGTGAGTTTATTAAGGAAGATGGCTGGATTCGACTTGTTGAAGGAGAGACTACGACCTCAGACTGAGCTAGACAGCCTTAACTGTCATACCTACAACAGTCCAGAGTCACTGTTTGGCTTAAAGGCATCCGCTGGTTAATGCGTGTTACTGCATGACAGAGCCTCCAGCCAGGTTGCGTTCGTGAGGCATCCTGTGGAAGAAGCATGAGAGAAAGATGCTATTCTGTGCTTCTGGGTGATCGTGGGTAGTGTCGCCACAAAAGCCCTCCTCTCACCTCAAAGAGACAATGGGTTTCAGTTTTGCTTTTGTTTTATTATTGTTTTTGTTTGCTGTTTGTTTATTTGTTTGCTTGCTTGCTTGCTTGCTTGGGGTTTTGTTCTTTTTTTTTTTTTTAAGCCAAATATGAATAGCTTTGGCCCAAGAACACAGAGTTGAGTTATTCCAAACTCCATGTTCCAATGTGGTGTCAATTTTGTGAGGTTTTCATAGTGACAGAACAAAGAAAATCATAAATCAAGACACTTTCCAAATTCTTTGGTGGAAACAGCAGAGAGACAGTGACACTAAAGCCCGGAAACAAACATCTGTTCTGGGCCTCAGATGCCAGCTATCTGGTGACACTCAGAGTTTGGGTTGGTGGAAGCCAGTGATCTGCTAAGTCAATACACTCTAAAGGAAAAACAGTGTTCCATCTCTGCTTCCCAAATCACTCACTTAATGGTCACAAAGCTGCTAGGTAGTGAAGACGACAACCAGGGGCTGTTAAGAAGATAGCTCAAGCCAGGCGCTGTGGTGCACTCCTGTAATCCCCGCACTTGGGAGGCAGAGGCAGGTGGATCTCTGTGAGTTTGAGGCCAGCCTGGTCTACAAAGTGAGTCCAGGACAGCCAGGGCTACACAGAGAAACCCTGTCTTGAAAAACAGACAAACAAAAACCAAAAAAGAAGAAGAGGAGGAAGAGGAGGAGAAGATAGATCAAGATAAGTAGGCTCTGGACTTGCAATATTTCAAAATGCCCACGAGCATCAAACTCCTAACCAGTTAATCGGCTTCGCAGAAGTTTCCGTTTGGAAGTGAAACTTCTTGGCAACTCTCGCTCACAGAAGGGACTGTTGTTCAGTGAACAAGGTGGGTTAACACTTGCATGCTCTGAGGTTTATACTAAGCACTAAAAAGATAATTTGAAATGTGAAATCCTATGACCCAAGCATTAGTCGGCTTCTTAATGCCTAGGGGTCTTGACATAGTTCATTTTCTCTGTCCAGGAAAAAATTAAAAGGCAAAGCCGGGCATGGTGGCGCACTCCTTTAATCACAGCACTGAGGAGACAGAGGCTGGCAGATCGCTGTGAGTTTGAGGCCAGCCTGGTCTACAAAGCAAGTCCAAGACAGCCAAGGCTAACACAAAGAGACCCTTTCTCGAAAAAAAAAAAAATTAAAATGCAGGAAAAATCTCGAACACCACAGATAACAGTGGAGAAATCTCAAACACAGCAGAAATATCGGGCAGTTGAAGAAAGTTAGGGGTAACAACACACCACACACACACACACACACACACACACACACACACACACACACTGCATGCACATAGAGAAAAGGACCCTCTGCAAGGCAGATGGGGGTCTCAGGAAACAAAGATCCCGTCCTCACTTGAAAGCTGTGTTTTTTAAGTCTCTGATGAGTTTTCCTCCCCTATTTTAGGGTCAATCGGCTTAAAGAAAGGCACACTAGCTGACTGGCCCCCAACTGCTGTGTCCTGGTCCAGCCTTGAACATGTTGAGCCAACAAGGGCCTGCTGGCAGAAGACAGAGACTGCAGGGCTTTATTTTAAGCTACCAGGCTTTTGTCTCAGGTCAGCAGGGTGAGGAAGAAGCCAGCCATCTTGCAAGTCTGTTACCTTTATTTCTAGGCATGACCCCTCCCTATCTGCCTGCCTACCAGGGAATCCGTCTATCTCCTAGTTCCTCAAACTCAGACTGGCATGTCCGCCTTCCTGCATTCTACAAAGGTCGGGAGAAAATCAAGAGTCTACCCACATATGTGGGATGAACAAATTGTGTGTGTGTGTGTGTATGTGTGTGTGTGTGTGTGTGTGACAGAGAGAGAGAGAGAGAGAGAGAGAGAGAGAGAGAGAGAGAGAGAGAGAGAGAGAGAGAGACCAGGTAAACTAAGGTTACTTTGGGGGTTCGTAGTTTCGTTAACAGTAGGCTCAATTAACAATAGACTCAAGAGGAAGTTCATGGACACTTCTACTAGACTGTAAGAGAAAAATTAAATGAAATATTAAATATTAAATGAAAATATCAGCAGCTGGCAGGATGAACCTCAAACATTCTGCTACCTGAAGTGGGCCAGGCACAAAAGGACAGACATATGGGAGAAAGGGATTGGGCCTGGGCAGAAAGCCCTAGGCTCGGTGCTCAGTGACACAGAAAGGACACAAGCGACAAACACAGTATTGGCTCCACTCTCATGATGTAGCCAGAAGTTGAAAAAGACCAGGCAGACAGAAAGTGGCTCAGCCCAAGCAGCCAGGAGTTTGCATAAGCCACATCTTCCTCCCCTCTGACCCCAAGGAGCTCTCAGCCATGCTCAGAGAACCCTTCACACCCATCTGTATCAGGTCATTTCCTCAGTGATAGTTTTAGGTGCTGAGCAGACACCAGGGGACAGCAGGCAGTCCTGTCCTGGGCCAGGGAGGTCCTGGTTCCCACACACTGCATGAGTTAGAATGGCCCCCCAGGAGGCAGGCTCAGTGGCTCCAGCCTTATCTCTTACAGCTGATAACAAGAGAGAAGTCCCCTCTCCCTCTCCCAGTCAGCCACTGCCAGGCAAGCCCTGCCTGCTGGGTCTCCCTGGTGGCAGACATGCAGCAGCTCTGTCTGGGGTGACATGCCAAAGTCCTCCTTTGATGGGGAGTAAAAGGCTCATCCTGGCCCACAAAGGCCTGCTGCAGAGCAAGTGACAGTAGAGTGAGAAAGCTTATCAACTGTTGTGTCACCCAGGGCCTCTCTGATGCTCCTCAGGCCCCTGGGCCTTAAGCAAACACTAGCCAGGGGGGCATCCCAGGCTGCTCCTTGGCTCTCCTGTCTGCCAGGAAAGGTGTCTCTTTCCCTTTGTCTACAGTTTCCACCAATAAAGTGCAGATTTCCCAAGCCTGGCGTGAGCACTGGGCATGTGGCTCTGGAGGTTTAGCTTCTGCCTAGCAAGCAAATCAGCCACAGGCCAACAGCAGCAAAGCAGACATGTGGGTGCCACAGTGTCTGGGACCTGCTTTTTGTGACTCCATGAAAATTCATCCCAAGAGGAAATGGGATTGGCAAGGGTCACACTTACAGAGTGAGTCTGATTTCCTGGGTCACTTTCCCAGCTCTTGTGGAGGCTTTGAACTGTACAATGTGAAAATCTTAGTAATAGAAATTGTGTGGAGAAGAGGTGCAATTTAATGTAGTTTCTTTACATCTCTATTTACTGCAGGACATAGCTGACATACCCCACCCTGTACCCTGAACTTTCCAGGGCAAAGGCTTTTTCTTCCCCTTTACCATATAATCTGGACATTTTATTGTGCGCTCGCGCTCTCTCTCTCTCTCTCTCTCTCTCTCTCTCTCTTTCTCTCTCTCTCTCTCTCCTCCCCCCTCCTCCTCCCCTCCCTCCCTCTCTTTAACCCTGCTTTAACCTACCTTATAGGAAAAGCGAGGAATGTTAGCACCTATGCAGCTCCACAAAAGTGAAGGCTGCCTAGCAACCTATGACATCATCACCTGCCTGTCACTAGGTGTGCCAGGTGCCCAGGATATAAAAGGGTAAACCTACCTCCTCGCTCTCCCTCTCTCTCTCTCTCTCTGGGGAGCTCCTCCCCTACTCTCTCAAGAGTAAACTTCTCTCTAGAATAAACTTCTCCATATTGTATCTGTTGCCTGGCATCTTATTTTTTAAGCATAACAATCAGGAAGCTCTCAAAGTTTTCTGTACAATGAATATTTATTTATTTATTTATTTATTTATTTATTTATTTATTTATAGGCAGGGTTTCTCTGTGTAGCCCTGGCTGTCATGGAACTCACTATGTAGACCAGGCTGGCCTTGAACTCAGAGATCTGCCTGCCTCTGCCTCCAGAGTGCTGGATTTAGAGCTCAACACACTGAACCATTTTTCTAAAATGTTCTTGCATTTCTTGCAAAGAAATACACTTACTTGCTTAGCATATTAATTATTTTCTTTAAAATATATATTTATACATATATATACAATTATTCAGCTCATGTAGAAGTTTGTATGATTTGAAACAATAAAATGTCCCTTTTTTAGCCGGGCGTGGTGGCACATGCCTTTAATCCTAGCACTCGGGAGGCAGAGGCAGGAGGATCGATGTGAGTTCGAGGACAGCCTGGTCTACAAAGTGAGTCCAGGACAGCCAAGGCTACACAGGGAAATTCTGTCTCGAAAAACCAAAAAAAAAAAAAGTCCCTTTTTTGTACATATAATTGAATGGTGTTCTTTACCAGCAATAAGTATTGCATTTAGAAGTGCATTTTCATGTCTCACTGAAATCCTGAGGCCCCATCCTCTCTGAGTTTTGCTGCCTGTGTCTGCCAGTCCCTGTCTGACCCTGGAAGCTGACATAGCCCTTCACTGGGAGGTCACAAGCTGGAGAGGCTCACCAATTCCTTCCTGGTTTAACAACCTCTCTAAAGAAGCTTTCCTTTAAAGGAAAAAGAAATCAAGTTATTACCCAACATTATTTCAACTTCTGAGAAAACAATTTTTTTTTTTACTTTTTCAAGACAGGGTTTCTCTGTGTAGCCTTGGCTATCCTGGACTTACTTTATAGACCAGGCTGGCCTCAAACTCACAGAAGAGAGAATTGTATACCCTGGAGTCACAGGCTGTTGTAGGCCCCCATGTGGGTACTAAGTCTCAAATCCTGGCCCTCTGGAAGAACAGCCAGTGCTCCTAGCTGCTGAGCCATCTCTCCAGCCCTTATTCTCTAGGACAGATACTCAAAATCAAACCCTGAGCTCTCCGATACAGCCAGTCTCTCCAGCCTGCTCCAGGATCTCGTTTCTACCCCGTGACCTGGAATTACAGATGTTGGGCAACCAGCCCATCTGGTATCTATGCGGCTGCTGAGGATCCAACCTAGTCCTCTTGCTTGCATGGCAAGTGCTTTTAATCTCCGAGCTGCCGTTGCTCACCACCCAAGCCTCCTGACTGTCACCTTAGCAGGTTTAAGCACCTATCGACTTCTCTAGAGCCACCCGAAGTCCAAGTGTCAAGAACCCTCTTGGGGTTCAGGCATGCTTTCCCTGGGGAGCCAGTAGGGAGGCAGCACTCAGGCCTGGAATGAAGCCTGCTTTTGCCCTGTATGGGGCTGGCCTCTGAGCCAATCCCTTCACCCCACTGTGAACAGGAGTGGAGTGGCCCTGGCAAACTGCTGCCTCATTCTCACCTGACAGTTTCCACTGCTGTGTGCTCATCCCTGGAAGAGAAGTTCCTAGTGAACCCTAGTAACCCCGACTCAGTGACCCCCCCACCCAAAGTTGTACAGCCGTGACCACCTACTTGTTATGATCTGACTGACTGCCTATCTTGCTTCGGTAACTTGCTCGCACAGATACCCAAAGATTGCTCTGAGTTGTCTTAACCACTTAACTTGGCAGGACAGGACAGTTTTTGCTTGCTTGTATAGTTATTGATGGTCCTCATGTGGTTTTCCCCCTTTAAGAGGCCTTCCCCATGCCTTGCCTTTAAGGCAATCTCAAATTTGGCCCAGAGATTGGTTGGCCTGCTGCTAGCAGCTAATCAATAAATCTTTTAATTATAATTGGATTGCTTCTATGATCTTTCCCCAGAGGTCACAAAATCCATAACAGTATCACTAGTTGAGCTATTTTTGATACAGCCAAACCTTATTTATTTTTCCTCCTGTATGCTTTAATCTATTAACCCTAGGTGAGTTAGTGTCCTCTCCAAGTCTTGCTGCTTTTTCCTAAGTCTTATTTCACCTAGTAGCAGAGCTCTATAAACCCGCCTAAAGGTGGCTGGGCCCCCATGTTATGGGTTAGAATAAGTCAGCTGCAGGAACTGAGCGAGGTTCAATACCCTCCTGCCTGAGGCAGCCAATAGAGCTGGTCAATGATACACTTGTGTGGCTGAAGGTTATCTGTCTGCCCTGTTGGTTCATGGGGCCCCATAGGGCGACAGACCCTGCTGTTTGACCTGTTTGGGGAAGGCTGGAACTTGATAGCTTTCCACGATCCATACACACACACACACACACACACACACACACACACACACACACACACCACCCCCTAATCTCTCCCACCACTCCTTGTCCTCCTTCTTAAGGCAGAACCAAGGCAGAACTCAAGTCCTTGTATGTTCTGAGCTATGTCAAGAACCACTAGCTTGTCACATTGCTGTAGCACAGCAACTGCGGCAGGGTTGTTTATAGAGAACAGAAGTTCTTCTGAGACAGGGTCTTACAGTGACACTCAGCTTGGCCTGGGAATCATTATGTAACCCCAATTGCTTTGAGTGTATGGCAAATCTTTGTTGGCCCCCTAAATGCTGGGGATTAGGAGTGCGCCTCCACGTCTGGCTACTTTATTTGTTTGTTTGTTTGTTTTTAATCAGGATTGGATGTAGCTGGGATTGGATTTGTACTCACTCAGTAGGCACAGATGAGAGAATGGCTTTGAACTTCTGAACCTCTTGTATCCGCTACTGAGTACTAGGATTATAGTGATGGACCACGATGTCTGCTTTATGGGGCACTGGGGATCAAACCCAGGGCATCTTGATGCTAGGCAAGCACCCTATCACCTGAGTTAGATCATCACCATTTTTTGTTGAAGGCAGGCTCTTACTCTATAGGCTGACTTCAAGCTCCAACCTTCCTTCCTCTGTCTGCGCAGTGCTGAGGTCACAAGCAGGTAGCAGTAACTTTCTTCTGGTTCTTATGTTAGCTATTTTCTGTCCATTTGTGGAAGTTATACTTAGCACGTGCTGCTTACAGTCTTGAGAAAGCTAATTCTGGCCCATGGATTTGCTCACAGCATCCCTGTGATTTGTCCTATGGATCTGAGGCCACATTCACTGTTTGAGCCTACTTGGCTGACCCCTGGCCAATAGACCACAAGTGTGAGTCTCCTTTTACTCTGTTTTCTCTTCCCCTCTGTGCCAGGCCTGCCTTCCTTCAGACCCAGAGGCTCCGGAAGGCAGAGAGAGTCTATCACAGCGTGCTATGACCTGAGGCTGGGGGCTCCCAGGGCTCCCAATGTCATTGATGTGCATGTTTCCCACAAAACTCCTGAGCGGGGTTAATTTTATGAACTGGATAGCAAGGTGGCCCAACATTTAGTTAAACATTTTTGTGGGTAGATTTTAAGTGTGTGTGTGTGTGTGTGTGTGTGTGTGTGTGTGTGTGTGTGTGTGTGTGTATTTGGAAGGGGACTTGTGTGGGCCACTCTGAATCTAACCTAAGTTTTGATTCTCAGTCCAGACATAGTCACCAAGAGGAAAAAGGAATACTTTCTCTCTCCCCAATGTCAAAATGCGAAGACAGAAGATATAAACAGAAGAGGGACCCCAGAACAGCACACTGGGGAATCTCTTCCCTAGAGACCCGGAAGCCGGAAGAGAGTCTGGGTTCCTGATTCTTTACTATTTTTTACCGGGACTGGAAGCCACATGTAATGACACAACTGAAACTGAGAGGAGGCACCCGGACATGGGGTTAGGCCAACTCATTCTGATTTTTGCTTACATCCTTGAAAAACCTCCCAGCCAGGCATAGGCATAGTGGCACATGCCTTTAATCCCAGCACTGGGGAGGGCAGATGTCTGTAAGTTTGAGGCCAACCTGGTTTACAAAAGCAAGTCCAGGACAGCCAAGACTGTTACACTGAGAAACCCTGTCTCGAAAAACTAAAATAATAAATAATAATGATGATGATGATGATGATGATGATGATGATGATGATAATAATAACTATAATTTTTAATTAAAAAATAAAAGAAAGGAAGAAAGAGCTCCCAGGCAGGAACAAGGAATTTGGAATAATTTAAATCTGTGTTCCTGGGCTGTCATCACTCATAATGGTTCCAAAATAAACCAACTATCATTTATCACCTTGAAGATGAGAGCTGTAGTCTTTGCATAAACAATCATGCCACAATGTGGGGCTCCAGGAATGATCCATTTTCTTCTTTCTTTATTTATTTACTTACTTACTTGTTTGTTTATTTTTGAGGCAGAGTCTCTCTATGTAGTCCTGGCTCTCCTAGAGCTCGCTGTATAGACCCAACTGGCCTGGAAGTCACCTCCTGCATCTGTCTTCTGACCACTGGGATTAAAGGTTTGCACCACCACATCCAATCCTATTTATGATCCACTTTCCTGGGAGGAATTACCTAAATAGGATCCAGATACTCACATGAGCCATTGAGTCCTGACCATCAGACGGGTTGGTGATGAGTGGTTTTGGGGGTCTGGACCTCCCTTGCTTTGGTCAACAGTCCCTTTTTTAATTCTGAGTTGATAAATCAAGGATTCTAGCTTTATAGATACCTTTTTTTTTTCCTTGTCTGCTTTCAAAGTATAGGTTTAGGCTATCTAGTTTGCATGCTTTGAAAGCATTTTTGTCTAGATACTTGGTTTGGGGGTTTTTTTGTTTGTTTGTTTATTTTTGTTTTTTGTTTGGTTTTTGTTTTTGTTTTTTGCTTACTTGCTTTTGAATCTTTAAAGGCATTTTGGATTTTTGTTTGCCTTTGGAACCTTGAAGGCATTTTGCTTTCTGTTTACTCTGTTTTTTGTCTTGGTTCTTTGGCTTTGAATTTTTTTTAAATAACTTATTTAGTTTTATTTTATGTGCATTAGTGTGAAGGTGTTAGATCCCTTGGAACTGGAATTACAGACAGTTGAGAGCTGCCATGTGGGTGCTGGGAACTGAACCCAGGTCCTTTGGAAGAGCAGGCAGTGCTCTTAACCCTGAGCCATCCCTCCAGCCCATAGCTTTGAAATTTTTTATTTGAAATGTTTTGATTTATTATTTGGCTTTTATCTCCTGACATTCCTCCTCAGATGAATAATTATGTGTTTATCTTTAGCTTAGGGATTTTATGAGCACCTAATGAGAAAGACCCAAAGGCAAGAGGAGCTTGTTGCCTCCCACCCAAAAATCTGGTAGTGTCAGGGAAACACATCACAGCATGCAGTGGTCTCAGAGGGAAACCCAACACATATACGCCATTCCTGGATCAGAGGGAACTTTCCTGGCTCATTCAAGAAGACATGTATGAGGGACTGGTCACTCAGTGTGATATACATGAGGGACTGGTCACCCAGTGTGGCGTGTATGAGGGACTGGTCACCCAGTGTGATGTGCATGAGTGACTGGTCACCCAGTGTGGCGTGTATGAGGGACTGGTCACCCAGTGTGGCGTGTATGAAGGACTGGTCACCCAGTGTGATATACATGAGGGACTGGTCACCCAGTGTGGCGTGTATGAGGGACTGGTCACCCAGTGTGACGTGTGTGAGGGACTGGTCACCCAGTGTGACGTGTATGAGGGACTGGTCACCCAGTGTGGCGTGTATGAGGGACTGGTCACCCAGTGTGGAGTGTATGAAAAACTGGTCACCCAGTGTGACGTGTGTGAGGAACTGGTCACCCAGTGTGACGGGTATGAGGGAGTGGTCACCCAGTGTGGCGTGTATGAGGGACAGGTCACCCAGTGTGACGTGTGTGAGGGACTGGTCACCCAGTGTGACGTGTGTGAGGGACTGGTCACCCAGTGTGATGTGCATGAGAGACTGGTCACCCAGTGTGATGTGTATGAGGGACTGGTCACCCAGTGTGATGTGCATGAGAGACTGGTCACCCAGTGTGGTGTGTATGAGGGAGTGGTCACCCAGTGTGGCGTGTCTGAGGGACTGGTCACCCAGTGTGGCGTGTATGAGGGAGTGGTCACCCAGTGTGGCGTGTATGAGGGACTGGTCACCCAGTGTGGTGTGTATGAAGGACTGGTCACCCAGTGTGACGTGTGTGAGGGACTGGTCACCCAGTGTGGCGTGTGTGAGGGACTGGTCACCCAGTGTGGCGTGTGTGAGGGACTGGTCACCCAGTGTGGCGTGTGTGAGGGACTGGTCACCCAGTGTGACGTGTATGAGGGACAGGTCACCCAGTGTGACGTGGATGAGGGAGTGGTCACCCAGTGTGGGGTGTATGAGGTACAGGTCGCCCAGTGTGACGTGTATGAGGGACTGGTCACCCAGTGTGGCGTGTATGAGGGACTGGTCACCCAGTGTGGCGTGTATGAGGGACAGGTCACCCAGTGTTGCGTGTATGAGGGACTGGTCACCCAGTGTGACGTGTATGAGGGACTGGTCACCCAGTGTGACGTGTATGAGGGACTGGTCACCCAGTGTGATGTGTATGAGGGACTGGTCACCCAGTGTGATGTGTATGAGGGACTGGTCACCCAGTGTGATGTGCATGAGGGACTAGTCACCCAGTATGACGTGTATGAGGGACTGGTCACTCAGTGTGATGTGTATGAGGGACTGGTCACCCAGTGTGACGTGTATGAGGGACTGGTCACCCAGTGTGACGTGTATGAGGGACTGGTCACCCAGTGTGACGTGTAAGAGGGACTGGTCACCCAGTGTGGCGTGTATGAGGGACTGGTCACCCAGTGTGGCGTGTATGAAGGACTGGTCACCCAGTGTGACGTGTGTGAGGGACTGGTCACCCAGTGTGACGTGTATGAGGGACTGGTCACCCAGTGTGATATACATGAGGGACTGGTCACCCAGTGTGATGTGTGTGAGGGACTGGTCACCCAGTGTGGCGTGTATGAGGGACTGGTCACCCAGTGTGACGTGTATGAGGGACTGGTCACCCAGTGTGGCGTGTATGAGGGACTGGTCACCCAGTGTGACCTGTGTGAGGGACTGGTCTCCAGTGTGATGTGTATGAGGGAGTGGTCACCCAGTGTGGTGTGTATGAGGGACAGGTCACCCAGTGTGACGTGTGTGAGCGACTGGTCACCCAGTGTGACGTGTGTGAGCGACTGGTCACCCAGTGTGACGTGTATGAGGGACTGGTCACCCAGTGTGATGTGCATGAGAGACTGGTCACCCAGTGTGGCGTGTATTAGGGACTGGTCACCCAGTGTGATGTGCATGAGAGACTGGTCACCCAGTGTGGCGTGTATGAGGGAGTGGTCACCCAGTGTGGCGTGTATGAGAGACTGGTCACCCAGTGTGATGTGCATGAGGGACTGGTCACCCAGTGTTGCGTGTATGAGGGACTGGTCACCCAGTGTGACGTGTATGAGGGACTGGTCACCCAGTGTGGCGTGTATGAGGGACTGGTCACCCAGTGTGACGTGTATGAGGGACTGGTCACCCAGTGTGATGTGTATGAGGGACTGGTCACCCAGTGTGGCGTGTATGAGGGACTGGTCACCCAGTGTGGCGTGTATGAGGGACTGGTCACCCAGTGTGACGTGTATGAGGGACTGGTCACCCAGTGTGGCGTGTATGAGGGACAGGTCACCCAGTGTGACGTGTATGAGGGACAGGTCACCCAGTGTGACGTGTATGAGGGTCTGGTCACCCAGTGTGATGTGTATGAGGGACTGGTCACCCAGTGTGATGTGTATGAGGGACTGGTCACCCAGTGTGATGTGCATGAGGGACTGGTCACCCAGTGTGATGTGTATGAGGGACTGGTCACCCAGTGTGACGTGTATGAGTGACTGGTCACCCAGTGTGACGTGTATGAGGGACTGGTCACCCAGTGTGATATACATGAGGGACTGGTCACCCAGTGTGATATACATGAGGGACTGGTCACCCAGTGTGACGTGTATGAGGGACTGGTCACCCAGTGTGATATACATGAGGGACTGGTCACCCAGTGTGATATACATGAGGGACTGGTCACCCAGTGTGACGTGTATGAGGGACTGGTCACCCAGTGTGACGTGTATGAGGGACTGGTCACCCAGTGTGATGTGTGTGAGGGACTGGTCACCCAGTGTGACGTGTGTGAGGGACTGGTCACCCAGTGTGAAGTGTATGAGGGACTGGTCACCCAGTGTGGCGTGTATGAAGGACTGGTCACCCAGTGTGATGTGTATGAGGGACTGGTCACCCAGTGTGGCGTGTATGAGGGACTGGTCACCCAGTGTGGCGTGTATGAAGGACTGGTCACCCAGTGTGACGTGTGTGAGGGACTGGTCACCCAGTGTGACGTGTATGAGGGACTGGTCACCCAGTGTGATGTGCATGAGAGACTGGTCACCCAGTGTGATGTGTATGAGGGACTGGTCACCCAGTGTGATGTGTGTGAGGGACTGGTTACCCAGTGTGGCGTGTATGAGGGACTGGTCACCCAGTGTGACGTGTATGAGGGACTGGTCACCCAGTGTGGCGTGTATGAGGGACTGGTCACCCAGTGTGGCGTGTATGAGGGACTGGTCACCCAGTGTGACGTGTATGAGGGACTGGTCACCCAGTGTGGCGTGTATGAGGGACAGGTCACCCAGTGTGACGTGTATGAGGGACTGGTCACCCAGTGTGATGTGTATGAGGGACTGGTCACCCAGTGTGATGTGTATGAGGGACTGGTCACCCAGTGTGATGTGTATGAGGGACTGGTCACCCAGTGTGATGTGCATGAGGGACTGGTCATCCAGTGTGATGTGCATGAGGGACTGGTCACCCAGTGTGGCGTGTATGAGGGACTGGTCACCCAGTGTGACGTGTATGAGGGACTGGTCACCCAGTGTGATATACATGAGGGACTGGTCACCCAGTGTGATATACATGAGGGACTGGTCACCCAGTGTGACGTGTATGAGGGACTGGTCACCCAGTGTGATGTGTATGAGGGACTGGTCACCCAGTGTGATGTGCATGAGGGACTGGTCACCCAGTGTGGCGTGTATGAGGGACTGGTCACCCAGTGTGACGTGTGTGAGGGACTGGTCACCCAGTGTGACGTGTATGAGGGACTGGTCACCCAGTGTGATGTGCATGAGAGACTGGTCACCCAGTGTGATGTGTATGAGGGACTGGTCACCCAGTGTGGCGTGTATGAGGGACTGGTCACCCAGTGTCACGTGTATGAGGGACTGGTCACCCAGTGTGACGTGTGTGAGGGACTGGTCACCCAGTGTGAAGTGTTTGAGGGATTTGTCACCCAGTGTGGCGTGTATGAAGGACTGGTCACCCAGTGTGATGTGTATGAGGGACTGGTCACCCAGTGTGATATACATGAGGGACTGGTCACCCAGTGTGACATGTGTGAGGGACTGGTCACCCAGTGTGATATACATGAGGGACTGGTCACCCAGTGTGGCGTGTATGAGGGACTGGTCACCCAGTGTGGCGTGTATGAGGGACTGGTCACCCAGTGTGATATACATAAGGGACTGGTCACCCAGTGTGACGTGTGTGAGGGACTGGTCACCCAGTGTGACGTGTATGAGGGACTGGTCACCCAGTGTGACGTGTATGAGGGACTGGTCACCCAGTGTGATATACATAAGGGACTGGTCACCCAGTGTGACGTGTGTGAGGGACTGGTCACCCAGTGTGGCGTGTATGAGGGACTGGTCACCCAGTGTGACGTGTATGAGGGACTGGTCACCCAGTGTGGCGTGTATGAGGGACTGGTCACCCAGTGTGACGTGTATGAGGGACTGGTCACCCAGTGTGGCGTGTATGAGGGACTGGTCACCCAGTGTTTTGAGCACTGTCACTCTTATGTAAATGTGCAGAATAACTTCAAGACTTCATGGGAGAAGAGGATCTCAGGGTTAAAGCTAAGAAAGTCAGTCTCAGAAACAACACATAAAACTGACCCAAAACACATGTTCCCCAGCTAGCATAGACAGGCAATCTTTCAGAAGAGAGGATTTGTGTGTGTATCTATGTGTGTGTGTTTGTGTGTGTGTCTCTGTGTGTGTGTGTGTGTGTGTGTGTGTGTGTGTGTGTGCAAATATAAATATTTATGTATGAGGAACAAGGTTTCTGAAAAGGAAATATCTGAAGATAAGACATCATCTGGAGGGGCTGGAGAGATGGCTCAGAGGTTAAGAGCACTGACTGCTCTTCCAGAGGTCCTGAGTTCAATTCCCAGCAACCACATGGTGGCTCATAGCCACCTATAATGTGATCTAATGCCCTCTTCTGACATGCAGGTGTATAGACAGAGCAGTGTATACATAATAATAAATAAATCTTTAAAAAAAAGACACCATTTGGTATTCTTTTGTTTGTTTGTTTGTTTTGTTTTGTTTTTCAAGACAGAGTTTCTCTGTGTAGGCTTAGCTATCCTGGACTAGCTTTGTAGACCAGGCTGGCCTCGAACTCACAGCGATCCACCTGCCTCTGCCTCCCGAGTGCTGGGATTAAAGGCATGCCCAGCTCACCATCTGGTATTCTAGCTGGTGTTTTATGTATGATAATTATTAACTTGCAAGGATTTGGAAAAATAGGGAGAAACATTTACTGCCTCCAAACTGGGTTGTCTTGCATGCTTGAAAAGTCCTAGGCAATGAAAAACAACTTTTTAAAATCACAAACAGGAAGTTCACTCTAACTAAAATGTAAAATGATACAAAATTAGAAATTGATAAAGCCAGGTGTGGTAGCACACGCCTGTAATCCCAGCACTCAGGGAGGCAGAGGCAGGCAGATCTCTGTGAGTTCGAGGCCAGCCTGGTCTACAAAGCAAGTCCAGGACAGCCAGGACTACACAGAGAAACCCTGTCTCAAAAAACAAAGAAAAAAGAAAAAAGAAAAAGATAAGTTCAGGAGGAGAGACACTCAAGCGTCCAGCACCACTACGCTGAGTGCATCCGTAATGGAGAGAGGGGAAAGAGGGAGTATGGGGGGGGGGGATGGAAGACAGGGCAGAGCCAAGCAGTTCCTGCACTGTGGAGAGGGGTGGCCAGGAACTGTGATGGTGGCAAGGAACAAGCCGGTATGAGGAGCCTGCACAACCACCTGGGACCATGCTGGTGTCTGGACCCAGCCTGCCACCAAGGGCCATTTTGGATGTCAGTGGCCTGGGCTGCCTCCTGAGGGCCATGCTCCCACACGGGGACACACTGGTTGGCGTGGCCTGTGCTCCCATCTGAGGTCATGGCCTGGGCTGCTGCTGAGGGCCATGTCTGGCTCTGTGGTCTTGCTGCAGCTGGAAACTGTTGATGCCCAAGGCCATAGGCCGTAGGAATGTCCCTGGTCTGGGCTGCTGCCTGAGGCCATATTGGTGTCCAAGCACTGTGATGAGCTGGTCCTGCCCCCTCACTGGCCACCACACTCAGGAGAGCTGGTCTTGCCCTTCACTGGCTTCAGTACTTGGGAAAGTAAGCTTTTTGGGTTTTTTTTTTTAATGTATTTATTTGTTATTATGTATACAGTGCTCTGCTGTGTGTACACCTACAGGCCAGAAGAAGGCATCAGATCACATTACAGATGGTTGTGAGCCACCATATGGTTGCTGGGAATTGAACCCAGGACCTCTGGAAGAGCAGTCAGTGCTCTTAACCTCTGAGCCATCAGGAGAGTGAGCCTTGAACCTTGAACTATACCTGAGCAGCACAATAGAGCTGGCCCTGGTGGCAAGAAGGAGAGAGAGCTGGCCCTGAGGACACCAGAGCAAAAAAGTTGACACCACCATGTAGTGGAGATAAATATGTTTTTGTTTTGATCCCAAGTGTGGGATGGGGAACAGATTTGTGAAATAGCAGGAGATGTTTATCCACTAGAAAATGAACCACCTCGTGGGGGGTGGGAGAGGGCTTGGTTTTTGCCAGATAAAACACATCCTAGTACAGACTCTGAGAGGACACATATATATATATGCCCAAAACAAGAGGCTGGGTTTTTTCTGGGTCTTGGATTGCTTGACTGTTCACTGCTCCACTTCGGCCAAGGCTCCGGTCCCAGTTGCTCCAGGTTCCAGGAGCAACTTTAGTGGAATTGCTGGTCTGCTGAAATCCTGCTGACTACGCCAGGGAAATTGTTCCCAGGAACTGATACCCAAAAGCTTTCTTTCTTGTTTTCCTTAATCTCCTTTCCCTCTTGTTTAGGCTAGTCGGGTTGTAAGGGAGGTACGTTCATTTAATGAGTTCATAATAAAGTATAATTGTTAAGGAAACTGAGCCAACACCACCCCTCGCCTGGGCCAAGCAGAAGGGCTGGTCCTGGCAGTGAGGGCATGGGAGAGCTGGAGGGCTGACCAACTCAGCTTCTCCCCTGGCTCAGATCCAGGGCTCTCAGTTGGCCCAACCCAACATCCATCCATCCCATCAATGAACTGCTGGAGTCGGCTGGGTGTTCTAAGGGGCTGGTCCTCCAGGTGCAAAGCCGCAGGATCTCCATGGTACTGGGCAACAAGAGGATTGCCGAGAGGAGTTCTGGGCTAAGACCTAGTGTTCATAGGATCGGAGAAGCCAGAGGCTTCTCAGCCACCATCCAGCAAGCAGAACTCACCTGCCATTTGATCTGCCGGTGATAACCTGTGCCACCTGCAGGCAGAGCAACAGGCCAATACACCAAGGGCTGACACTATTGAAACCATGAGACAAAATAATAGCCTTGCCTCTTTATACGTGCATTTCCTCAGGTGTTTGGTCATAGTGATGGAAACTTAGTAATAGAGCCAGAACTCATCCTAGGCAGAGGAAAAGAAAGGAGAGAGGGAAGGAGGGAGGAGGACCCGGCAGAGGGAGGAAGGAGCAGGATGCACCCTGGGAATCTTGAATTAGTGGCAGAGGGCTTTGAACTGGGCATAGTATGCTGATTGTGCACATAAGAGTTGTATTGTTCCCACTTGCTGGGATATTCAAACAGGGCTGGAAAGGATTGCTCAAAGCACCCTGGTTTCTCTCAGGGCACTCTGGGTCTGCAAAGAGCCCAGTGGTTCCTTTATCTGCAGTTCATGCTGAAGGGTGAAACTGCTGTGGAGCCCTAGGGAGCTCCCACACAGACTGACGAGGGGTGTGGTGACCCAGATAGGTTTGCAGCGCAGCTCGGTGCTAAGCCAAGTCCTTCCCAGGTCTGCCAAGCCTCAGCCAGCGCAGGTTAAAGCAAGCCCACAAGGACTGTGTGCCTATCAGGCGCGTGGTGGGTTTGGAGTAGGGAGGTGTAATATTAGCGTGATTGCTGACCCTTACAGCAGAGCTTTGAGGGTTGCTGTTGAGATGTCAGCCCTCAGGGCTCCTCACAGTTCACGGTCAAACTCCCTAGAAGGCTGCTGTGACCTTGGCCTTGCAGGATGCTCTGCGTGGCTAAGCTGGGGCTTGCTCTGGGAGCTGCTGCAGCCACCTGGTGAAGACTTGGCCCAATACAGTGGCTCATTCTTCTGAAAGAACGCACAGCCCTGAGGGGCAGGAGCAGGCCATAGTCTCTGGAAGCCAACTGGGAGACAGTTGGCTCCTGCCTTGGTAGGCCAGCTCCATGGCCGTCTCACCCACTATCCCTGCCCAGGAAGGACATGGTTTTCTGAGATTGGAGACCTGGAAGCCTGATGGGACACAGAGGGCGGGGTATGCTGATACGGGACAAAAGAAAAGGGATCCAAAAGTTTCTTTAGTTGTTTTATTGTCAGGCCTGCAGCTTGTGTGGCCTCAGATGGACAGGTGAGCCCACAGATGGAAGCATGCAATGTGGTGTTCGGTGAAAAGGCTGGCAGACCATCGTAGCTGGCATGGCTCTGCGGGCCCATCACTGAATCCTGAGCCAAATTGATCGCAGGAGGAGAACCTGAGCGGATATCAGTGTTGTGAAGATCCTGGGTTTGATGGTAGTGCCAGCACTATAGCCCCTCCAGCTGATGAGAGATGAGGCGGTTTCCTCAGCAGGTGCCGAGACGGGGTCAGCGTCAGGAGTAGCTGCCTTTTTCTTCTTGATCCAGTTAGAAAAGTGGGAGACCTTGATGAAGATGTTGGGGCTAGCGATTGGGTCCAGACATGCTGTGGTCCACCTGGCCAGCCCTACCACATACCAGGAGTCATCCAGTGAGCAGACAAGGGGACCCCCAGAATCTCCCTGAGGAGAGAGAAGACATAGGTAGTAGGAAGAAAGGAACACACATTGCCCAGGACAGAGAGGACTCACTGGGACCAGAGATCTCTACTGCTATCTTGAGTGGCAGTGCCCTTGGGTCTGTCTAGGCTTTTTTTTTTTTTTAAATAAAAACATAGGAGTCTCTCAGGTCAGTATCTTCAGGGCAGGATGACAGACTTCTATATAATAAAGCTGCAAAGGGGTCTTGTATAATACCTATCTAGAACAGCCACAAACATGTGGAGCTGACCATCTGCTATCTGTCTCACCACCCATACAGGAGAGGACCTCTGAGGACACAGGGGATGACTGCTGGCCAGGATTAGAGAGATGACTGAGCTCACCTATACCGCTTGGGCCACTCCCACTTACCCGACAAACGGACTTTCCATTGCTGGGGTCCCTGGCACAAATCATATCTTCTTTTATAGCTTTATAATGAAGGGTGCTGGTTTCCGGAGTCTGGAAAAAGGCTTCGCATTCCTTGTCACTTATGAGGAAGACCTCTGCTTCCTGCAGAGGGAAGGGTGCTTGCAGGAACTCTATGGGAGAGGGGTCAGTTGTGAGAGGCAGCTGAGGGAAGACCCAGCCCCCCCCCTTTCCAGGATGATTGCTGGTGGGGGATAGCCACTCAAGACCACAGTGGCAGGGAGGGCCACCCGTCGGGGTCGCAGTGACCAGGCAAAACGACATTCAAGTGCAAGAGTGAGGGTCTGTGGAAGGCGGGACCATGCAGAAAGTTAGTGACTGCAAAGGCCCAGCATTGGATGGAGAAACTGGGTGCAATAAAAAATGGGGCCCCAGGAAGACCTTCCTCAGCAGGCAAAGGGACCAAGGCTACCCCCTGAGGACACAGAAGCCAAGGAAGGAACAACTCAGCTTTCAAACAGCTCTGGCTGTTTGGACAGCTCTGTGTGTCTGCCTCAGGCTGGAAGCAGGGACAGGACACGGGAGCCTGTGTGTGGCGGTGGCATAGGACAAGGGCCAGAAATGCTTAGAAGAAAGGCAAAGAAACCAGCTCAATCCGCAGGAACCACTGGGTCTGGAGGTGGTTCCAGGTGCTCACACAGATCTGGCCTGGGGCTGCCTCACGGGAGCGAAGTGGCAAAAGTGTGGCTCACTACACGCAGGGGCCACTGTGGACATCCTTCAGTGGTGGCCAAGGGATGCCTGCATGTAGCAAACCCAAGCCTGGCCCTGTGGTCAGGAGGGGGCAGAACAGAAGATGGCCACCCTAAGAGCCAGGTTCTCTGTGCCCTGAAAGCTGCCCCAGCCCACATCTTCCCTCTGTGTTTCCACTCTCATCCCCTGACCTGACCAGGAGCCCTACGTACCCAGGCACAGCCCCTTAGAGACTGAAAGCCCATCTCTTGTAATGCTGCGGATCCAATCTTCTGGTGACTAGCCTGAGACTGACACTGAGGCCAGGAGCAGGAAGGAGGACCCTAGCCCTGACCTCAGAAGACCTCCTCCCATCAAGCCTCCTCAGGGTTCCTTTGCCAGACTGTGACCCTACATTTCATGTCAAACTTACATTGACTCTATTAAACTTGCCGTTACAGTGTCTTAAATCAAAAGCTTTCCTCCTGTGTAAAATCCTTGCCCAGGTAACCTATACTCTCAATCTAAACAAACACAGTTGTCCCTTGCTGTCAGCAGGCATTTCCTGTGGCCCAGGACCCCAAACTCCACAGACACTGAGTTCTCTCTGTGTGGAGCACGCAGAGAACCTGGGCATATCGCCCTGCACACGTGAAATCCTCTCTAGAGGACGCGACAGCTGACGTGAGGCAAGCGAGAGTCGCCGTTCTGTGTTGTTTAGAGAATGAGGACTTGGCGACCCACTCCCCAGTACTAAGGCTTTTGGTCCCCGGGTGTGTGGGTCCGTGGATTCAGATCCACGTGTACACAAGGGCCAATTGTAAAAGCTGCTAGAACAGCTTCCTTGCCTTAAGGGATGGACAGTGGGGTTCAGAGAGGTGAATGCTCCCCAGTTTAAACACCCCAACCTGCCCCTTGCCAGGGAGAGCAACTCCCTCTCATCTTAAAGATACCCAGTGTCTTCCCTGGCCAGGGTAGCGCCCCCACTGTTTGGTGCCCATGGTCGACAACACTCAGAACCCTGAATCTTGGGCATCTTTGGGTCAAAGAGCCCCACACTTCTGATCTGAAAGGGGGAGGTTTGCTTCTGAAGCAGAAACTGGGGTTCACCAGCCCTGGGAAGGCCTCCCGTCCCTTGCCCCCCACCCCCACCCCGTTCGCCTGCCCTGTACTCACCATCTTCTCTCAGCATTCCCCAGCCGCTTATCCAGCAAGGCTCATCCGGGGGCACCTTCGTGCTTTCCTCCGGGACACAGGCCGGGAGGATGTGGGAGCTGTACTCCACAGGCCTGTGAAGCTGAATCAGGGCAATGTCGCTCCCCTGAGCGTGGAACTTGCTGTAGTTCTCATGCACGATGAACCTATTGACCGTCATCTGCCGGCTGTAGTTGGTCGGATTGCTCAGCTTGCTGTACCCTAGCAGGATCCGGTAGTCAGATGGTTTTTGAGACCTAGTGGGGGGGGGGGGCGGGGAGGGGGAGGCAGCACCTCTGAGTGTGGAGTCTGCACTGTCACCCTGACTGCCCGACCACCCTGCAAGCAGCCATACCACATGTCCCATCATAGTCCTCCCCTCCTAACAATGGGGTGCTCCTTCTCTTGAAGGGCAGGATGACCTCTAACAGCCTGAGGACTTTGGTCCTTTGAAGGCCTCCAAGCACTTCTCCAGCAAACCCTAGTATCCGAGGAGCCGTGGATTTCATTCCTGTTAAAGAAAGTTCTGAGGTACATCCAACAGCTCTGCTTCATCTTGGAGGTAGAAAGTCTGCCCACTCCCAGGCCTGACCAAATCCCTCTTAAGGCTATTTAAGAATTTGTTTTTCCAGGATGGAGAGATGACTCAGAGGTTAAGAGGCCTGGCTGCACTTCCAGAGGCCCTCAGTTCAATTCCCAGCAACCACATGGTGGCTCACAACCATCTATAATAAAATCTGGTTCCCTCTTCTGGCCTGCAGGCATACATGCAGGCAGAACACTGTATATATACATAATAAACAAATAAATAAATAAATAAATATTGTTTAAAATTTGTTTTTCAGGGCTGGGGGAGATGGCTCAGAGGTTAAAAGCACTTGCTGCTCTTTCAGAAGTGCTGAGTTCAGTTCTTAGCAACCACATGGTGGCTCACAACTATCTAGAATGAGATCTGGTGCCCTGTTGTACTGTGCAGGTAAATAATATAGTCAGAACACTGTACACATAGCAAATAAATAAATCTTTTTTTTTAAAGGGGGAGCTGTTTTTCAGAACATCTAGGAAGACCTAAAAGGAAAATTATAGTTCCTAACTCTGGTCTTTTCCTCCTGCCCCTCTATTTGAGGGATGGCATGCTAGGGAAGGACCTCGCTCAAAGGCAGGGCAACAGCACAAGAGGATTCCAGCTGGCAGCAAGCTATCCCAGAACCAGGCCCAGAAGGAAATGGCTGCCATGTGTTGGGGGGGGGGGGAATGGCTTGATGTATTTTAATGCTAATTACTGCTTGCTGTCTCTGTGACCCACTTTTTGCTTAATAAAAGCCATCCCACCAGGGCAGGGCAAAGCAGATAGGTAGGGCTAGGAGAGAGTGGAATTCTGGGAAGAAGAAAGATCCTCAGGAGGAGGGAAGAGAAAGACCTGAGGAGGAGAAGGCCGCCATGGGTTAGATGGAGGAGAAGCACATGGCTGGTGTGGATGGGGAATCCGGCCCAGATGAAGAACATTAACAAGTATTTGGGATTATGGATGGGAGGTAGCTTGATAGAAATTATTAGAAGCAGATGGCATGGGATTGAGGCAGGGATCCCATACCTGCCCCACTATGGGAAGTAGCTTAGAGGATTAATGTCTTCCCTGCCCCAGGTTAACAAAGGCGATTTTAAAGTATAACAGGTGTCAGTGTCTTAATGGATTGCTAGCCAGGCATACTGATAATACTGGTAATTCTGATAATTTTAAAACAATAGCCGTGCCTCCTTCACGGCTAGGGGGCCCTAAGGGGGGGGGAACACACACCTTTGTAAGCAGTGGGCAGCACTGGCCAGCCAGTTTTTGTCGATGAGAACTGCTCCACAGATGTGCCTGCCTTGAAAGAGCAGACTGGCCTGCCATGGCCACCGCTGAAGTCTTGCCATCTGACCACCAAAGATCTTCCCTTGGAATTTGTTCTTGCCACATACTGTGGAGACAGTCCCTGCCACGGGGCACCTGCACTCAGGATGCATGTGCTTGGTGCCCCCAAATGTCAGCATCAGCAGGACCCAGGGGGGACACAGTGGCCTCTCCTCTCTGTTCTCAGGTGGGTACCCATCCAAGGTCCAGGAGGGGAGTGGCAATGCTCACGTGACAAAAAGCCTTGTGGATAGTGGGGTGTCAGGCTGAGAGCCTCTCAGCAAAGCCCACAGAACAGAGGTGAGGACAAGGAGGATGTCGGTGTCAGGCTCTCCTCAGACCTCATTAACTTGGAGAGGCAGAAAGGAGATACCGTCTGGGAGCCATGGTCTTTTGGGTGGATGTGCCCTCGCATCTCAACCCAATAAAAACTGTGGTGCAGCCTCAGCATATGACCTTGACCTTAACTGAGGGGTCTAATCATCAGTGGGAAAGAGTATACTGTATGGGCGCCCCCACTTCCAAAGCCTCACCTTCATTGTAAAGACGGGCATACCCTCCCAACGGCCTGTGTGCCAAGAGAAAGGGAGGGGATGTGCCCGCCAAATATCCTGCCTCCTCTCGGCATCATTTACCTCCCGACTGCATTGTTGAGCCTTTTGGTGTGGGTGGGGTTCCTGCTGGGGTCGTGTAGTTCTGGACAGGTAGTGGCAAGAGGGTACAGAGAAGGAGAACAGCAAGCAGGCAGGCTCCGCCCCCGCCCGGGCCTGATTGCTGGGCCCTGGCGCCCCACATCGCATCTGGCCAGCCTGTCTGGATCCCAGACAGGACCGACCAAAAGCGCGTGCAGACAACCGCTGACTCCTGGCAAACTGCCTCGCGGGAGGCATCTCTCGCCCACCCCGACCTCGCGGGAGCTGAGCAAGTGTGCTGTAAACCTAGGTCCATGGGAGGCAGTCAGTTCTGGAGCCGGACTGTCCTCAGTCTCTTCTCTCTGGCCTCCATGGACACATGGTGTCTCCTAGGGGCGAGAACATTCACTGCATCCCAGAGTTTCCCCCAGTTTCGTCCCATTAGGACACGCACTCAAAAGAGTCTCATCGCCCAGGCTGACCTGTCGTGTCACCACCGTCCATCTCATCGGCCCAAAGTTCACAGAGTCGCCATCTACCTCCTCTGACTGGCTGCGGAAGAGGGTCCCTACCACTAAAATACTGCCCTAGAGCGCAGTTCTAGAAGTCAAACATTCCCAACGTGCCTGCTGGGACTGGTATTAAATAAGTTATGTTCGTATGCAACAGATAGTTGGGCAATGGAGAAAATAGAGAGAAGGTGCTGGACTAAAGTGGGTTTTATGCTGGGCAAACTCATTAAAGTTCAAGGCCTAGGAAAACTGCTGCTGCTGCTGCTGCTGCTGCTTCCTCTTTGTCTTCTTCTTCTTTTCCTTCTCCTTCTGCTTCTCCTCCTCCTCCCCTCTTCCTCTTCCTCCTCCTTTTTTTTTTTTAAGCAGAAAGTAACACACATTTGCATTTGAGCACATACTCAAGTTCCATGCGAGGAGAAACAAGGCAGATTGAAACAGGGTGTGCTTTCTGTGTGTCCCCAGCATTGCTTGGGGGGCAGTTTTGTAGCAATGCCTAGATGTGTCAAGCACTTCGTGGTCACTGTGTGTGTTTCATCAGGCTTTCCAGCATCCATATATAAAGTACTTCCTACTCTGCTTTGGCCACCTAAAGAGACAAAAGTGAGGCAGGGCTCTGAGATACACGCCATGCCCTCGGCTTTGATGGAGACCTGCCTGTGAGGAGCACTCACTCTCCTGAAGTGCTTCCAGAATAGGCACTGAGAAATTGCTTTTAATAGAAAGCATTTCATAGGTACATACAGTAACTTAGCTCTTCCTTCACAGAGAACAATAAGTAGTTTTATTCTGAAACAAACATCAATCAATATGGTCCACAAACCCAGACTCAAGTTTCCCAAAATGACATGTCCCATGGTCTAAGACGTTACATGAACTTCATAGTCACAAAACAAAAATATATAAACCAATGTATTTACTAACTACAGTGGGGAGGATAGTAGGGAGGCACTCACTATAAACTCAAGGTCCTAGGAAAAGCTGTGTCGGGGTTAGCGTCTACAAGGGTGAATGACTGTGCTGGGCTTTTCCAATTTGACCCAAACTAGAATCAGATGGGAGGAGGGAAATTGCCTCTATCAGATTGGCCTGTAGGCAGGTTCGTATGGCATTTTCTTGATTGTTGATTGATGTGGCAGGGCTCAGCCCACTGGGGACAGTGCCACCCCTGGGCAGGTTGCCCTGGGCAGTAAATAAGGCCCATAATCCCAGAAGTAAGCCAGTAAGCAGCACTCCTCCAGGGTTCCTGCCTCTGCTCTGCTTCCACCCCCGTCCTGATTTTCTTCCGTGAGAGACTGTGATCAGTCAAACAAACCCTGCCTCCCCGAGTTGCTTTTAGTCATGGTTTAATCACAGCAACCAAGTACCAAGCTACTAGATTGAGTGGAACTTCCAAAATTATTATTTATTATTATTTATCTAATAGCCACAAAGACACAGAGGTGGAAGATCAGTGGCTAGTAATAGGGCCAAAGGTAGCCCAAAGGGGGACTGGCCAGGTGGGTCGGCACCAGAGTTGGGTTCCCAATACCCTCATTTGGCAGTTCACAACCTGTAACTCAAGCTCCGGGGGATGTGACACCTTTTTCTGGCCACTGTAGCAACTGCACTAGTATGTGCAAACCCTCACACAGACAGACACGTACACCTATACATAATTAAAAGTGAAACATGATGGTTTAAAAAGTGACTCCTTGTGACTGTTTTTTCCCCCTCTGCAGTTATAAAAACTTTCATGAAACTTACTGCATTGGGATATCATGTTTGGAGTAAACTGAATCCATGTTCTTGGGCCATAGTGACTCATATTTGGCTCCAGAACAACACACACGCACACACGCACGCACACACGCACGCACGCACAATGAGTCTCTTATGTAGTTTCTAGATCCTGTCTAGTGCCAATTTTGTAACAGAAACGAGTCCCGATCAGCAGGGAATTCAACCAGGTGCTCAGATGGAAAGGAGAAAGTCTTTATTAGAAAGACAAGCCAGGCAGTTGAGCTTATGCTCTAGGAAAGACCAGACCCCAGTTACAAATTCACACGGCACATATAGGCTTTCACACTGGTTACTCTAACAGTTCCAGCATTGTTCACTGAGGTCTCCAAGTGCTCTTAGCACCTCATGGCCACTGAGGGGGAAATTCCACTGCAATTAAGCATACCAAGCTACAGCACCACACTTCCTCACACCACGAACTTCTAGCCCTGGAACTCACAGAGACCCGCCTGCATCTGTCTCCCTAGTGCTGGGACTAAAGGTGTGGGCCACCACCGCCCAGCGTACAGTACAATATTTCATTACCAATATTTTAATATAGACTTTGAGCACAAGGACTAGGTTAAAGAGAGGTACTCAGAGAAAGACAGACAGACTGTGGCTCCTTAACTGAGCTTCAAATAAGCACCAGCCATATCCGCTATCTCGGTGGCTCTATAGTGCCTTGGGTGGGATTATAACCTGATAAAATAAAGTCAAGAACCACTAGAGTGACACATAGGGGCCTAACAGGTGTCTTTTCCTTAAAAATGGAGTTTCTGGTGGCATTTCTAGGCAACTGCAGGTTTATATCTAATAAGGCAGACAAATCTTTAACAAGTTAGCGGTACTGGAATGGTGTGTGTGTGTGTGTGTGTGTGTGGTGTTGTTAGAAGCAGGTCTGGGGATGTCTCATGAAAATGATCACACAGTCCAAAGGCAGAAAGTGTTATTTCTGCAGATTATGTAACCATGCCTAATCAAACATCAGGCAATCAGGCCCAGATGGATCTTAATTCCTAAAGCAAAGCAGTCCCTGTGCCTTTCTCCAAGTGGTCACAGCTCAGCCTCACAGGCTTCCACTGACTTATGTTCCTGTAATTTTTCCTGTCTTTCTATTCAGCATCAGGGTCACCTGCTGACCTGTGTGCACAGGCATGTGCGTGTCTTGGGAGGTCTTCCTTAGAAACTGGTAAGACCTAACCTATCTTGTACCCCTCAAAGATAACCCATCTTCCCCTGCGCGTCTTACCAAGCTCTGTTCCAGACTTCCGAAGGGCACCGAGGATGCTCCATTATCATTCCAAATCTGCAGTCACTTTAGACCCCAGAAACAGCAACCCATCAAAGGACAGATCGCCCTCCAGGTGAGGAAGTTGTTCTTGATGACAAGGCTGCACCCTGAGGAGCTATAGTCATTTCCAGTTTGTCCCCTCAAACAATAAGGACTTCCTAGGGCCACCTTGCAGAATCAAAACTGAACCAACCGTCAACCAGACCACAGCTTGACGGCCACTGCATAGCTGTGCATACCTCTTGACCTCTGCCCCAGTTCTTACGTTGGAAGCCCATGGCATTGTGAGAAAACAAACTTGGGGGTCATTGGACCACTCTATCTGTTCATATTGATTAACCCTCCTTCCTCTGCCTTTCACCGTTATTCATCTCTTTAATTGGAATCCTATGACAAGTGGCAAAGTCTAACCTAACAGAAGTGGCAGAGCCAAGACTTTGGCCCCAAAGCTGTTCACAGTCACTCTGACAGCATCCTGATGTCTTGGTCACTCTGTGGCTCGGCAGGGACCTGGCACTGTTAAATATGATGGCGGCGGTAAAACAGCACCAGTGAGCCTAGAAAGAAAGTGACACAGATTCCCACCATGGGTGTGATTTATAAAAAACTGAGAAGGCTGTAAAACCATGGACTCAAGATGGGGGGACATTAGATAGAAATAATACAGCGTGTCAAGATTTATACATGATGGGCCTTAAAGGAAAGAAGAGGCTTCCCTTTAAAGCCTGGGAGGAGGCTGCATTAAGAATCAAAATTAGCCCTCAGGAGGCAGAGGCAGGTGGATCACTGTGAGTTTGAGGCCAGCCTGGTCTACAAAGTGAGTCCAGGACAGCCAAGATAACACAGAAAAACCCTGTCTTGAAAAGCAAAAAAAAAAAAAAAAAAAAAAAAAAAAAGGTCAAAGTTAAAGGTGGGAGGGAGGAGAGGGAGCATGCCTCCATGATAAAAGCCAGAGGAGCCTTTTCAGAGAGCAGCCTTCATTCTAGAACAAAACCCCAATCAGTCTTCCTCAAGAGAATTCAGCCACTCCCCAGAACAAAGATAAAACATAATAAAATAAAAATATGTCTTTTTTTATGTAACCTTTTAGGCATGGCAGGTAGTTTCCCATCATGTGATTTAGTTCCTCGTCGCAGCAGATGTGGCAAGGATCCTGGAGGGACCAGGCATCATCAACGGAGAACTATCCATTCTGAAGAGAAGACTGCTTTTTTGATTGTTCGTTTTGCTCTGAGACAGGATTTCTCTGTGTAACAGAGCCCCTGGCTGGTCTATGCTTCCTCTGTAGAGCAGGATGGCCTCGAACTCACAGAGATCTGCCTGCCTTCGCCTCCCCCAGTGCTGGGATTGAGGGGCATGAGCCACCTCGGCCCCACCCCATGGACTGCTTGGAGAACTGAGAGAGGCGTGGCTTGATTCAAGCGATAGGATCATCCCTGGCGGGACAGAATGTGATCCAGCACCATTAAACCTAATGACAGGAGCTTCGTTTCCAGAGTCCACATGGTGGAAGGAGAAAACATACTCCTTCGCTCCCAATCTAAAGACTTCTAAGCACGACTCTCCTCTCAGAAGCCTTTACCCTTGCTCTCTGACAAGCTCTCTTCCTCCCCGACTGCCTTCCTATTCTTAGAAAGTGGTTCATGGTGGTTCATTTGGAAAGTCCTCTCCACACCAAAGCCTTGAGTGCCAGTCTTGCCTGGGAGATCTCTGAAAAGATCAGGTTGGGCTGCTACAAGTGACAGCACAAAGGGCATAGAGCCAAACCCCGCCCTGCCTCTGCTGGAAATCGAAGACTGGGATGGTTTCTTTGTGCTTTCAGCTTTAAAGGGGAGTGAGTTTTTAGAGGAACACCCCTCAGGCGATAAATATGCCTGTGTAGATTAAAAAGTCTGATCAGAGCAAAGGAGATATACAAAGTGAAGGCGGAGATGCCAGGCTTTTATAGCAGCTACTTTGACGGTAGGCAAGGAGCTAGGGAATTGGAAGAGGCAGCAGGTCCCAGAAAGACAACTTACAACTTTTAAATGACAGCACGACCTGAAGGAATCCACACACTGCTTGCTGCTGCTTCATGAAAATGAACCAAAAGGGCAGCTGGCAGCTGAAACTGACCACTGAGCAAAAGTGTCAACTGAGGCCACAAACACAATCAGCCATCCATTCTTGGCTCAAAGATAACAAAAGATAAACATGGTCCACTCATTTAGCTACCTTTCTCCTACCACAAACATCCACCCCCACAAACTAGTCTTTAACTGGCCTAAAGTGAAAAACCAACAGCAAAAATATGGTAAATTTCCCAGCATGGTGGCAAATGCTTTTAATCCCAGCACGGGGGGGGGGGGGGGGGGGGCAGAGACAGGCGGATTGCTGTGAGTTCAAGGCCAGCCTGGTCTACAAAGTGAGTCCAGGACAACTAAGATAACATAGAGAAAAACTGTCTCAAAAGAAGAAGAAGGAAGAAGAAGAAGAAGAAGAAGAAGAAGAAGAAGAAGAAGAAGAAGAAGAAGAAGAAGAAGAAGAAGATAGTAAATTATTTTCCCATGGTATATTAGTAATTGTACTATTGCTGTGAAGAGACATCAATGACCAAGGCAATGCGTATAAAAGAAAAAGTTGAGACTTGCTTACAGTTTTATCATGGCAGAGAGCATCATGGCGTCATGCAGGTAGGCAGGCAGGCTCTGGAGCAGTACCTGAGAGCTACAGTCTGATCTGTAGGGGGAAGGGGGGTGTTGCATGGGCTTTTGGAAGCTCAAAACCCACCCATGGTTACATACTTCTTCCAGCAAGGCCATACTTTCTGATCCTTCTAATTTGATCAAAGAGTTCAACTCAATGCTCTAAGCATTCAAATATATGAGCCTATGGGGACCATTATTATCCAAAGCACCACACATGGCTGGGGCGTGGGGAGTGGGCTATAGTTCTCTCACAGAAGGTTCATGCAGTTTTATGTGACTACCTTTAAAAAAAACTCAAAGAACAAATACTCAAGAGTCCCACACTATTCTCTCTGGTGTGCATGCCTCCAAGTGTGTGTGTGTGTGTGTGTGTGTGTGTGTGTGTGTGTGTGTAGACAGAGGTTGATACATTCAGTCATGCTCCACCTCGTATTTTGAGGCATGGTCTCTCACTGAACCTGGAGATCACAGATTTGATGAGGTTGTGATAGAAGAGCAGAAACTTGAAAGGCAGAATGAAGATTAGCATGTGAAAGAAGCCAAGTTACAGAGAGAGCCTGGCAACCCGTTCTTACCTTGATCTCATCTACAGAGCAAATGTGAAACCAGAGGGCTGCAACATTATGGCCAGATGTGTCCACTCTTCGGAGTTCCCTCCACGTCTCTGTCTCTGTCTCTGTCTCTGTCTCTGTCTCTGTCTGTCTGTCTGTCTGTCTGTCTCTCTCTCTCTCTCTCTCTCTCTCTCTCTCTCTCTCTCTCTCTTTCTGTCTCCTCCTCCTCCTCCTCCTTCTTCTTCTTCTTCCCTCCCTCCCCTCCCCCTCCCCCCATGGTGACGTCTCTGGCCCTGTTCCTTGGAACTGGTAAGCCTGCATTTAAATACTTTAACTTGTCTTGAATTGGCTCATTTTTACCAGCAAAAGAATGCTTATAGATAAACCTTGGACAGCTCACTCAGCACTCTTCCTAAATTCAGCAGTCACATCAGGCTGCCTTGAAAACCAAGAGCCTCCAAAAGGGTCTTCTGAGCTCCGGGTCTGTCATTTGGCCTTTGTGGCGATCCTATGAAAGTGGCAGATTTACAAAGTCCACGTTTTCTAGATGAGAATTGAGCCAACTGAGATATTTAGAGTGTTTAGCCACCAGGGTGTTAAGAAATGCAGTGCAGAGGCATGCTACTGGGTGCTGCCTTTTCCCACCACCACCCAAGAGAAGCTGCAACCGAGGATGTACTGTGACCACGGAGTTCAGTGAATTCTGAAAGTTCAGTACGGAACCAAGTGAGGCACATAGCTAATAAACCTACACATTACATGGCTAAATAACCATGTTCCAGCCGGGTGTAGTAGAGCATGCCTTTAATCCCAACACTCGGGCGGGAGAGGCAGGTGGATCTCTGCGAGTTCGAGGCCAGCCTGGTCTACATAGAGTTACAGGACAGCCAAGGCTACACAGAGAAACCTTGTCTCAGAAAAAAAAAAAAAAGTTACCAAAACATGGGTTTACATAGCACATTATTAAAAATCGGTCTCATGTCTGTAGTACTTTGTAATGTGGGTGCTAGAAAACAAAAGCAAAAACAAAACTGTGGGTGTATCAGTGCTGTTCCGAAACTGCCTCCCACCCCCCACATGGCACCGGCTCAATCCAGAGGGGTGCCAGGCCATTTTTGCCTTCCACCACCCACTAACTGCGTGATCCCAGGAAATGTGCTTAATAGGGCCTGGATCAAATGTCCTAACCTACAAGCTGGAGGACATATCCACTCTACAGACCCGCTTCAAGAACGCAACGCGTTCACAGCTATCCACGGGGAAGGCACCTAGAACTGAGGTGAGCGCTGAGCTTGCCCAGAAGGCAAGCTACTTGCACTGCATACAACTCACTGCTGCCCCCCAGTGGGAAGTCAAGAGAGGACGCGTTTTGCCAGAGACTGCAACAGCGACTGGGTAATGAAATCAATGGTTGGATTTGGAAAAGAGAAGGAAATATGTAGCATCTTCCAGTTGGGCGAGGAATTGCCTGGACTTCTTGGAGGCTGAGATCTAGCAAGGTCCCGAGACTGACACAAAAAACACAACGTTATAGAGTTTTGGGTGACTGTTCAGGCAGTAAACTGTCTCTGTCACTTTGGAAGCTGCTAACCTGCATTTCCTGTTTACTCAGGTAATTAATTTTATCCCTTCTCAAGTCTCTGATGGAGTTGAAGACCAGACAGTTTAGTTTTACAATTAAGCTTAGTTGTTAAGGGATTAAGATGATTTTAGGTCTAGATAGATGTTTTAAGTTAATAGAGATAATATAGGATAGGTATTAATTTACATTCAGAATTTTCGACTCACCAAGATAGGAAAGATGTTTTCTTCAAGGCTGCCAAATGCAAATAGCCAAAACTCTGTGAATGTAACATTTATATAATTCCTGATTGTGTCATGTTTTTTTTGCTGTGTGTAGTTTATTATATATGTGTGTGTAATAATATCAATGTATATGTAAAAAGAATTAATTTAAAAATTAAAAAAACAAAAACAAAACAGAAGTATCTAACAGAAAACTCCATTGCTGCCTTCTTCTCCTCCTTCTTGTCTTGCAAAGTCAATCAATTAATCAATTAACAACTGTGGCAGAGCAAATGTACCCGTCTCTCACAGGCATGCCTAGAGGCTTGTCTGCCAGCCGACAGGATTAATCATCACACGCTCACTACTTTAATTTCTCCCCAATGCTGCCTATGGACCAAGCCTCATATATGAGGCTTACTTTATCATTGAGTCACACTCTGACACATCTAAGTCTTTGTTTGTTTCTTTGTTTGAAACAAGGTCTCTCTACATAGCCCTGGCTGTCCTGGCACTCACTATGAAGCTGAGGCTGGCCTTGAACTCGCAGAGATCCACTTGCTTCTGCCTTTAGAATGCTGGAATTAAAGGTGTATGCCACCATGCCCATCTGTCCTTTTTTTTTTTTTAAGATTTATTTATTTATGTTACCAGTGTTTTGCCTGCACGTACACCTACACACATGAAGAGGCCACCAAATCTCATTATAGATGGTTGTGAGCCATCATGTGGTTGCTGGGAATTGAACTCAGGACCTTTGGCAGAGCAGCCAGTGCTCATAACTTCTGAGCCATCTCTCCAGTCCCCCCCCACCCCACCCCCCGCCTTTTTTATTTTTTGTAATGTATGTTTGTGTCAGTATGTTCTGTTCCCCAAAGAGGACAGCTGTTAGCCACCTGATGTGGATGCTTGGTACAGAACTCTGGTCTCAGAGGCAGGAGGATGACTGTAAACTTAATACCAGCCTGGTCTGCATAATGATGCCCAGGACATGCAGGTGACACAGAGAAACCATGTATCCAGACAGCAACAACAAACTACACGGGAGCTCGGGCCTTCTGGAGAAGCAGCCTGTGCTTTTAACTGTTGCGTTTCCTCTCTGGCCTGTAAGGAACTTTTTAGGAAAAACAACAACTCTCCATCCCTCTTGAAACCAGCCTGGATCCCATCTAACCACGATCATGAAAATATGAACACACACACACACACACACACACACACACACACACACACACACACACACACCAAACTGGCCTCTAGCTGGACCAAATGAAGTATTGGTAGTATTATAATTTTATGCCCTCGGGCTGGAGAGTTGGCTCAGAGGTTAAGAGCACTGACTGCTCTTCCAGAGGTCATGAGTTCAATTCCCAGCAATCACATGTTGGCTCACAGCCATCTATAACGAGATTTGTATACACAATAAAGAAATAAATCTTAAAAAAAAAAATAATAATTTTATGCCCTGTTAGGATTCTGCTTCAGTGTGCCAACCTGTGATGTCATTGCTTACCTGCCACAGGGGCGTGGCCCTGCCCAGGGCCATATAAAAGAACAGAAGAACAGACTCTCCATGGGGGTCTCTCTCTCTCTCTCTCTCTCTCTCTCTCTCTCTCTCTCTCTCTCTCTCCTCTCTCCTCTCTCCTCTCTCTTCTCCTTTTTACTCTTCCTGTCTCCGTACCTGTCTCTCATTGGGGTACCCCTCCCTCCTTTCCATCTCCACCCATGTTCATTTAATAAAGCTCATATAACATAATATCTGGTACCTTGTATCTATCTTTGTCTTATTCTCATATATAAAGTTGGTGCGCGTGACGCGGATATGAAACCCTGAGGGCCATTCTGTTGTCTTCACACTGCAATCCCATCTCCCTTTACCGCCCATAACAGATTTTTCTAAGTACTCTATTTCCCACTGCCTCCCACTAACCTAGCCGCTTCCCCACCCCCCAGGCCCCCTGTGGAGAAGCCTTCCTGAGCAGCTTTCAAGGCTGCCCCTGAGGTAAACAGAAGCTCTCTTTGTCTCCGTTTGCTCCCATCCCTAAACTTGGCCCCTAGAGCACTTTGGGCACTGGGCTTCCTGTCCCTACAGTCTGCGCAAGGGAATGGTCTAGGAGCTAAGCCCAGCCAGGTAAAAAAGACATTGCTGCACTGCCAATTAGAGGCAGGTGGGAAAAGAGATGACACTGCATGGTGTGCACTGGGGCCGCCAGATGGTGTGCCTGCTAGCGCCACCCCCTGCTTCATGGCCAGCTTGTGCATCTGTCGTGTTCCAAAGCAACCCAGACCATTTCTGGGGTGCTTGAGGACTGCCTGTTCTTGTCCATTTAAAAGATTCTTACTCCTGGTGTAGTGGCACATGCCAAGTGCTTCCCAGCACTAGAGGCAGAGGCAGGTGGATCACTGTGAGTTCAAGGCCATCCTGGTCTACAAATCGAGTCCAGGACATCCAAAGCTAACACAGAGAGACCCTGTCTCAAAAACAAAACAAAACAAAACAAATTCTTACACATGGCCTGGCCGTGTGTGATTGCTAACTTCCTGCCTCTGCCCTGGTCCCTCCCTCTTTCCACCGCGAGTATGCTAGAGAGTTAGTGGATGTGCGATGGCACAGCCCCTACCCCCTGAGCCCGGCCTGCCCACAGGAGGGCCAGGGTGGAGTCAATCATCTGCCCATAGTGACTGGCTCCCGGCCTCTGACCTCTGATGGGCAGCTTTGCTTTCTCTAAGACTATATTTTCCAACTCCTAAAAATAAAAATTGTCTCTAATTTCTTTTCTGCTCTTAAAAAAAAAATCTTACGATTGTTTCTGGTATAAAAGTGTTTGTTGGCTATGCTTTATCCTGTTCCAAAATGGTTTTGCTACTAACTTATGCTTTTACTAATTCCTAGACAAGTAAATAAATGTTGTTTCTCTGTCATCAGCTAACCTGGATTCAACCATTCCTGGCTAATGGGTTTGATATGGTTTTTATAATGTTCTACTGTATTAACATTCATTTGTTTACTTTTTTTAAATTGGTTTTTCGAGATAGGGTTTCTCTGTGTAGCCTTGGCTATCCTGGACTTTTGTAGACCAGGCTGGCCTTGAACTCACAGAGATCTTCCTGCCTCTGCTTCCCGAGTGCTGGGATTGAAGACGTGAGCCACCACGCCTGGCTTTGTTTACAATGTTAACATTTAAATTTTAAACCATGTTTAGCCTAAAATTCTTTTTTTTTTTTTAGCCTAAAACTCTAAATGTGATGTTATTGATCATACAAAACTGTTCTGCTCCTTTTGAACTGTACTTGTGTTTTTAATGTTCCAACTTAACAGAGATAAAACCTAAGATCTTAGTCTTTAAGTATTAAGATAAACTATAATCAAAGTTTGTCTATTTAAATATTCTGAAGATAGAAAAAACATGGTATCACTTCCATTATAACTAAAAGGCTGAGGATGTTTCCTGGATACCCATATAGGAACTGGTAAAAAATAATTTTAAAATCTTTAAAATCCAAGAGGAACCTTCCCAACAGGCAAACTATTCTCCAGGCCTTAGCCACTGCCCTGAGGAAAAACAGAGGGCTGCAATACCTCTTCCCACCGGGGTCCAGCCTGAGCCAGCTCTTCCAGGGACCTGAATCAGGTGCAGCTAAAAGGAGACCGCAGTCTCACAGCTGCTATAGCCAGAATGGGACACTGGCCCCACAGCCTAGCCTGATGGCAAATTGTCCTATGGATGTCAGAGTGTTACACGCAGATTTGTCCTCTGTGCCAAGCCAATGGAAGTTCAAGTAACACAAGAGCTTTAAAATTTTCCAGCCTTCAAGCTCTTTGACCTGGTGGAGTACAGATGGCTCTTAGATTCAGCAGCCTCGCCAAAGCCAGGGTAATGCTACAGGTCTATTTTAACCTCGTACTAGGGTTACATAGTCACATGGCCAGCTTCTCTCACGGAGGGCTTCAGATACCTTTGCAGCTCACTTCCTATGCAGGAGACAAACTTTAACTGTCAGGTCTGGATACGGTCTACCTTGTCACCATTCTTTTAGCTAAAGGACAGTGACTACTTACAATTTCACCTATTGCTTAAAGCTTCCAAGAAGGTGCTTTAAGAACGTGTTTTTAAGTTGGTAAATACAAGTTACAGAGGTTAAAAGGTCTATAAAGATGTTTTATTCATCCTGTTGCTGTGATATTGTTGTATTAACTGTTCAGAGTGTTAACACTGATCAACGGAGCTCTGGTTTTATTAATCTAACTATAGAAACCATTCCACTGCACAATCCTATCATAGTTTCAAGATTTGAAATTTCCTTTGGTTTGCCTTTCTCTTAAAATGTCTCTCATTGTGCTTAAATTATCCAGTCTTCTAACCAGAGAAAAAAGCCTCTCTTCTCATGACGTGTACTGATGCTAAAGTGAGCTTTTGCCTTCTGCTCCGCATGAGATTTCTGTCCTCCATGTTACTGTTCCACAGAGACCAAAAAGTCTTCTGCCTTCCCTAAGCTCACCTCAGAGTATTTGTACTTTTAACACAAAGTTCTTTTCCCATTCCTCTACCATGCTATATGTCTACTGCCTTTTCCTACAGTGTGTTCATGTCTAGAGTGTGTATTTCATTACAGATTTCAAATGGTGATGATGCTAAATTTATCTCCCTTTGTGAACTTAAAAGGATTCTTATAAGCAATAGGAAATCCATCTCTCAGGTAAAATGGAATCCAGATAAGTACTATCAATCCGAAACCTAAGTTTCTCACCTATCTCTAGGTAAAATGGAATCCAGATAAGGACTATCAGTCCAAAGCCTGAGTTTCTCACCTATTGCCTATCTCTAAGGGTGGGATTCCTTCTCCTTTTCACTGGTTTTGGGACTCCCCTAACTAGGGTGCCACCTTTCTGCACCCAACACCAGCTAAATTCCCCCCTTCCTAGTCTAGTAAACAC
The DNA here is from genome assembly GCF_964271855.1 of Acomys minous. Lineage (NCBI taxonomy): Eukaryota > Metazoa > Chordata > Mammalia > Rodentia > Muridae > Acomys > Acomys minous. The sequence continues at coordinate 59,954,271 of NC_140495.1, forward strand.
TTCCCTTTGTCCAAGAGACACATCAACACCTCTCTGGTTCACTGAGAGCGGAGGTACCCAACCCCAGTCCTCTTCACTGACCTACAACTAGGCTTGTTCCCGTTGGGTGAGCTTGCAGACGCAGCTTTCCTTCCCACAGGTGTCCTCACCATCTGCAGCCGCTGCCCAAATGCCAGTGCACGGAGTTGCCACACCTCCCGGCCAGCACAATCCACCATCCAGCTGAGCTCTTGGTTGCTGGTCAGGGATGACGAGCCGCTGACCAGTCTGGACCTGTCCCTTGGGTCACTATGCATTTTGGGGGATGCCCTAATGGGTTACTAACATTACCTCCCCATGGAAAGCATATGGCTTTGCAGTGTCATTTAGAAAATCTCAAATCCCTATGCCCACATTAAGGGCTTCTAAGTTTCCACGCCTCTGTAAACAAACTTGGACAGATCCAAAACTAAACCGTTTTTAATTATTGCCAACAATTGGGTAAAATGGAAGGAAGTTCCCCGTGTTCAAACCTTTTTCTCTGCTCTCCCAAGAGTTTCAAATGTACACCAAAAGGGAATTTTCTCCCTAACCTACTAACATTGTTTTCTGCCTACATATATGTTCCAGCATCCTGCCAGACTTCCTACATCTGAGACATCGTCAAAGCAGCTACCCACGAGTGCTCCCGTCCAACCTCACAGATTGTGTCAGCTGGACCCGCATTGTTCCTCCTAGCTGGACCTGTATTGCCCTTCCCAGCTGCAGATGTTCTCAGACCCTGGACAGCAAATGCAACAGCCTGTTCTTCCGGAACCTGGCCAACATTTCAGCCTTTTACACCCCCTATCCCTGCCCTACAGTCAGCAGGAAGTAGTTAAGACGATTACTTCGCCCCTTATCCATTTGCAAAAGGTTAAAATGCTGTGCTCCAGGCCAGGACAAACAGCACCAGGTTCTCCCAGCACTTCTCGGTCCCTATCTGCTGCAGGACATGGCTGACATAGCCTCCCCTCTATCTTAAACTTTCAGGGCAGAACTTTTTCTTCCCCTTCACTATATAATCTGGACATTTTGTTGCTGTTGCTTCTCTCTCCCTCTCTCTCTCTCTCTCTCTCTCTCTCTCTCTCTCTCTCTCTCTCTCTCTCCCTTATATGGCAACCAAAAGCTGCTTCCAGTAAACTTACATTTATGTACTTTAACTTATCTTATATAAAACAATTCACACACACACACACACACACACACACACACTTGCTTGCACTCTCTCTCTCCTCTCTCCTCTTTCTTCTCTCTCTTCTTCTTACTCTTCCTGTCTCTGTCTCTCTCTGGGGTACCTCTCCCTCCTTTCCCTCTCTCCCCATGCTCATTTAATACACTTCATGTAGCCTAATATCTAGTACCTTGTATCCATTATTATCTTTTTCTCATATATAAAAGCACGGCCCTGGCCAGTATATAGAAGATCAGGCCTCACCTCTCCCTCTTACGTCCTTTCTCTCTCATCTCTCTCTTACCTCTCTCCCTCCTCCTCTCTCTCTCTCTCTCTCTCTCTCTCTCTCTCTCTCTCTCGGGTGCCCCTCCCTCTTTTTTTTCTCTCCCTATGCTCATTTAATAAATTTCTCCATATAATATCTATTGCCTGACATCTTATTTTCTTATATATTAAAATGCCCCCCCCCAATAAAATTCACATTGAAATACAATGCTGCTGCTGAGGTACTAAGGAGTGGGATCAGGTGGTACTTTTTTCCCCCCAAGACAGGGTTTCTCTGTGTAGTCCTGGCTGTCCTGGACTTGTAGACAGACTGACCTCGAACTCACAGCGAACTCTGCCTCCCAAGTGCTGGGATTCAAGGCATGTACCACTATGCCCAGCTTCAGGTGGACCTTTTAAAAGAATTGTTTAGATTTCTTTGCTTGTTTTATGTGCTTTGACTGTGCACCACATGGCTGCCTGGGACCTTTGGAGACCCACAAATGCTCTTAACAGCTGAGCCATCTCTCCCACCACCACACCGCAGGTGGGACGTTTAAGAGGCAACTCATTAGATTATTCTTTGATTGACTGATGGCCTAATGGGTTTGTTCAAGGTGGTTGAGGAAGCCAGTTTGACTCTGGCCCCTTTTTTGTGTCCCTTTCACCAAGCCATGTCTTGCCCCACCTTAAAGCTCTGCAGAGACGCACCCCCCCCCCCCCCCACGCACACACACAAGCTGAAAAGGCATTACCAAATGCCACCCTGGTCCTTGGCCCTTTCCGCCTTCAAAAACTAAGTGACTCAAATAAACCTTTATTCTCTGTAAATTACCAGCTGTGGTATTTGTTACATTTCTGAGGCCACTTAAAAAGACAGGAGGCAGAAAAGAGCCCAATCTGACCTCAGGAGACAAGACTGTTCATTTCAAACTGTGAAATAAACACAGCAGGAAAGGAGAGGAGTCTGCCAAAAGGCAAGGGGAAGGTTCGAGCTAATAGAAGAGGTTTGGGGGATGGGAAATTAAACTCCACCGCAGGAGCTATGTGCACTCTTTCTACTTCCTGGAGTTGGTCCTCCAGACGAAGCTGTTCTATCTTTAGAAACCGCCTTGCCTGGGGCTATGGTGATGCAGGTGATAGTGGGGCCAAGTTAGGGAGCGGCAGTAAAGGGGAAGGAGATACTGTTTCAACATAGGGTCTTGGTCCAGCAGGGGTTTCCAAGGTTTGTTTATTCTAACAGCATCCCATTATAATAACAGAAAATAGATGAAAGGAATCAAGGCAAATATTAGAAAGTTGCGGGGAGGGGAATAGGATGAAAGAGGGAGGGAAGGGGAACAGGAAGATACAAGCGAGGGGATTAACAATTTAGATATAATATGAATAAATTAGTTGTTTTTTTTTAAGTTGCACACCTGTTGCTGAGGCTAGGGAAGCAGCAGGTGGGAGGAGACCTTTGCTGCTCGAGGTGTTGCCCATGGCAGCCCAGGGGACAGCATATTTCCAGAACACAGTCACACCTTTTCTCCTCTTTTTTTTTTTTTCCTTCCATTTTTTCAAGACAGGGTTTCTCTGTGTAGCCTTGGCTGTCCTGGACTCACATTGTAGACCAGGCTGGCCTTGAACTCACTGGGATCCACCTGCCTCTGCCTCCCAAGTGCTGGGATTAAAGGCAGGAGCCACCACAGCCCGGCATCTTTTCTCCTCTTGCCTGTACCCCTCTCCATCTCCTGATTGGTTTACTGTTTGTCCTTAAAGTGTTTTTCCTCCTGTTCCATCTCACACCCACTGCTGTTTTCAAATTTCCATATTCCCTTCTAGGAATGGGTCATTTTCCTGAGGCTATTGGCATGTTTTTCTCCGGCCACTGCTATTATGGACCGCTTTGCATGCGGCTCGCTGCACACGGAAGCAGCAGTCCACATTACAGGCAGTCGCAAGACAGTTTCTCTTTCAAGGCTCATTCGTCTCCATTTTTGAAAAAGAGTATTACTGAGTATGTACTTCTGCCCGTTCTGTTGAAGGTTTAGCTCTTTTCAGAGAGGACATTTTTGTAAGTGGGATAAGTGGATGGCGGCATACAGATGTTCACCTTGCCAGTTGCCCCGCCCCCTGCCCCACCCCACCATGTCCAAGGCACTCCCTACCCATAATGACGGTGGCAACCTTTGTTCTTAATATGCAAATAAAAAGATGAAAACCCCAGTGGAGAAATAACGAGGGATATGAATGTCATCATAAACACTGAAACCTGCTTAACTTCACTCAGAATTAGAGACTTAGGAATCCCAGCAAATAAAGGACGAATCTTAAAAATCGAGGAAAGGCAGCGTGTGTCATGGCCTGAAGTCCTAGACGGAAGTGAGTTGAGCGAGCATCCATCATTCTCGGCTACCTGGCTGCCGACATAATGAGGCCAGCTGCCTCGAGGCTCCTGCAGACAAGCTTTCCCACCACGCTGGACTATGAGCCCCGAACACGTGAGCCAAAACACCCTTACTCTCTCACTTTGTTCCTTGACAGCAATTTGACCACGACAGGAAGAAAGGCCGCTGGAACATCTGCCTAGACCCTGTTTTGAAACTAAAACAAAATCCGCGTTGTTGTTAGGTCTCCAGACCTTACAAGAATACCTTTCTGTTTCCTAAACCTAATGTATTCTGCAAATCGTGTTTTCAACCCACCCTGAACTTGTAAGCCCATGATGTATATAGCCAGCCCTTTGCCTTGCTAACCCCCTGAATACCTGCTAGGACTTCCCCTTCCACAGGGTGTGTTCTTGCACTTCTCTACCTCACAGGCAGCCTTGAGCCCCAAGTCCCCACCACCCTTCTCCCCAGGTGCTGCTGTCACACTAATCTACCCCACAAGCCGGCAGCTGTGAGCCCCAAGCCCCACCCCCACTCTTCTGCCCAGGTGCTAACAGCCAGTTATCTCACTCAACAGCTGTTTTTTGTCAGTCCTAACTCTTCCCCAAAAAAGGGACCTCAAAAGCCATGCTGGGGTTACTCTCTGAAACCCTAGCGTAGGGAGAGGCAGCTGGTCTGCCGGTTCTAAATAAGGTTTGCTTGATCAGACAGCTGTGGAAACGGTTTCTCCCAGGTCTAACACCACCACTTCTGCTTTTGCAGCCCTGAGGAACAGGCGCTCCGTGGTAAAGCTCCGTTTTGGTAGAAACCCCAGAAGAAGCTCCGCTAGCGTCTCCCTGGCAGCTGGTGAGTCCTAAGCCAAATCCTCTGTTTTCTTTCTACCCTTTTGCACTGATGCCCTTGAACTCTTCAGCAACCACGTATTTGCTTCCTCTTCCTGTTCTCGGTGTCTAAAAAACACGGTCCTTTTTAAGTTGTAAAACCCAGTAAGCGTGTCACGTGCCGTCCCTTTAACCTCTCACTGGGGAGGCACAAGCGGGTAGATCAAAGTCAGGTTGTTCTACACAGTGACTTCCAGGCCAGCCAGGGTTACATCGTGATACCCTGTCCCCAAACCAAACACACACACACACACACACACACACACACACACACACACACACACACACACTTTGTAAAACTTTCCATTACCCCAAATACCATGTCCTGGAGTCCCTATTAGAACTAAAACTAAATATTTATCATCTAAATATTCTAGAGTCCTGTTGCTCCAAAGAACAGTGGCATGGGTGGGACCCTTTCCAAAATTACATGTACTAATGAAATTATAACAAGAGGGGAAATGTGGACACAGCTGATTTTGGAAACGTTAGGGGCTGAAGGGGGTAGAATGAACCAAAATTTGGCCAAAAAGCGTGTATTCATCCTCTTTTAGCAAATAGAAAAGTCATCATAAAATCATATTCATTATCATTCAAAGAGACACCACATCCAGTAAACTTAAGCATCTTTTTAATGAACTTTTAATTAGAAGCATTTTGAAAATATGAAGCTTTGAAAACATCAAAATCTATCCTTCCTGTGAAAAAAGATGAATATAATTTAATAGCAGCCATGTATGGGGACAGAAACAGTAAGGCTCAGGAGGGGGCAGAGGGGGGCATGGGGGAGGTGGGCGGGGGGAGGGGGGCAGTTGGGCTCCAGCCAGTGACTCCGTAAGTACCTCTGCAAACCCAGTGGCAACCATCTGGGCAGCTTACCTTGACTGTGATGTTATCCAGGAAATGGAGATAAACCGAGAGCATGGGCTGCAGATATCTTCAAACTCTTGGACCCTATCTTCCCTTGTAAACTGACTCCACCACACAGCCTCGTGTGGAATGCCTCCTTCATGCAGGCGCTGGGCTCGTTAGCTCCCAAAATTTCAGGTTGCTCTGTGACGTGGGCATGGTCAGTAATGAGGGAGAGACTGAGGCCCAGGGTAGGATGGCCAAGGGTGTTGGCCAAAGTCACATTTCAAGAGGTTCAGGGTCCGTGAGAAGCCAGATGGCAGCAGAACAGGAGCCGCTCACTGCAGCACCAGGACCAGGCTCACGTAGCCGCTCCATTGGGCAGTTTTCAGCCAGGGCGCTCAGGTCAGCTAGGATGATTTTAGAGAAGGGCTCTTGATCTCTTGCCATAAATACAATGTCACTTGGGCTTGTCACCTAACCAGGGCACAGGCATAATGCAAGGCAGGAAATCTCAGCCTCACGGTGCACATCCGGACGCATGCACACACAGTAGGGGTGAAGCTCATGTGTGCCATATATTTTATCCAAATGTTGCTTCCCTTTCTTCCCCCAGCACCCCAGTTTTCACTTTCCTATTGCTTCTCCATTTCCTGCCTCCCTTAAAAATCTCAACCTTGTGCTCACCTTTTTAGGTTCATAACCTACACACACACACACACACACACACACACACAGACACACACACACACACACACTCACGCATCAACACACTTGAGTACACACCATTTTAATGTAGGCTCCACAAGTGACATAGACGTGGTTACCTCCTTTCTGAGTCCAGCTTCATTTGAGTAACATAATAGATTGCAGACACGATCACATCCTGCAAATGTCCTGCCTTCATTTTTTTTTTCTTATGGCTGCATTGAGTTCTATTGCGCATAGGTGCCATATCTTTAGAAATACATTAATCTATTGAAGGTCATTTCAACTGCTCTAATTTCGGCCTGTAGTAAACAGCATAGCTACAAAAAATGGATGTTCAAATATCCATGGTATGTTGACTATGAGTCCTTCAGGCATGTACCCAAGACTGGTGTAGCCTTGTCATTTGGCACTTCTATTTTCAACTTGTTGAGGAGCCTCCATGCTGATTTTCACAGTGAACACACAAGTTTACACTCCCAGTCATGGATGGACAAGGAGTTCCTTCCCCCCCACATCCTCACCAGCACAGCACTTGTCATTTCTTCTCTTGATGCTGGACATTCTGGCTGAGACAAAGTAGGTTTTTGGTTGGTTTTGGATTCTTTTTGCTTTTGTTTATTTGTTTGTTTTTGTTTGGGCTTTTTTATTTTTCCAAACAGGGTTTCCCTATGTGGCCTTGACTGTCCTGGACTCACTTTGTAGACCAGGCTGGCCTCGAACTCACAGCGATCCACCTGCTTCTGCTTCCCGAGTGCTGGGATTAAAGGTGTGCTCCACCACACCCAGCCTGACAAAATAATTTTAATTTGCATTTCCCTTGATAGCTAAAGATAGTGAATGAATTTTCAAGCATGATTTTGGCTCCTTGTGTCTCTCCTTATTTTTTTTTTAAATTAGAGCGTGATATACATAATTCCACACAAAACTACAGCCTCCCGAGGACATATGTTCATGAAAGTAAGTGTTATCAATACACTTCTTTGTAATGTTGTCTGGAAGCTGGGTGTGGTGGCGCACGCCTTTAATCCCAGCACTCAGGAGGCAGAGGCAGGCAGATCGCTGTGAGTTCAAGGCCAGCATGGTCTACAGAGTGGGTTCCAAAAGTGCACTCAAGTACTGCTTGCTGAAAATATATATAAATAATCAAGCCAAATTTTATGTGTCAGGTAAATGTTCTACACGGGAATCGCACAGGGATGAACTGACAAATCTGATGTTTCCATGGAAAAGCACAGCCTAGTTCCTGGCCCCACCCAAAACCTGGTTATGATCTTGGTTCTGTTTTCTGCCTCTCTGTAAACCACTTATTTTCTGCCTTGCATATTTTCAGTTCTGGCCAAATTCTCAACCTCTGCCTCCTCCTGCTATGTGCATAGCAACTAGCTTCCAATTTTTCTCACATTTTCTTGACTTGGGAGTCACTGAGAATTAGAGACTAAAATTTGCCTTTTCAGGTTCCTATCAGAACTCTGAAAGACGTTCTGCAAGCCACAGGTATGTGCCCCACCTCAGCTACAAGAAATAGCCAAGGCCTGCCTGGTGATACGTATATCACAAGGCCTGCCATTGCCACCAACCCAGATGACCTGGATGTTTTCTGCCATCTTCCTTCACCACCCAGAGATGCTCTGAGGGACCTCCATCTGGAAGCCATCCTCACACTATATGTCATCTCAGATTCGGATCCCATCACTAAACTTTACGTCTACATTGATTTTCATAAGAATTCTCTTCCCTATACACCTGACTCATCATAGAAGTCAACAAATATCCTCTTTTGAGAAGTCTCAAAAGGTGGCTAATGAGGCGAGGAAGCAAACATGGCTGGCCTTATGTTACCAAGGAAAGGAAAAAAGTGTCTTCTGTTTCCTTAGAGAGAGAGAAAAAGAGAGAGAACACATGCCTTTAATCCCAGCACTCAGGAGGCAGAGGCAGGCAGATCTCTGTGAGTTCGAGGCCAGCCTAGTCTACAAAGAGAGTTCAAGGACAGCCAAGACTATACAGAGAAGCCCTGTCTCAAGGAGAGAGAGAGAGACTCAGCCTGTTGGCACAGGCTTACTATTAGCTCCTCAGGAGGTTGAAGCAGAAGAATTAAAAACTGAAGCTAGGCAAGTGTGGTGGCCAATGCCTTTAGTCTCAGGACTTGGGAGGCAAAGGCAGGCAGATCTGAGTTCAAGGCCAGCCTGGTCTACACAGGGAGTCCCAGGACATCCAGGGCTACACAGAGAAACTCTGTCTGGTAAACCAAACAAAAACTCCTCAAAGCTGGGGATGGTGATGCACACCTTTAATCCCAGCACTTGGGAGGCAGAGGCAGGAGGATCTCTGTAAGTCCGAGACCAGCCTGATCTACAAAGTGAGTCCAGGACAGCCAAGACTACACAGAGAAACCCTGTCTGGAAAAAAAAAATCCTCAAGATATGTATGGGATAAAGAGTGAGTTCAAGGCTGGCTTGGGAAAATTTACTGAGACTGTCTCAAGCCAGCCAGTTTATAGAGTGAGTTCAAGGTCAATCAAAGCTACATGAGACCCTCTTTCAAAACAACCAACTAACTAACTAAATAAATAAATAAATAGGCACTGGAGAGATGGCTCTGTGGGTAAAAGCACTTGCGGTTCTTCTAGAGGACTTGGATTCGAATCCTAGCACCCAGCTGGACGCTAACAACCAATCTGTAACTCCAGTACCAGGGGATCCAATGGTCTCTCTGGCTTTTGCACATGGTGCACAGACACACAAGCAGGCAAAACATCCATACATATAATTGTTTAAACTGCTAAAAGATGGCTGGGGATGGAACTCAGTGGTAATGCACCAGGCTACCACGCATGAAGCCAAGTTTAACAAAACGAACACAATGATAAATGCCCCGTTTCTTTGGAAGAAGATCAAAGAGTGCCTATGGCTTTCTCTGGACCAAACTTTGCTTCCTGTATTATTTACTTTTCTAGTACTGTGACAAAATACCAGACAAAGGCCATTTAAAAAAGGAAGGTTTTATTTGAGGTCACTGTAGTGGTCCATCCTGGTGAGGGAGTCGTGGCAGGAACACGAGGCAGCTGGCCATCACACTGCATCTGCAGTCGGGAAGCTTGCTTTCCTCTTCTTCCTCATCCAGGACCCCAGACTGTGGAATGGCACTGTCCACCCTGACGGTGGGCCCTCCCACTTCTCCTAACCCAATCCATAAGCTCTCTCACAATGATGTTTGTTTCCTAGGTGGCTCTAGAGTGTGTCAAATATCATACAGGATTAAAGGCAACAACCCTAGCAGGCTGGCATTTCTTCTGAGCAAAGGGGGAAGAAGAGAAGATTAAGAAGGTGGCTGCAGAGTTTGGGAGTGAGTAGCCATTTGACTTAGGGTGGATTTCCATGGTAGAACTGACAGGACCTGCCCTCACCTGGGCCCTCACCTGGGCAGTCTTCCCATGTAGTGATCCCAGAGACACGCCCCCTTTGACTTCAGCACAGCCACTCGCTCTTTCTATTCATACAGTGCAGCTAAGACCTGCACAGTGTTCAGGTCAGAACTAATTCTATCAGCTGCAACCGTCCTGGTGTCTGGCCTCCAGGAAGTAACTTTGGTTGCTTTCTCTTCCGGCAGGATGAACTGTTTTGCCTCTTTCTGCAACAGCTCCCCATTTCCAGGAATTAATTGCTCTCCCTGCTGGTCTGTGGGACCAAGGGATTCAACAGTTCTGGCTTTGAGACTAACCAATGTGCCAAATGACACCCTATCCCCGCCCCCCCCCTTGCCTTCGTTCTGTCACTCCAGGATGGGCAGCCCAGGATCCCCAGCCCATGCTCTAAACTAAAAGGCTGGCCCTTCTCTGTTCCCCTGCTCAGCATGATCCACCCCAAGCTTCATCTTAAGAGTTTAGATTTGCCTGGTGGTGGTGGTGGCGCACGCCTTTAATCCCAGCACTGGAGAGGCAGAGGCAGGTGGATCACTGTGAGTTCGAGGCCAGCCTGGTCCACAAAGGAATCCAGGACAGCCAAGGCTACACAGAGAGACCCTGTCTGGGGGGGGGGGGCGCGGGCGTGGGAAGAGTTGAGATTCACTGCAGTGCTTAAGATCCTCAAGGGTGCCCTGTCGTGCCTGGTTCCTGCTCGCTGAGCTATTCAAAGCACAAGCATCTTCTAGCACTTGACAGTGCCAGTAGACAAATCAGGGATGCTTTATACCTTTTTAAAAAGTCAGGTTCCCAGAACCAAAGTGAACCTGAGAGTCTGCAGCTGGTTGTGGTCTGACATTCATGAAGCAGTGTAAGGCTCCTGAGCTGAGTTTTTGGACTGCTCTTCACTGGATTCTCATAACAAATCATTTTAGTGATGTGTGCCTAGCTAAGCAAGTTCCTGGTAGGAGCCTTCATCAAATTCAAGGCAGACCGTGCAGGAGCCTGGAGAAGGCACTGTGTCAGAAGGCATAGACAAGAGTGACTAGATAAACAACTGTCATACAGATGCTGACGTGTTTGTGACATCATGGCAGTGGGGGTGGGGGGGCAGGACCGGGGTTTAGAGCTTTGCGCATACATTGAAGCTTGAGGATCTACTCTCTTGCATCTCAAAAAAGATGATGGGTTGAAGTTCTGTTTTTCTGGATGAAATACTATTTATCTGACTGGGTGACCCATTTCTCTGATCATCTGCAGACCTTTTTTACATGAGGGTGTATCTAGATGTGCCTCTGGCTGGAGCGCCACGTGTCAATCCAGACAGACATCAGCCTGAGGGCTTTGTCAAATTAGGACTCTGTCCTGGGTGTGTAGAGAGGGGTTTGCAACTGTCCTTTCTTAAATTTTCTCAGGGTAAAGCTGAGCGGTGGTGGCCCATGCCTTTAATCCCAGCACTTGGGAGGCAGAGGCAGGTGGATCGCTGTGAGTTCAAGAACAGCCTGTTCTACAAAGCAAGTCAAGGACAGCCAAGGCTACACAGAGAAATCCTGTCTCGAAAAACCAAAAATAAATAAAAATAAATAAAAATATTCTCAGGGTAGATCCACCACCTCCCACTTAACCTCTCCGAGCTTGAATTGCTATAGTAACTGGGGCAAAGCACTTATTTTTTTCTGCCCTGAGAAACTTTTATTTTTGATTCAGCCCCAGAAGTCCCATCCATACAAAGCACAATGCGCAGTAGCATGGAGGCTGCACAAGTCCAGCTACCACTGAGCGACAGGCACTCACACCCGTGTCCACTCTGCTGGAGGATCCCGTGGCCCTTTGGGCCTTCCGATGCGCAAGTTGAACCCTGAGAGAAGAAGGGTGGCATGCAGAAGCCGAGGCAGGAAAGTGTCGGGACCCCCACCGCGCCCCCTCCCCGGTCCCCCTGAGGGCGTGCCTCCAGGTCCCGGAATGCTACGGAGGAGAGAGCCTGAGTCAGGAGCCCCAGCCCGACTCTCCAAAGCGCATCCTAGGCTCTAACTGACTTACCTAGCCCACCAGTCTGCGCTCCCTCTGTTACTTCTTCATAAGCGTCAGGTCCGGGAGAGTTTTGATCTTCAGGAACTACGGGCGGGAAAACCCCTACGGGTCAGCTCAAGCAAGACACAAGGGCTCCAGTGGAGCGCAGATACAGACTTCCCATCCCGAGGAGTTGGAGGCGGAGCCATGGGCGTGGCCAAGCCTGGATGTCTGTCTTTGGGGTTAGGCTTAGACAACCCAATCTCCCAACTGAGACCTGACCTGGGGGCTCATTTTGGGGTTTAACTAAGACAATGGCCCGTGGGCGTGGCCATGCTGGGTCTGAGGCTGAGCTCCGCTTGGCCGCTAGGACCCTCCAGAGCCCTAGCAGGTAGAGACAGTCCGAACAGGTGCTTGCGGGTCACCCTCAGCCGGACATCCTGGGCGGGCCCCGACTCACCGCGGCCCAGTGGCGTCGTCCCCGGGGCGTCCTCCGTTTGTGCCTTGGGCCGCTGGACACGTGGAGCCACCTGGCTGTAGATCGGGGTGTCAGTGCTGCTGGGCGCCCGCGTCCCCAGCCCTGTGCCCGCCGGAGCGCCACGCTTCTGCACCACAGCGTAAGTGTCGGCCATGGGAAAGGTCGGGGGCCCGGGCACCGAGATGCTCCTGTAGCAGGCAGCAAGCAGAGGAAGTGAAAGCGCTGAGACAGCGGCGGGGGGGGAGGGAGCAAGTGCAGCCCAAGCAACAGGCTTCCTTCCTGCCTGCCCCAGTCCCCAGAGCAGAAAAGGAGGGAAGGGGGCGGGCCACCTGAGGAAAGAAAGCGGGGTCCCGTGTCCCTAATTATCTTTACAGCAGGAAAGGCAGGGCCAGACTGGGAACTGAGACTAGGGAGGACTCACATAAAGCCAGACTTGGTCCTGTGTGTCTGTACCCATTGCAATGAGAGAGAGAGAGAGAGAGAGAGAGAGAGAGAGAGAGAGAGACAGACAGACAGACAGACAGACAGACAGACAGACAGACAGACAGACAGACAGACACTCTAAAAACATATTTGCCTAATTAATTACCTTCTGGAAGAGCAAGGGAAAGGCCAACCCAGAATGTAGGGCTTGGGTTACAGGAGAAGAGTGACCAGTAGGCAGACGGGAGCCAGTACCTGAGGACTCCACCTGGTGGGCGGGCTATGGCAGGCAGGGCTGGGGAAGTCCTGAGGGAAGAGGTGTCCTTGTAGATGGGGGCACAGTTCTGCAGGGAAAGCAGGCGGGAGGGTCATGAGGCCATGTCCCTGATGCAGGTCACTATGGGCACTGAGGCGAGCTTATGAGGGGAAAACCTGGGGAAGGGGTTCTGAAGAAGAGTCGGTAGGAATGGAATTGGGGGCTCTGTACCTCCTTGAGGTGGGGGCTGGTGTTCTGGAGAGTCCTGGAAAATAGCTGGGCCACTGTGTGGTACAGGAACCTGTACTGCTCCTGTTGGGGTCGTGGCCATTAAGAAGGGAAGGTGTAGAAGTTACTTAGGGAAGCCTCCCTGGGTCCTTGGCAATAGGAAGACAGGGCAGGCACATACCTCTGTCTGCACTACGGCAGGCCGCTGTTTCCGCATCTCAAGGACCACTTCGAAGAGGCTAAAGTTGGGTGGGATTGTCTGGGATAGAGAAGGTGTGTGTGCACAGGCCCTGGTAGGCTGGCTGAGACACACGGCACACAGAGAAGATAACGTCATACCTGGGTCAGCAGTAGCTGCCTCGCATAATCCACGGCACACAGGACACCTGTTCGTCCACAGCCAGCACTGACAACCAAGGACCAGAGCAGACTCCATCACGGCCTGCTTACAATGCCCTTTTCCCCAGGTTGGTTTTTTTTTTTCCCCATTCTTCTCCTCCCCCCTTCTCACAGGTCTTCCTGTGTTGCCCAGGCTGGCCTCTGACTCCAGCTTCCTAGTGCCTGCCTAACTGTTCAGATACCACAACTGCTTCTTGGCTGAGAGCTCTCTGCAGTACCTCTTAAATGGCAGGGTCCCTAGATTATAATTTTAAATAAACCTTGTTGGTTTTCACATGGACATTAGTATGCACCCATGGTGTGTGTGTGTGTGTGTGTGTGTGTGTGTGTGTGTGTGTGTGTGTGTGTGTGTTGACCGGAGATCAATATTATATTGGAGACAGAGTCTCTTACTAAACTGGGTGCTCACAAATTGGCAGGCTGGCTGGCTAGCAACCCCCATGGAGGCACTTATCTCTACCCCTCACTCAGCACTGGGGTCACAGGGGCAAGCCACCTGCCCTGGCTTTAACTGGGTGCTGAGGACCTGAACTCAAGTGCACCTACAGCAAGCACTTTACCCATGAGATATTCCTTCAGCCCAGGAAAACCGTGGTGGGCGTGGTGGCACACGCCTATGATCCCAGCGCTTGGGAGGCAGAGGCAGGCAGATCTCTGTGAGTCCGAGGCCAGCCTGGTCTACAAAGTGAGTCCAGGACAGCCAAGGATACACAGAGGAAACCCTGTCTCGAAAAACCAATCCCTCCTCCCAGAAAAAAAAAAAAAAAAGAAAGAAAAGGTAAAGCTAGCTCTAAGCCTAATGTCTCTTCCTTGCCTTTCTACCTCACCCTCTGCCTTCTGCCTCACCGGATCCTCATAAAAAGCCTATTTCCCAAACCTGCAGTGGACACAGAGGGGTCCAGGTCCAACTCCTTGGAGGCGACGGGCCTCCTCCACCGTGATGAGAATGTTATCAGGACTGCTGGGAACCCCGTGGTCTGGCCAGGACACATACTGTAGCTGGTGCACAGAACGGGATTCCTGAGACAGGGGAACAGAGGATAGGAAAAAACACATTTATCCAGCCCCTTCTACAGTTCTAAGTGCATTCCATTTAAATCCACTAGCTGAGGCTGGGTGGAAGAACATTTGCACAGCACGCACACGGCTGTGGGCTCCATCCCCAGCACCATAAAGAAAACCAAATCCACCCCATAATACTGGTGGGAACTGACTCCTGTCCTGAGCACCCATCTTACAGAACAGGAAACAGCTCGTCCCATGAGAGAGCCCCTTCACCTTTTGACCTTTCAGTACCTTCTGGAACGTCACCTGGAGGGTCCTGAGAATGACGTCTGTGTTCACTGGGGTTTCCTTCATCTTAGTATGTGAGAAGAGGAAAGAAAACACGGAAGAGAAACAGATCTTCAGCAACACATTTCAGATTTCTAGAAAGCGAAGGTTTGGGCTTGGGTTTTTTGGTTTTGAGACAGGTCTTGCTGTAGAGCCCAGGCTGGCCTCAAACCCGAGATCCTCCTGCCTCAGCCTCCCAGGTGCTGGGATGACTGGTGTGTACTACCATGCCTGGAGGAAGGGAAGCATTCTTCACTAAAAAGCAAACACTAAAAATACTTTAAGAATTCTTTGGCCTGTAGTGCTATTGCTATTCTTTCATTCCTGGGGTCACTGACTTACCTCCCACGTGGCTGAGACAAAAGAGCTTGCTGGGCAAGCCTTGCAATTCAGGGTCTGTTGGACTAGCTTACTTAGTGTGTCTTGCAATTCTCAAATATATATATCAAGGAAGCGATATTATATTTAAAACAATTGCTTCCTTGTATATTTTCATTTCTTTTTTTTTAACTTCAAAAGAATATCTTTATCTCTTTTTTAAAATTAATTTTTAGTGCATTGGTGTTTTGTCTGCATGTGTGTGTGTGTGTGTGTGAGGTTGTCAGATCCTCTGGAATAGAGTTACATACAGACAGTTGTGAGCTGCCCTGTGGGTGCTAAGAATTGAATGTGGGTCCTTTGGAAGAGCAGCCAGTGCTCTTAACCACTGAGCCATCTTTCTAGCCCCCCAAAAAATATTTTTAAATGGTTTCACAACCAGTGATGATATTTCCTTTAGGTAAGTATTATGTTATTGTAAATATAGCCATATATTTTAAATTCCAATAAAGTTCTATACTGATAATACTTGTAAATTTTTCTTTTAGCCCAAAACTTCTCCCAAAGCTTTCAAGAAACCTTCTGTCAGAGAGAGAAGCAACTATGCAAATGTAATCCTTTTACAGTGAACATAAGAGAGTTCTATTGTTCTGAAATACAATGGCCTTGTTGCATTTGTTACTGCTAACTTCTGTGTGAGGGGGATTTCCTCCAGTACTGTGAACAGGGTAAGGAAATGAGAATGGCAGAAACCTGAACAGGCACGCTTGGTCACTGAGGCAACTGTAACCATAGTCAAATGTGCTAGGGCGTGGGAGGAACTCTTACCCAGCGCGGACTGTGAGTTTTCCACCGCGTAAGGGGACGTGAGTAATGGTTTGTCTTTCCAGGTCTGGCCCACGGCTTTTCGTTCTGCATACCTTCCTGAGATCTCCCTAACTACGCCAGGCCTGCTGAGCCCACCTCTGTTCCCGGCTTACCAGGGTGATGCAGAAAGGCCCGGTCTGCAGTGGCTCCTGTTCCCGGGCCCAGTAGCGTTCACACTTCTTCTGCAGAGTGAGGCCAGAAAGGCAAGGAGTGAATGGGGAGGTCACTTTCAGAGTGGCAAGACACCCCCCAAGTGCTGCTTGTGCGAGGGCCAGCAGCTGCCGCTATAAGGGAGGCCAGTGGCAGAGTATGACATTAAATACTTGCACACTCCATGGAGCAAGCTTTTGAGCATGCTGGGAAAGACAGTTCAGGATGTCCTCCGACTGCCTGGAGCTAAGTGCATGGACCACTACGTATCACAGATGCTATTACAGACGCGTGTGCACTGCAGGGCTGTGGTCACTACGTGGGCTACCTGGCTTACGGCCTTGATGTGTCACTAAGCTGTAGAAACTAAGAGGCCCCGTGATTCCACCATGCTGAGGACACACAGATCATGGTTCTGAGACAGCAACACAGAATCTGCAGGGAAGAGAGAGCGATGCAGACAGAAGCCAGGGAAACAGAACACAGCAGGATGATAAACTATCCAGGAGAGACTTAACTGTCTTCCTGGAAAGGTAAAACATCTGAAACACTCTTTAACCAGAGTCTAACACTCTAACACTGAACTGTGCAACACTTACAAATCCAGCATCCAATGTTCTTGGCCAACAAAGACGTAATGAAATGTGACTCGCACCAGGGGAATAACCAGGGAGTAGAAAAAGACACGGAATCGACAGGGGAGAAGGAGGCCAAGGCCTTAAAACAGCAGTCTACACGGAGTCACATGGAGTCAAAGAAAGAACGAAGTGCAGTGCAAAAACAGCCCCAAACGGAATTCCTAAGCTCTCACAATTCACCAATAGCAGGTTAAACCCCCAAAGAAAGAAAAGCCGTGAACACCAAGATACAGCAGAGAAACAAAGCAGAAAGAGAAGTCAGTCCTTTGTGGGACACACCAACCGGTACCTGGAGCCCAGGAGAGGCAAGATGGAGAGAAGGGGGCGGGGGCTTTAATTTATTATTTTGTGTGTATGGGTGTTTTGCCTACATGTATGTCTAGGCACTAGGTACATGCCCGGTGCCAGAAGAGGGCACTGAATCTCTTGTAATTGGAGTTACAAATAGTTGTGGGCCTCAATGTAGATGCTGAGAGTTGAACTTGGGTTGTCTGGCAGAACTGCCAGGGCTCTTAACCACTGAGCCATCTCTCCAGCCACAGAGAGAACAGAAATTATACTTTAAGAAGTAAAAGCTGAACATTCCCCAAAGCTGATGAAACTAGAGACTAAAGAGTTAACAATCAAGAGCTAGAGTGATGACTCAGCTGTTGAGAGCACTGGCTGCTCTTCCAAAGGACCTGGGTTCAAATCCCAGCACCCACATGGCAGCTCACAACTGTCTGTAACTCCTGTTCCAGGAAATCTGACACCTTCACACAGACATACATACAGGCAGAACACCAACGTACATAAAATAAGAATAAAAAAGTTATTTTTAAAAAGTCAGCAATCTGGCTGGGCATGGTGGCGCACGCATTTAATCCCAGCACTTGGGATGCAGAAGCAGGTGGCTTGCTGTGAGTTCGAGGCCAGCCTGGTCTACAAAGCAAATCCAGGACAGCCAAGATAACATAGAAAAACCCTGTCTCGAAAAACCAAAAAACAAAAAATAAAAATAATAAAAAAATAAAGGGGGACAGTTCCCCTACAAATGCCATCCAATCATGTACTGTATGACCCATTTGTTTGTCTAAAACCTATAAAAACCACACACTTTCTAAGCTCGGGGCTCCCATTCCCAATCCACTGTGTTGGTGAGGGAGGGAGTCCTTGCTCGGCCTTGAATAAACAACCCTCATGCACTTGCATCGAAAGTGGCTCCTGAGTGGTCTTTGGGGACCTTGAGATCTGGGAATAGCAAACACAAAAATGTAAAGTATGTCTGAGTCTCTTAGGTCACTATTGAGAAAGGAAATGGCAATTCACAGAATCCGAGAGATACTTGTCAAGTACTTTTTGTTTGTTTTTGAGACAGCATTTCACCGTGTAGCCCTGGCTGTCCTGGAATTTGTTCTGGCCTCGAACTCAGACAGCTACCTGCCTCTGCCCCACCCCACCACCAGTGCTAGGATTAAAGGCCTGTGCCACTACTGCCCAGCTAAGTACTTTTGTCCAGAACGCTTTCAATCAGACAATAACCCAGTTTTAAAATGAGACTTGAATAGATGTCTTTCCAGATAAGACACACAAATGGACAAATAAACACAAG